>NC_143397.1:115143673-115471673 GCF_052110815.1 Crocodylus siamensis | reverse complement strand
TAGGCATTTCTGCTGTTTTACTGCATGCTACAGTGAGTTTCCTCCTAGACATTATACATGTTTTCCCTGCTCTTTAAATCCATGCAGGCATATCTAGTTAAGCACTTCTCATTTTAGTTAGAAATAACTGCTCCCCACCACAGTTAATTTTTCTCTGGGTAATCTCTAAGGTTGAAGACATGGCACAGTTCAAATTTGAAATGAAATCAGTCAGTCCTACGTATTCATGCGCAAAAACAAATGTGCACCATTCAACCCTTGTTTTTATTTAATTTGCCTCTCCTGTTTAAAAATAAAAAGAACAATTTCAGCCACAAGTGTTAATATTTTTTCAGTGCTCTTTCATGGGGTTTTGTTGTTCACTTAAGGCAGCTTCTTGGGGGGAGTATGTGCATGTGAGTATGTGTGTGTATGTGTGTGTGATTTACTGATCTGTGGCATGCCACATGTCTTTAAAATTACAGTGCCCATTTCCTGCTGAAATAATTTCTACAAAGAGTGGCTCCTATTACAGCAAGAGGAGCCCAGACGTCATGATTTATTATTATTTATGGTCCCAGGGCCTTGTTTATGCACGATGGGTTAGGTGCGCAGGATAGAAATGCCATTATGCAAATGACATTGAATGTCCTTACTGAGCCTAAATAATTTTTGTGTTGGACGATTAAACCTCATCTGTTATTGATATGGGCTGCAGTCGGGCTATTAAAGAGTCCCAACAGTACTTACTCCCAGTAATGGGAAAATTGAGAGGAAGAGGCTAAACAATTGCTTCAAGTGTGCTGTGATTGTCTGGTAGGAGTGGAACATAACAGACCCCTGAATAGAAATCGTGTTTACTACTTAGGGATAAATAAAGAAGGGAGAACATGCAATAAATTACACTTTGTGATTTGAATCAGCGCACCAGAGAATTTGCGTACTTTCAATTTATTTATTTAAATATATATCTATAGATCTATACACACACACACACACACACACACATACATATATATTTTGGTAAATACCAAAAGTAGCCAGGAATGATTCCCATACAGTACTCTGTGCTTGGTGGGGGGAGGGAGGGAGAGCCAATCTTTTCAGCGAGCAAGGGAGCTACGTCGTCACAGCGCCCTTCTTTTTTGACACAGCTGTGCGGTCACATTTTGATCAGTGTTGATAGCTTATGAATTCCAAAATTGACAAAATTTACAGAAAAATGAGGATAATCCATCTTCCTTAGCAGCCTGTCAGGAGCTGGCTATACTTCATAATCCTCAATTACAGATGCTATTTTCAGACATTTACATGCAGATATTAGAACAAAATGAAAATGAGGAACAAAGAGAGAATGGAAATGCAGCTATTTATATGTATAAAAGAAAACAACAGGTAAATTCTAAGCATTTAGATTGGATTTGGGGGTCCCTTTAGAAAGACTGAGAGTGACTCTATGTGCTTGTGGATTTCAGTATAAAACAGTAAAAATGCAGCATATAGTTTCCAGCATGCAAATAATCTGAAGACTTAGGTCAAAAACAGGTCAGTTATCTTGAAGTATTGGAGTAAATCTGTTCATGGCAGGGTGCACTACATAATTCCCACTCTCTTAGGGAGAATCTCTTGGGATTGCCACAATTCTAATTGGATTTGGGTTAAAATGAAGCTCAGCTGTTAATTTTTTGAAATAATCTTTTATTAAAGGGAGATTTTAAAATATTTTGTTCAAAGAAAAAGATTCCATCATTGAAATCAAACTTTCATGTCTTTTAAATTAGAAGCTGCCAAATGTTACCTAAAACAAAGGGAAATTGGAGTTCAGCCCTGATTAGTTGTGTAAATAGGATTTACCCCAAAGAAGAATTAGGTTCAGTGATAGTGCTAGATAGAGTAGAAAATGTGATGTAAATAATAAAATGGATGGGGGTGGGAGAGAGTAGGTTTTGATATATAGCTCTTCAGATCCCTTCCCACTTCAAATCTACGAGGAGTGGGGAGTAGGGGAGGAGGGTTTTGTAATGAAATTTCCATTCCCATAAAATTTAAGACACAACAGCATCAGTGCCCATGCAACTGTATGTGGCACTGGGTATCTGAAAAGCGGAGGAGATTAATTAGAGCTGCTTTGGATTAAAATCTCCCAACCATGTCGAATGTTACAAATTTTTCCCTTTGTGAGCCTGACATGGGGGTTTCAGTGGAAAGCCTGCCTGGTGCTTGCTAATTCTGCCATTATTTATTTATTTTATTTTTCTGTATTATGGCATGATGACATTACTGTATGAAGTTCTAGCTCTTCTGATGAAAATGGAGATGATTCTGTTGCTGTGTGTGATGTTGTGGATGGTGATGGATAGCCGGCAAAGTCCTTGTGGTGTTTGCTTTTGATTTTGGAGAAAAGTATGGAAGCAGAGCTTGGTGATCAAATTCTGGTCTTCATTCCTAGCATGTGTGTATGTGTGGTTAGAGACTGCCTGTTTATCTCAAAGACGCCTGCCACTCAACTACCCAGTGGAAGGTACCAAGAATTTTTTCGTAAGTGGGACACGCAAAAGAAAGAAACAAGCAACTAACATTGAGCTTGAGATGGGTTTTCATTTCAGTGCTTCTATTCATGGTGATTTTTTTGAAATTGGATGTGTAGTGGAGTATTGGGAGGTTGTATCAAGTAGCAGGCTGAACTATAAGTGTGTAGTGTTGGGCGTAGAATTCCCCTTTCATCTTCTGTACACTGTGAGGACACTGCTGAGTAAACATGTATCCTTTAAAAAAGAAGAGTGTCATTTTTTTAGGAGAAGCCCAGAGTGCCCCACTGTCATTTTGCTGTGACGTTAGCTGCAGGAAAGACAAAAATATATATGCTGGCTGCACAGAAGCACCACCAGCAAGGAAACCCATCGTTTGGATTATCTTACATTCTGACAGTTCTACCTTCTGTCACTACAGACATGTCTTTCTTTTCCTTCGAATGTTCCAAACAGCTCTCAGGGCCCAGAGGCATCTACCTATGTGATGCAAAAGAAAAGAACAAACACTGTTTGTTTGTTTAATTTTTGTGAAGTTGTGGTTTGGAAAATTGAGCGGAACTGGAAACCAAAGTATGATTTGGATTCTCTCAGCTTTTTGTAAAGGCTGCGCAGAGAGCCCTCTAGGCACCTGTTCTTTTCCTTGTGTCACTGGCTGTTCTATGTGGATTCAGAAGGCAAAGTAAAGAGGGGCAGAGAAGAAAGCATTTCATGTTGGCCCTTTTTTTCTTTCTTAGTGAGACATTATAAATTATCTCAATCAGCATAGCACAATGAGGCTCCAAGACATTGCAAGCAAGCTTTCCCTTCCAGTTTCTCTCACCTCTTCTTTTCTTTACTGTTCATATATTTTGGAGAAGCCAACTCTTCTAAGAGCAGGCTTACCTTCATCTGTTATATGAAAATAAAAATCCACTATAAGCCTCAAAAAAGGAGACCACAGAAGGGAAAGTTGGCCACAGCCACTCCTGCAGCTCAGAGCAGGAAAGGCAAGAGAAATGAAAATTAGTTCAAAGATCAGAGGACAGTGGAAGTACAGGCTTCTTTTTTCCTTTCTAATGGGAGGAAGGACAGATCAATAATTGAGGGAATCTGATTCTGAAGTCTGGAGATCGCTGTTAAGGTACATGCAGAAGGAAAATAAGGTGTCACAGTCCAAGGGGGAAGCAAGTAGAGTTTGGACTCAAAAAGCGAATCACTTCACTGCATAGGAATAGTGCAGTGCTGCAGCTGACCATACCAGCAAGTTTTGAGCATCACTTAACATGTCCATCAGCAGCTTCTCTTGGAATTCCCATGCTGTTCAGAATGTTTTGGGAATGGCAGGTAGGAGCAGAAAAATCCTCACTGAGCTCAAGGCAGCTGGATCAAACAGGAGGCTTTGACACTAGTATTCCATGTGAAATGAGTCCAGACAGTAAAAGCTTATTTCAGTATTCCCGTATCTGCCCAGTTCAAATCTGGAAAGACAAATGATAGCCTCTCCACCCTCTGTGAGAGTCATCCAGGTGTTTGGGTTAATATACCATGCCAATTTTGAACTGGCTAGGTGTCACAGGAATGTAGCAGTGACAGTGAGGTGTATACCACCATTAATTTGGGTTCCGTCCCATCCATGGGGAAGAAATGCAGAAAAAGCCTTAGAGCAGTGAAAAGGAATTGAACTTCTCTGCCCTCAGTCTCCGGTGTCAGAGAATAACAGTTAATGGAAGTTAAGGCTGTTGACAATCCTGCTTGGCCAGTGTCATGAAGGCCAGAATTGAGGTCACACTTCCATCCCATGTAGACATCAGACTCTGGAGGGATGTTCTTAAAACCAAACTGTTGGAGTCTTTACCATTCAGCTTCTGTGCCTTCTTTTCCAGCTTGATCCCAGTGTCTTGGTCAGATACCCCTCATGATGTAGAGTGGCTTCTTGGTATATCACAGACTGCAGAAGAGGCTGAGAGCCAGGTCTCACTTGCTGTGAATCAGTGTGGCTCTGTTGATTTCAGTGACACCATGGCAATTTCCATCACCCCAGCTTCTAACCTTTACAGTGTGGCAAAATGGTTTAAAGCATCAGGACCATCACTGGTAGAGATGGTTTGTGCTTGCAGATTTTTTCCCTCTGGTTCTAGAGTCTAGTGCATATCACAGGAGGCAGGAACATGATTTCTGTTTCAGCCTCTGTTCCTAACATGAATGATTATGGGAAAACAGCTCAAATATTCTGAGACCAAACATCCATAGGCATAAACAGGTTCTACTCCATTGCTGCCAGTGAAAATAACATATCTAGACCAACAGCAAATGTGGCAGTCTGTACCCCAGTTTCCCTTTCTATATAATTGCTGGGTTAAAAGTTTTCGTGGAGCAGTTTAGTGAGATTTAACTCATGTTTTCAAAGTGCATCATTGTTCCCAGATAACATGCTATGCTGTGTAAATGTAAACTATTGTTGTGTCACTTCTTGCATACTCAGAACATCTCTTTGGGGCCACTCCTGGGGTTGTTACCAACAGGAAGATCCTATTTAGCACAGACAGTGGACACTGACAGAAGTGACATTTGTCGTGCAATTGGCCCCTTGAAAGTGCTATGGTTGTGCCCTGACAGAAGTCCATGGCTGCAGAAAGCTGTAAAAATGCCCGATCACATGACAAATTAACACTCACATAATAAGGGTTCAGATGAAGGTACGCCAAAGCAGATTACTTTCATTAATTTCTGTCTGTCCTTGCCCATGACCAGGTTGGGCTGATACAGGCCAGCCCTGTTCCTGGTGCTGTCTACAGAAAGGGAGGAATAGAAAGGAGGCGGGGGGAACTCAGGGTTGGGGTTTGCCCAGTCTAATCTGGAGTGGGGGGTTTGGATTGGAGTCCCCCATCTTGGGGAGGCTCCAATCCATGTGCCCCTACTCAGCTTAGGCTGGGCAAACACCAACCCAGAGCTGCCTCCCCTCCCTTCTCCCCCTTCTCATTTTTCACACAGTACATTAGCTGGGAGGGCAGGGTGAGGTTAGGGAAGAGAAGCTGCATACAGACAGCTCCTCTTGGATTGACTCCAAAGTGAAGCTTCATCCCCCACACCCCAACCCAGCAGTGAATGACTTTTGGGTGGGTGGGATGGGGGTGGGTTGCTCTAACTCATGGCACTTTCTGTGCAGTGCTGTGAGTTAGAACAGGGAACTGAGTGTCTGTTAGTGCCCAGTGTTTAGTGTCTCACTGTTTTAAAAAGAAAATAAGGAATGTAGGAAATATGCCTATTATAAACCTGAGAGAAGGAGGCAGACAAAGGAAGTGGCGTGAGGGCTCCATCTGTTTCTTCAGAGTAGGTGAGGCATTGCCTCTTTTCTGTTCACAGTGTGGGCCGTGCCTCCCTGGCTACCTCTGCTGAGGCAAAGTGCCTGTGTATGAGAGATAGGTGCAGCAGCTGTTTGCTGCTGTCAGTCAGTCTGCAGCGCATACCGCATCCCATCTTCCTGACCTTAGATGGGCTGGGGGAGAGAGGTTCAAAACAGAGAGAAAGGAAGAGAAACCCTGCATAATTGTTCAAAATCTTTATTTTTTCCTTCTCACTGCTCTCCTTTTATATATCCTCCTTCTTACATTTCTGTGTTTTTTTTCTCCTTCATGCTATGGCAGTGGTGCTCCATGCTGATGAGACAATACTTGGTGCAACCCCAGGCAGTCATTTTTCAGGTAATTTCTTAGGGTACCAAACACCCGACTCATGCTTTTTCTGGTATCAAGCAGGTCGGGTTTCCTGATGACATACGGGTACTTTGGTTGTACCCAGGTAGATTTGGGTGTTTTCTTCCCTGGCCATTCCAAAGACCACTCTACTGTGTTGCAGTTAGGAAAAGGCAAAGAAGTAAAAATCTTGGACCACAAACCAGGACAGAAGGGTGTCTATCTGTTAAGCATCTAAGTGGACTTAGGCACCTAAATGTAATTCTATTCCTCATTGATCAACTCTCTGAAAGCCCGTTAATGCATCTACTTGTGTAACAGTATCATATGACTCTTAAGATCGAGTCACAAAAAAGCAGCAACTAGGGGGAGGATCCACCCACCTTTTGTATTCATATTTCTTCACGGACTCAAACAGTCTGGAACAGAATAGCAGTTAGGTACCAAAGTCCACTTACACAACTATTAGGTAGAATAGAATCTGGCCCTTGTAGAATATAAATAAGTTTCTACAGCTATTTCTTATGAACGATCCTTGTTGATTAAGCTCACTGGAGATGAAATTACAAGATTTGGGAGGCAGAAAGAAGAAGGGAGAGGAAAGGCTATTCCAAGAATTGCCAGTTCATCGAGTTTCCAAAGTTTGCTCTTCTTGATGTCCTCGTGGGAGGAATGGAAATGAGGTGCTCTTCTGGAGCAAGACCAAGAGAGAATAGGGCCTCACATCAATCATCATACTCAGAGAGAAGCAGGTGCAGGTCTAGAACAATTTAAATCCAGTGCTACCAACTTTACAGCTGAGAAGCTAATAATTTATTTAGGAAACAACTTGGAATAATCAGGGTTGTTAGCCTTGCCTACTGCTTTTGGTGTTTATATTGTTGTACCTGTATGAAGCTACACAGGGCAGAGATCTCTTCATCTTTACTTGTTTATGAAGTGCTGGGCATATAGTAGTGTGATAGCAAATATATTATCTGCCCAGAGCCTAATGTCCTGGGGTTTTCAGGGCCATGAAGAGGTTGTAAGACTGGTCATTTTGTTGGTTTTATGGTACAGAGGATCTTTTCTCCTCTCTGTACTCAAGGTTCTCAGCTTTTAATAGGGGCAAATGCTGGCTTCAGATGATAAATCGGCTTGTTAAACTACACCTCATCTCTCAGCGCATGCCCCTTTTTGCAGGAAAATCAAAGCGGCATGGACAGTAATGCATGCCAAGCTAAATCTGGCCCAGGATGCCATTGTACATTTAATCACTGCTGTGTTGGCCCGGCACCAGTGCCTGTGATACATGCTCATATTGAGTACACTAGCAACAGACATAGGAACTTTGACCCACAATAGTGAGCAAATTCAAGAGAGCTAGGGTGTTGCTAGGACTTGCTAACAGCTTTGGTGCTGGGGAAAAACACATGTAGTCAGTAGCATTCTTTTCTGTCTGATATGAACACATTGCTTTATGGAAGAGATGTGTGAAAAAGGCTACTGACTAGCAGCCAAATTTGTTACTGACCATGTGTAGAGGACTTTGCTTTATTGACTGAGGCAACTATGATTCACACAGCTGAGACCCTGTCCCATTCCTTTCGCTGAGTGAGTTCCCTGGAATACCAATGAACACCTGTATGAGAGATGTCGCTGTAGGTTTCAGTTCAATCTTTTTGTGTTTGCTCTGACTGCAGAGTTGGCAGCCCTAACCCCAGAGGATGTCCCAAAGCGGGGGTGGGAGGTCCTCAATGTGGTATATAGCTCTATATATGCCCCTATATGCCTTTATATTACCCCCCCTCCCACTCTGGCATGTATCAAGGGCATTTCCCTGGAAAAGGGCATGGCCAAAGGAGCTCCTTTAGGCCCTAACCAGATGGATAGTTTGGGACAGATTGGAGGCAGCTCTCACTTATGGTGGGCTAGACTGCTCTAGAATATGGTAGGGGAAAAAGCAACACAAAGCCACCTTTGCCTCCTTTCCTTACCCAGGCATTTTGTGTTCAGCTTGGGTAGAGCTGTGAATCTGGATGTTTCTGCCAATCTTTTCTGAAAACTCTTGACAATTTTAATTATTCTAACCAGAAGAAAGTGTCTCAAGATTCAGGCCAAATCAGCTACTTTGGAAGATTGTAGTTGATTTGCTGAGATAAGCCTAAGTAAGTGCTCTGTACTGTGCTTGTAGAGACTAACATTGGCACTGTGGGTGCATGTTCCCAGAGATAGAGGGAAGGAGTGTGGGCTTTCCAAGGCAACCAGCAGACTTTATGCAAAATATTAAGCAATTATGCTTAGCAGTATGGGACTCTTACACAAGGGCAATGGAATCCATTCCTGGAAGTATTTCTGCAAATCTGAAAGGCCTTTTTTGTTTTATTTTGGCTTTAATTTGGGCTAATTATAGTGATAGCTAAAGTGTGAGGTCTGATACTGATATTCCCTGTTCTGAAATGAATGACTAGAGGTTCTAAAGATGTCCAGACATAGAGTAGGTAGGGGGAAGTAATAATATTCAGCCCTTTCAGGCAGCTCCTGAATCCATAAAACTTCCATTTTGCTGAGAGTCAGCTTCATAGTTGATGCTGCAGTGGCAGTAGTAGTGGCACCCATGCAGCTGCATACTTTGATGCCTCTCACCTGCAGAAAGCTGGCCAAATCTGAGTTCCTGTAAGTGGATCAGGAGAAAGGCACCCATTTACACAAGGTCTACATTTGGCTTAGCCTGTTAGCACAGACTGACATTTTACATCAGGCAGGTTCAAACTGTAACATCTTGTACAGTGTTAGTGTTAGGCTAATTATCCCTATCATAGTGTTCTGGTAACCATTAAGCCATGTTAGGACTGCCTTTAAGCTAGCTGTCAGTCAAGATTATGACTTCTTTTCATTAGGAGGTTCTGAAGAGATTTCCTCACTGCTGACCAGTTCAAATCTATGTACTTTAATGTGTTGTGTAGTTTCTATAGGTTTTCAGGCTACGCTAAGGCACAGTGTTACAGGGTCAGTGCAAGAAGGCAGGTTTTCCTTGTATTAAATGGCTTCTACAGTCTCCTATTTCTATTATTTCTGCAGATTAACTTTTAAAGATGCAGTTAATTTTTAAAGGGCAATGACACCACTCTATTTTACATATTTTTTCAGACAACGGGTATCCCCAAGAGTTTATAGTTAAATACCACAACTGCAAAGCTAAATACAAGCAAAAATAGCATAGGAAGTGTGAAGATAAGAGGATACAGAAGGCATTATAAAATGACAGTCAAAGAGAAGGTGCAACTCATGGGGACTATTCCAAGCTGCAGGGCCTGTGTAGAATAGGGTTCTTACAGTAAGAGCAGAGATGAGGGTTGCAGGGGTTGAGATAACCAGTGTTGGATGGCTGAAGTGAACAGACAGAAAAACAAGAGAGGAGCACATGTGAACTGAGCAGGGCAATGCAGGTTTCCTTTAAAAATGATAGCAATTTTTAACAGGACCTTGAAATAAGCAAGGAACCAGCAGATGAAGCTATATCTTGCTGCACTAAACCTTGCAACACCAGAAGAAGGTCTGCAGTATTGTTTGGGAGTATCTGAAGAATGCTCTAGTGTGGTAATAGTCAAGGCTAGAGAAGATGAGGCTTGCAGTGAGGTGGAGTTGAAGCTGTGTTATATATACAATATGTATTGTTGAAGCAGCAGTGATGGGCAGATTTGTGTGCAAGGAAGACGTGTGAAGGCTGGGATAGTTTTGGAGTCAAGGCTAAGGGTAGGCTTTTGAAGACTGGGGAAAATGAGAGATCTGAGTCAAGCAGGGAAATAGGAGACTTGAGACTCTGTCTGACCTTGCTCCCCTAGTTGAAAAGTCTTGAGTTCAGAGAATGTTGCATGGCCAATCCTCTGCCACAGTAGCATGCACACATGGGCAGCACTTACAACCTTGGCAAAGACTATTTGGCCTGCCCACTTGCAAGCATTCCCTATGGAAGACCCATCAAAATGACAGGTGATACTGGTGCCTTTCATCGTTTGTATCTGAAGCCTATTCAAGAGGGGCTTGTTTTCAATTGTGGGAACCTGCTGTTAGTAGATTAGTAGTATAATTCTCATTCCTGTTCATTTAACCAGCCACAGTGCTTCAGAGCTACAAACAGAAGTGCACACTGGTATTTATGCCAAACTGCAAACAAAGCTACAAAACATGCATTGAAACATTCTGATGCCTCCTGGAAAAGTTTAAGAGTGTCATATATGGGCACAATCATATTCACTTAAGAGATTTCCTGTATTTGTCTCTTCCTTTGAAAATACTTGTAACAGCTATATGTGGTGAATGACGTAGGACCCAATTCATTGCTGTGTTATTCCAGTTTGCAGAGCAGTGACACTACCTGCAGTAATGCAGTGGAAACAGCCTTACATTTTAAAAGTTTATCTGTTCCTTCTGCTTATTCTTCACTTGAAGTCTTAATCTTCTGATTGGTACAGACATGATTATGATCTTACAAAAAGGGGATTATAACTTTGACTGAAGATAGCAGTAGGAGAAGACGAACTCTAAAGAACAAAGTTTATAGTTTTGTGTAAATGGCTCTGATAATAGAAAGTGCGGGGGGAGGAAAATATAGATAAACTTTCTGCCACAAAATGGAGTTCTTTCCAAATGCCGGGTTGGAGCCTCAGTTGGTGTAAATCATCATACTTTTATTGACCTTGAAGAAAATTTTAATCAGTTTAACTTTAGTTAGAGACATGTTGATTTACACAAGTCATGGACAATGGTATTTCACAATCTTCCCTGAGATACCAGTGGATCTCTAATATACCCAGGTGATGTTCCATCTTTGCTTACTTCGAAATAACTTTGGGACTGGAAATGGTTTGAGAGAAGTGTTGGATGCTGACTCCATTCCTTGCACTGTGACCTGCAAGAAACTGTTGTGTTCACTAATGGTTACTTGGTGACATTTTGACCTTTATCTCTTCTTCAGGTGTGTTTCTCATGAAAGATGATAAGGTTGTAATGATGTTTTGATTTTATTACCATGAGCTATTACCAGGTGAATTGCCTATTTTCAACAGCTATAGTCATCCAACTTGCTCTATAGTGGGCTACTGTATAGAAAGATTTGTTGCTTAATCATAACAATCTGGCATCTTTTCAGTCAAGAAACCAATTTTTTGTGTTTACCCAAGCACTAGTGGCAAAGATTAATCCTATTTAATCTGTGGTCTCAATGACATATTTAGCAATACAGTTTAAATGTGCTGAGTTTTTAATGAGGTTAATTTGACAATACAAAAGGCTTAGGGCTTAATTTTGCCCTCCAGATTATTTCATTTTACTACATGTATCGAGTAAAGTCTGTTGACTATCCAGTGGTTGTTGCTGAGGTGTCTCTTTTTTTTCTTTTCTAGACAACAGAATACTCAGCCATGGCATCATTAGCTGGTGGGCTAGATGATATGAAAGCCAATATAACAAGCCCAACTTCAGCAGATATAGGGGCCAGTGTTCCAGGACCACAATCATATCCTATTGTGACAGGTAAGAAATATGAAGAGACTGATGGATCCTGCAAAACAGTGTGTATGATGGCATATTGGGGGAAATAGTGCAATGACTTGTTGATGCACAGTTTTGGAGTTGGTGTTTGTACATAGCAGGTCCAGGCTAGATGCTCATGTAATGTAAAACTCCCTCAGGTCAACAGAGCGGTGTGCCATTTTACATCTCCATTTCTTAATGCTACATACAAGCATGCCAAAAAAAATCAAGACTGTCTCTGCAGTAGGGTTTGTCATTTCTGAATATGTGTCCAGACTGAACACTGCTGATATTTCAAATGGGATTGATTATGGGTGAATTTGGTTCTTCCAGCTACAGTTGCTTTGGATCATTTTTGGAATCCTAGGCTTTCCCTAGGGATCACCATTTAAATGACACCATAATTATAGCAGTGAAAATTCTACTGTATTTCTGTAACAATCAGAGCCATGTATAAGGGTCAAGGACAGTTGGCCATGGCTAGATTTTGATAATGTTCAAAATAGTCTGATTGTCTGATTTAGGTAGCAGATATTGGAATTAGGCTGAAGATAGCACCACAGAATCACAAAACAGAGTCCCCAAAGACTTGGGTAATATTAAGGGCAAGGACTCTTTGAACTTGAGTATGGCTTTTTTCCTACCCTTGCATATTTTGTTTAACATCAGCCTAGTGATGGCTCAGATTTCAGCCCTAGCTTTTCCTCCTTTTCACCCAGTATAAGTTTCAGAATTTGATTTAGCGGCTAAAGGGAATTTTTTGATATTTTTAGGGTGCTGCCATCTTGTATTGAGAGCAGGGTGGTTGTGCATCATAAGTGAACCATTTTGAAAGCCTAGTTCATTATTGTTGCATGAAGTATAAGCAACCTCTGGAATGCTTGCCAAGATTTTGGAAGATTCAAATATATTTATATTATTTTATGGATTATATGGATAATATTATCCAGATTATATGGATAATAATGAAAATCACATTTATATTTCATAGCATATGGATATTTTCTGGAGAGAGAGAGATAAATCTACATTAAGAGGATAAATACATAGAAGAAATGTGAACTGGGGTATATTTCCCAGCTTTAGGGTGGAAGACAAAACATAGCTGACCTGAGTTAAGGAGAAATGTTCCCTTCAAACAGGTTATGACCGAGTTGTTCACCATTGCACTTCATGCATATTCCTCTGAGTCATGTGGTTGCTGAGGCAGGAATCACCCTGGCATATCAGACAAGCCTAATTGCCATTGAAGTCAATGGGAGTTGTCCCATTGACTAATAAGTGCTTAGATCAGGTGCAGTTGTGGGTTCACCTAACTTTAAATCCATCTCACCAAAACCAATGCCATGTAAGGAGGGGAAACGGGGACACATAAAGGTAACAGAGAACCATCTAATGTAAGTTATCTGGACTTTCAAAATATTTGAAAATGTCCTTAACAAGAGGTTAGCAAGGTCATTAAGTTGCTGCAGAATTTAAAATAAATTATATTTTGAATTAGAAAGTAGATTAGAGAGAAAAGAAAGAGTAGACATAAATGGTCAATTTTCTTCTTGGCCGAAGGCTACAGAGGGCTGCTGAAAAGTTCTGTGCTGGTTTCAGCGTTATTTCCCGTACTTATTAATAATCTGGAGAAGAGCGTAAACTCTGGTGTGGCAGAACTTATACATGAGACAAAGTGATGTAGGTTAGTCAAGAATAGGGAAGATTGCATGGAATTCTGGAGGGAGATAATTAAATGGTTGGACAAGCATGTATGATGAAATTCAGTGATAACAAATGCTTATTGAGAGAGTGAACTGATCTACTTAGACATATTGCTGAGCTTTAAATTAAACTCATGGAAAATGTCTTGAACATCACTGTGGACAGCTGTGAGAAAACGTCTTTTCAATGGGCAATGGTGGACAGACAAGAAAAGGAGCTATTAACATGCATGTGGAATGAGAATGAGGACACTATAATCTCATTATAGAAATCAGTGGGATCTCTTTTGCCTGGAATATCATGTTCAGTTCTTGTCACCTAATTTCATCTAAAGTCATCTAGTAAGAACAGCGGTCCAGAGATGAGCAACTAAAATAATTAGACTGTGAGGAGAGACTGTAAACTTAAGATACAGCTTACTAAATTTATGAATCAGATTATATTTTCCCAGATAATGTTCTCAAGATATGCTAGTAAGAGTTTTGTCAATAGGCTGCTTACAAGGGAAGGACCCAGGAAAAACTCCTACTTACTTCAATTAAAGTTTTATCTGAAAAAAACAAATGCATGTTTAGGCCTGCAAAGCACAGGAGCCGCCATTCCTTCAGATGAAACTAATAAGAAATTGATCATGCTTTTTTATTTACCATTCTAATTTTTGATGCACTATACTAAATTATATTTGACCACAAGGAAAAAAGAAAGTATGCTTTGCTTGTTCTGTTTTAAGTTAGGACTAAGTGTGATTTGTTTAGAAATGCAGTTATATGTAATCTTAATGACTGTGATGAATTGATCTAATGGTTAGAACACAGGGTTCAAATGATCTAATATCACTGAATAACAAAGTTGAAAGAAATCCTGTAGTGGTGCTATAGTACTGTTGTAGCTCTGATGCTCTAAGTGAGAAGCATGATTTGTTTGGTATTATCTTCTATGGACAAACTATAGACTTGGTGGAGGTGGTAGGAGGAGAAAGGGCATTTTGTGCTCTCCCAGCTCTGCAGATGGTCTCATTTAACTGAACTGGTTCTACAAAAATTCTTTCTTTAATCTGAGATGCAAAGAGATGGGGAAAGGAAAGTGCTAGAGGGAGAGAGTGAATCAGAACAACATACGGTTTTTAGGCATATAATTATTTAACAGGAGTTTAGTGTCTGACCTGTCCTGCTATCCATAGTACAGATTTACACTAATAGAACCAATTTCTTTTTTAACATTCTTGAAATCAGCATCGGCCAAACCTGTCTTCATTGGCATTTGAAAGAGTACAGTTCAGGGGATACAGGATTGCCACCATAAACCATATACCTTGTCTTGTGTTATTTCCAACCTAACTATAATCAAAGACCTACTGCAAGTGAAATATTGTAAGAGGGCTTGTTCTTGTACTTCCAGCTCAGTTTTGCAGGCCCAAGAGTTTGGGATAGCTTGGATGAATTTCAGCAAAGTGTTCAAAACCTTTGGTGCTCAGCTGGAGTGAACCTATGAACTTTTGAAGATAGCTGTCACTCTTCACTTGGTGTTCCAACATAAGTCACTAAATGATACACATGCTTGTTATAACATCTTCATTGCTGAGAGATCCAGGGACTGTTTTATGTTTACAAAAATTGACAAGTGAACTGTAAACCCCAGAAGAAGTCTTTGGTTGAAATCATTTATACAGGGCATCTTTCATGTAAAGCAAAGCAGTGAATACTTCAGTGCTTCATGTTTCAGCCTACAGTAGGCTATTAATGTGCAGGGGGCTTAAAAGCCTCATATTCCAGGATGAAGATCTTGAAATATATAGTCACAAGACTTTGAGAAATGGGTTTTATTGTGGCCAAGAAAACTAATCTGGTTCTTTTGATAGGCTAAAATCTGCAGTTCAAGCTTCAGCAGTTTTTATGAGAAAGTCTGGAGACAGTGCTGGCCTTCCATTTGCAAACTGACCTAAGTCTAGTTCATATGGTGAGTTTTGAGTCTTTAAGCCATCTCATAAAACAGTTTAATGCAAAACAGGCTGAGAAGTGAGAGGATAAGTGAATTATGATCACAATTTTTCATTGTTTTTATTTCAAGGCCATGTTTTGGACAACACTGAGAAATGAGATCCTCAGGGTAATTGTGGATATGAAATGTACAGTACACATTTCCTAGCAGATGGGTAGATTAAATCAGTCATGATGTCATTTGAACAAAAAGAACTGCTTCAACTTGGGCACTTACACTAGCACACACCTTTGAAAATAGGTCTTCGTTATGGCAAAGGGAAATTCTGATGACAGTTCCCAGTTCCACTTCATCCACCAGCCCCCTTGTGTTATGGACTGCCAGCTAAACATCTGATTAGAGAACCACTCGATTTCTCTCCATCGTTTTTATGCCACATTAAATATTAAGTTAAAAAAAAATCCCTTCTCTTACTGCTCGCTGCCACGGTTCATAAGCGCGTTCTCCATTTGCAAGCCAATGACATGTGCCCAGCTCATTACTGCTGTAGTCAGCAGTTTCAGAGCAGACCCTGATTGTTACTAATTACCTGCAGATGTATTTTCTCTGCTCCGGCTTGCTGACTTCAGCTTGGTCGCTATCACTTTGAGAGGACAAAGTGGCGCTGAAATTGACACCTCCGTTTGGCTCTCCACTCCAGCACCGGGGGCAGATTGACAAATCCACAGGCAGTCCCTGACTGCAGCTGCTTGGAGAGTCAGTTTGCATTAGCAGTGCCTCGAAGTGACTGGATGAGACCATTGACTGGTTTAGCAAAGAAGCCAAATAAGAACATTTCATTTAAGTGGGATCTGACACAAACCCTATCCTGCTCTGTTAGCAATAGGAAGCATGAAACAAAGCATCAAAAGCAGATTTTGTTTTGTTCTCACTGGGGATGTTTAAGCATAGGAGCCTTGTCATTTACCTTGCCAGGAGTGCTCAAGACTATCTTTCCATTACATCCCCTCTCTAGGTTGCTGCGGAGGCAGTGCTACAAGGACTGGACTTTGATTTTGTCCATAATAGTGGTACTAATAAACTGGTTACTATAGACTTTCAACTCATTTAATCCCTTACACCCATGCAGAGGAAGAGAAAAGCTTTGCCGGGAGAAGAGGTGCCATTTATATATGTTTTGCTCTGACTCATTGCAAGCATCTACTGCTGCACAGTGGACCAGGCAGGAGAGAGTCATCCTGGTCATCTGTGATGATCTTAGAAACAACCCCATGAAGCCAAATATGGGAGCCTGCCTGTACTTTAGACTGAGGGAGAAGAACAAAGCTCAGAGCAGAGTCCCCTTGAAAAATGTCATTTCAGGAAGTGGGGGAGGAGGAAATCACTGACTGGCAATCATGTTAAATTATCTGTCATGGCCTCGCAACAAGAGTCAGGACGCCAGACATAATTCATTCAAGACTTGTCTAAATGGAACGTAGAGTAAGCAAGGAAAATGTACCTAGCTAAACAAGTTACTCCAGTGTTAGCAAATTCAGTGCTATTTATTTATTTCTGACGGTGGAGCTGGTACTCTTACTATAAAATATTGGACCAAATAGCTATTTCTCCACAGATCCAAGCCTATACGACTAAAACAATATGAATCTGTCTCACATTCAATATTCCCAAATATTTTACCAGGTTTATATTAAAATGGAATTAACTTACCGAATTAGAGAAATGGCTGTGAGACAAGCAATCCCTATTTATCCTGATATCTTCAGTGAAGTGCATTAGCTAACTAGCTGGTCCATACCAGACAGATTCTTTTCTTCTGCAGTGCCTAAATTTATAGGATAACTTTCTCTCATGAATCTCTAGTCTACTTCATGTCTTATTCATCCTGTCATGCTGTGGCTACTATTTATATGCCAGAGTTTTGCCAAAGGTTTTGTTAAATTACTGCAATTATTTATCACTCCTGATGCTAGGAGCAACATTGGGGGTAGATAGCTGAACTGGAGAGTTTTGTACAATGGAACCTGGCTGAAAGTATTCAAAACTGATTATGATGCCTTGCGGGATGGTGGTGGGAGCTAGAGGTTGAATCTTGTTCACAGGGCATCTTTAAACCAATAGGGGCTAGAATCCTCCTTCCCAAGACTACTTGTCCAAGAGCAAACAGGAAGCTAGGGCACAGCTAGGAGTCAGCTAGACCCGTCTCCTACGCTTTGACCACACAAAAGTTCTTCCTCCAGGCTGATGAGGCCTGGCATGGCTCACTCACTTGGAATGCTTCAGACAAGCCTTTGCTTCTTCCTGAGCCCTTGGATGGGAGGTTGGCTGATGGGATGGTAGTGTACTTGAACAATTGATGGATGCAATTTTTTAAAAGGAGCTAGTTTTTGTGTTCTTTGCTTGGGCAGTCAGTCAGTTGGATGTATTGTTCAGATTATGGTCAAGCTGAGGATGGGGGCTTCAAAATCCAAGGGTGGGGCTCAAAAGCATCCATGTTGACATTCCTGATCCTGTTGCCTTTATCACCAAAAGCTGCAGAGGAAGGCCTAGGCTGAAGGCTCGAGAAAATTTGACCTCAGATGAATGAGCAAGACCTATAGAGTAAACGCTTCTGACTTGTAGTGCTCATCCCATTTGCTTCTGAAACAGCTGATTTGCTATTTGTATTTATAGATCTGTGGCCAGATCATGTGCTTGTTATAGCTCTGATCAATTCTGTACCCAAATACATTTGTTTGTGCCCACAGTTGGTGTGGGGTGGTGAAATAGTTCCTTCCTCCTCTCCCTGGTGCTAGTGTTCTGAAATAGATGTCTGGAAGCAGATCCCTAGTCCTGCTGCCAAGGCAAGTTCTGTTTTTTAATCAAGGACCCTCTTAAGTATCCTGGGGGCAAGAACTGGACACCCAAAGCTCCTTCTAGGAGTGCCATAACCACTGTGCCACAGACTTGCACTCTCCATTTCCTGTTCTTTCTCTGACCTCATAACTCATGGCTGCTTGGTGCCCTGCGTTGAACAGAATAGGTGGAGAGGACCTTCATCTAGCCTAAAGCATGTTTAGGGCGCTCTTCTAGGAAGAAGGAGTTGTGGGTTTAAGATCTACCAGGCTGAGGAGGGCCTAAAACTTGGGTCTCTTACTTCCTAGGTAAGTGTTCTAACCACTAACTCACTGGGTAAAAAGTGGGCACTCCCCCTACGGCACCTACATTCAAAGCAGGAATAGGAGTAGTAGGTCATAAGCAAGTAGAGGCACCTAGTGCTCAGCCTGAGTCAAGTGCCTAAGACCTGGAGAAGGCCAGGAGTTCAGACACATCTGTGCTTGTTTCCCATGGGCCATCTCCATGTGCTCCAGAATTTCTGAATTGTCCTTTGCAGGTGCCAACCTCTTTACATATGCTAAGGCATGTAGATTTTAGATATTGGGATGTCTATGCATGTACTTCAGAGTCCAAACTTGAACTGACCTTATCCCTTGCAAGAAGATAGCAGATATTTTAAAATGTGTTCATAGGAATCAGCCCACAAAGCCCCTATGTTAGGGTGTCAAACAGTTACTATCAGAAAAAAGATGGTATCCCAAAACATCCCCTGGAATGTGCATGAGTTAATTAGGAAGGAGAGCAAGCATAGAGCATAAGAAATATCTCACAAAACCAATGTTTTCCTCAGCTTCTGTCAGTCTTTATGGCTGAGAACATGAACAAAGATATTTACATTAGCTGAGGACCTGGCCTGTTAATTTTTATTGGCCTTAAAAGAAGGTTTTTAAATACAAATTAGAGAAAGGGAAAATCTACTGAGTTAGCAAGGAGCTGAGATATTGTGGTATGGTGTGTGAAATATAACTAGCTAGACAGAACATATAACTGACATGAAATGGATAAGGTATATAACTGTCATGGAGCAAACTCTTTTTTTTTCCAAGTCCCAAGGCTAGCTAGAGCAAATACTGCCTTGCTCCGTTGTATCTTGACTGGTCTCCTATCATAACTGAATCACTGGTTTTTTTTTTAAGTTTAGCTTTTTTTTATTCCGGTCATGCTGAAAACAGAAAAAGTTTAAATAACACATAGTGTTCAGCTCTCTTCAACCCTGATATACCCTCTGGGATTGATGCCAAAGCAGCTAGGAAAGGGCTATTTATCTTTTAGTGAGAGCACCTTATTTGACCTGCCTTTTATGACCCATTTTTGATGATGATCTGAGACAGCTAAATACCTTTTGTGTCAAATTGAAAATATAATGTGAAAATAAAAGAGGAAGGAAGGAAGGAAGGAACATTTTAGAGCAGGGGTGGGCAAAATGCGGCCTGGGGGCTGGATGCGGCTTGCCAGACCATTCTATCCAGCTCGTGGAGCCCCTAAAAAATTTAGAAAATGAATATTTATCTGCCCCTGGCTGCCTGTTGTGTGGCCCTCGGTGGCTTGCCAAAACTCAGTAAGCAGCCCTCCGCCCGAAATTATTGCCTGCCCCTGTTTTAGGGCAATGCCTAATAAAAATTCCAGGCATCCTTTCACACTGAAAATTTCCAATGAAGTTAGTGGGCCTAACACTACAGTAATAACTTCTTTTATCATGTACTGAACTTTCATAAATATCAACAGAGCGAGGGAAAGTATTGTGAAGCTTGGAATATGTAATCATTGGGGAAAAGAAAGAAGCTTCTTTTCTGTTTGTATTAAAAGAGCTTTTGAAAATATTTTTATCTGGTCGATAGCATAGGTCAGTGTTTTTTTCAGAGCTATTAATTTAGGGCCAAATCCTTGTCTCATTAAGGATAATGAGACTATTGTTACTGATTTCATTTGGGAACAGGATTTGGCCCTTGAAGAGAATTTTTGGTAGCTTGCATTTTAAAAAGCAGGAAGAGTGCAAAGATGGTTATGTGAGAGAGGTTTATGGAAAGTTAGTCTTGATGGATTAAGGGCTCTCGCCTTTGTTCTGCTGAGGACTTCTGGTGCATGATTCCTTTACTTTCTCTGTGCCTCAATTCCTCATCTTCACAATCAAACTAATAACATTCCTTTTGTCTGCCTTGTGTACTTGGAGTACAAGATCTGTAGCATAGAGAATTGCTGCTTGCTACGTGTTTGTACAGCTTAGCATGGTAGGACACTAATGAATCCTGATGAATAATACTTAAACCTTATTTTTCATATTGCAAAAAAGTTGAGATTTTAAAGAACACTGACATTCTAAATTGGAATTAAAAGCTAAAATACTGATTTTTTTTTTCTGAAGCAAAATTCAAATTTCTTTTTGTTGTGTAACAAATGAGTGAACTCTTTATTTTTTAAAAATCTTTTTATGTAAAATAAAATATATTGTGAAACGAGGTGGTTTGGAAATGAAAAAGAAATATTTTTCAATTTAGATTTTGACATTTTCAGAATTTGTTTTCCAATATTTTTAAAACAAAAATTTGATAAAATTAATGTACTTTTTTGCAGTGGGGGTGGGGGTGGTGGGGGTGGGGGTGGGGAGGGAAGGGCAAAAATATCCAATGTTTCCACTGAAATGACAATTCCCAACAGGAAGCTTCCTGTTGGGAATTGCCATTTCAGTGGAAACATTGGATTTTTCTGTTTTTGCACATCTCTAAGATCTTATAATGATTTTACATTTTGTTCATGCCACCTGTTTTCTCTGTGCTTAAAGTTTATCGCCACATTATAATTTAATTTCTGTGATATGGCTTTGAAGTGCAAATTGGTGTTAGTGGATGCTAGTTCCAAGAGCAACATAGCACCAGATTTACAGCTCTCTCCCTTACACTTAATAGATAAAAGTGCAGATGCATTTTCCAATAATCTATTCGTCACTCCCAATAGGACCTGTCATGTTAAAGACTTGAAAAAAGGCCACATAAACTCCCTCAGAAAGGCAGCCAATCTCAAAAACAAAAGTGTCATTTTTAATGACAGGACAGAGTTTAATTGAAACATTGTTGATTTTTTCCCCCATTTTTATGAATTCTTCTGTGCCTGGGCAGGCAGGATAATCAAATTCATCTGCACACTAGATGAGACTGTACTGAAGAATCGTTTTTTGTTCTTTCCAGGACCTGCAACCTGATTCATCTGGTGGTTTGCTGTTCATTCAACAATAGAATAAGACAGTGGTGAAAATGTTTCAGTATAAATTATCTATATCAGTAGTTTGTATGAATATAGTACTGTTTACTTAAGGATCTTGCAAACTTTAATTCACTTATCATTAGATTACCTCTGTAATATAGATTAGCAGTAAAATTGACCCATTTTAAAGTTGAAGACACAGGCACAGAAAAGAGATCAAAGCCAAAATATTCAGAAGCATCCATTCATTTTGGCTCCTTTAGATACTGGGTTGCCATCTTGAGGAAGTTAAGGCATTTATTTGCAAAGGGGTGATGTACTCTCTTCTTCTACTCATTTCAACTTGGAGGATCTCTGAAAATCAGGCATGAGTAATGAAATCCAGGTCCTACTAAAGTCCAGATAAATGCTTCTATTGACTTTACATGTCTAGGATTCCACCCAAAGTTGCTTAGTTTGGGTGCCCAGAATTTCATAGATTTCATAGACATCAGGGCTGGAAGGGACCTCGGAACATCATCGAGTCCAGCCCCCTGCCCAAAGGGCAGGAAGTCAGCTGGGGTCATAGGATCCCAAATTAGTGGGCCTAAGTGGTTTATTCAAAGTCACTTACACAATCATTGGTACAGCCTACAATAGAAATCAACACTCCTGACCCCCATGTGTCCCGACTCATTTACAGTGCTGAGGCTAGATTGCACTGCTGTTAAATGAGCATAGAGTAATCCAAAGCCCTCAAAAGTGCTATATTGTGATGTCTGAAAAACAGTATAAGCCTGTTTTGTACTTCAGACAGGAAACAGAAATGACAGACAGAGATGCTTCCATTCATACAGACATTATCTGAATTGTTCTGCTGAGATGCAAGAGTAACAGTAGACCCAGAAGTTTCCATAGATTCAGCTGAACTGTAATGTCTAAGTGGACAGAAGGATGCATTAGAATCTGTGTGTATACAAACTCTGAATCAGAATGGGCTTTTAATCATGTTAATTGAAACAGGGGTAGTAATCAGAAATCACCAAAATCTGCTACCACAGTAGTAGTGAGTAGTTTTTAGTGACAACTATCACAGTATCCCAATGTGACATTTGATCAAATGAAGATGCAATGCCTTGCCACCCCAAATGCTGAACTCCTGGAGTGGCTGTTTTTGGAGTATACCAAGAAGGAGGCTACTCTAAGTGAGAGTGAAATAGGAATTGCTCCAAGTAATAGTGGCTGAACTACTGAACAAAAGTTACCCTATTATATTGAAGTGTGCCATTCTCATGGGGTTGTATTACACAGCAACATTATTAAACTGTCAGTTAGAAAGGGGATTCTTTTTTTTATGGGAGGCATCTAGTTAAGGAACCAAGAAAAAAGGTACAAAACGGAAAACAAAATTTAGAATTGGCATAAAGTCTTCCTAAAGATCTTATCTTAGACTCACATGAAGTATTAATGCCAGTAAACAAGAAACACATGACAAATTAAATATGGGTAAATGGTTGGATTTGAACCCTGGAGGTAAGATCTGGGTTCTACCCCTGGCCCTGCCAGTGTCCTGCTGGGAGTCAAGGGGCAAATCACTCCTTTTTTTTCTGCCTCAGCGTCTTCTTCTGTGAAATGTGACTAATGATGGTGACCTCCTTTGTAAAACACTTGAAGATGTGTTGATGGTAAATGCTGAAATGAGCTAGGTTTCATTCAGAGAAGTATAAACAAAGCTCGTAGAAAGTACCACAAAGCATGATGGGCAAAATGATTATTAGGTTTAAAAGAGAATGTGGTGATCAAATAGTTAAGGACCACAACACAAACAATGATAAGGTCTTAAGTATAATAGAAACAGGAAGAAAGAGTTGGTACGCTGGCCTAATACTGGGGAACGGGTTGGGGGGTGGAGATGGGACACAAATGGACCTAGGTAAAGATGTTTCAGAGAAACTAAACAACATTTTTATGGCAGTCTTCTCTGCAATGTCAGGGAAGTATCAGTGAAATCTATTGCTTCATCTTAACAAAGATGGGCATTCTAAGAGAGTATTCTTTTAAAAGAGGTGATGAGACAAATTTATCATGAGGTTGTAGAAAGCTCCCAAGACCAGCTGAATTTTGAAAAGATTTAAGCGAGAAGCAGCTGAACTGCTAGCAAAATGGTACCATTTCTCATTAAAATCAGCTATGAATTGGAAAGTATCAAAAGTTGCACCTCTCTTTAAAAGGGTGATGACTGATCCTAGAATCAGGATGCTGATTCTTCCTAGGGTACCAAGTGAACTTATAATGAGACAGATGGAATTAGAAAACAGCTAAGATGAACATGATAATGAAGTAAGGGCAAGCACCTCCTGCTTTCAAGCAGAAATTTCTGGTGCTCCAATCTATTTTGTCTGAGAGAGTTCTAAAGTACCAGGTGAAGGAGCATTAGAAAATAGAATTTACTTGGACTTTTAGAGGCCCTCAGCAAAGTCTCTTATTCCAAATGGAAATAAGGAATAAGGAAGATGAGAGTTAAAGTACAGCCATCTCTTAAGAAACAAAGAGTAAATTATTTTATTCTCTAAGATACTTTTATGATTGCAAGTATCATAACATTGGAGAACCCCAGAATAGCTGATGTATTTTTTCTTCCAACACCTCTGGTTCCAAGGGAATGGCTTCTTTATGCTGATGGGGATCTGAAGCATAGCAAGAATATGGGGTCAGAATTTCAAAGGTGCTTAGGTGCTTAAATGCCCAGCTCCCATTGGCTTTAGTTAGGATTAATGATCTAGGCATTTCTGGAAACCTGAATCTTAACATGACTCAATGTCTAAAAATGGACCCAAAATGACTTGCCTTAGGTCACCCAGGACACCAGCAGCAGTGAACTGTTCTGTATCACTCAAGCCCTGACTGGTGCTCTGTTAGCCTGGGCTATACTTTCACTACTGACATCCTTTTCAACAAAAGAGTTTAACAGTACAGCTAACCAGGAAGGAATATTTCCATCTCATGGAAATTGTTCAAAATATCGAAAAATTTGAAGTTTACAAAATTTTCACATGCTGAAAATGAAAAAAATAAGCCAGGTTGTCAGGCAAGTGACCCCATATATTGGCTTGTAACCTCCCATGCCTTGTTCTGAGCTCCTGGATTCCTGAACCCACTTGTAAGTGCTATCCTCCACACCCTCCACTTGTGATCATAACCCCAGAACTGCTGGTATAGGTAAATCCAAATGTTTCATATAGATAGTTTTGAAAAGTTTCATTTTGATTTTGACCACTTCTAAATGAAAGTCATTAGAATTAGCTTAAATTTCAAAATGAAAAGTCATTTTAAAGTTGAATACCACTATTTTTTCTTATAATAATGTTGAAACAAAATGACTCAAGTTCAAAATAAAAAAAAATCCTGTAAAAAATTTGTTGAAATCAACTATTTCCTATGAAAAGTTTGATTTCAACTAAACAGCATTTTATAACAGAAAAAAAATGATTGGGAAATTCCTGACCAGATTTAGTTAATTACTGAGTGCACTGAGCATCAATCATGCACCTAGTGGTGTGGAAAAGGGGATAAATGGTGAGGCAGAAAAATGTCTGAATAGCACAAAATAATTTAATCAAGATGAGAAAAGACTCTGAAGTGTTCCAGAAAGTCCTAGCAGTTGTAGAAGGAGAGGGCAAGAGAGCTGCAGATAAAATTAAATATAGTCAATCCACACTTATTTAGATCAGAAGAAACAATTTGAACTACTCATATGTGTTGCTAGTGTCTAAACTGACTAATTCAAGAAAAAGACTTAGTTTCATAGTTTCTAGGGTCGGAAGGGACCTGAGCAGATCATCTAGTCCGACTGCCTGCCATGGCAGGAAAAAGTACTGGGCTCAAACGACCCCAGCAAGGTGTTCATCTAACCTCCTCTTAAAGACCCCCAGGGTAGGAGCCAGCACCACTTCTCTTGGAAGTTGGTTCCAGACCCTAGCCACCCTGACTGTGAAGCAGCGCGTCCTGATATCTAGCCTAAATCTACCCTCTGCCAGCTTGTGACCGTTATTCCTGGTCACTCCTGGCAGTGCTCGGGGGAACAGGGACTCCCCCAATGCCTGCTGGTCCCCTCTGACTAGTTTGTAACAGGCCACTAGATCCCCCCTCAGCCTTCTTTTGTGGAGGCTGAACAGGTTCAGGTGCTGTAGCCTCTCCTCAGAGGTCCTGCCCTGCTGCCCCCTGATCCTGTGAGTGACCCTCCTCTGGACCCTCTCCATTTTGTCCACATCCCTCTTGAAGCGCGGCGCCCAGAACTGGATGCAGTACTCCAGCTGCGGCCTGACCAGTGCCGCATAGAGGGGGAGGATCATTTCCCTGGACCTGCTTGAGATGGATCTGTGGATGCATGACAAGGTGCAGTTGGCCTTCCTGACTGCATCCCCACACTGCCGGCCCATGTTCATCTTGGAGTCAAGATCCTTTTCTGCCTCTGTACTGCAAGAAGGGAGTTCCCCAGCCTGTAGGTATGGCGCTGGTTCTTCCTCCCCAGGTGCATCACTTTGCACTTGTTGGTGTTGAATCCCATCCTATTCTCATCTACCCACCCCTGTAAATTGTCTAGGCCTGATTGCAGCCTATTCCTCCCTTCTAACGTGCCCACATCCCCCCACATCTTTAGCTAGCATAAAATCCAGTATAAGACGGTTTTGAAACGCCATTTTAGAGGTGTCCTGCAACTGGCGAATAAACACTTCTAAAGCATCTGCCGTACTGTTGGCAAGTCTTGCTAACAATTCTAAAGTCTGTAACTGCTGAATGGCTAAAGCAGAGGCAGAAGCACCAGTAACGAACATACCATATAGAGTCCACCCGGTGCAAATCTGAACAGGGTGCTTTTTACCCCCTTGTCCAATTCACTGATGAAGATGTTGAACAGTGTGGGCCTGAGGACCGAGCCCTGCGGAATCCCACTGCCCACATCCCTCCAAGTCCCTTAGGGCTTTGTCACACGATAATTTTAGGTGGCTTTTGGAGCTCTTAACCCCTGGTTTGGTTGTGCATTAATACCTTTTAAGTGACTTAAAGCACTTATTATTTGGTTTAAATTTATGCTACTTTAGGGCAAGATTATCTCTAATCCACCTAATTTTGCTCCTGTTCCATTGACATGTGGCCACTCTTTGCAGCTGTTGCACTCAAGTTGAAGTCCTCTAGCATCCGAGGATGCAGTTGCCCCTCCTGAATCATGGTGAGTGGGGACACCAGACTGCTGGGCATGGCACCCCACCCTGTGGCCAAATTAGGCAGAGCGAGAGCTGCATCTCCAAAGCTCCAAGCAGCTGTGGTGCCTCCCACAACTGGTTGAACTGGCCCTGCTTTGGCTGGACAAAGTAAGTTGGTTCAAGCAAGTGGTGGGAGTGGAGCTGTCCCTAGGCGTGTGTGGGGCCTGAGGCATATCAGTCTGTCTGGGGCCTGTGTGTGGGGTGGGGAGGGTAGTGTACAGCCCGAGCCTGAAGCTGGAAGCATGCGGCAGCCATACAGAGTGGTGGCACCCTCAGCGGGGCCTGTACAGCACTGTCTGTGGGGCCTCCCAAAATGTGGGGCCTGTGGTGGTCACCCCGATTCACTCCCCCCAAGGGATGGCTCTGGGCGGCAGAACCCATTCCCCTTCCCTCTCTCTGATGCTGCTCGGACCAGCTTGCTGTGCTTGGTGGGAGCAGAGTCAGTCTGAGTAGTGGCAGGAGGCATTGCCCTGCTACTGCCGCTCAGACTGGCCCACTCTGCCAGTTGGGAGCAGAGCCAGTCCAAGTGGCGGCAGAAGGCACCATGGCTGCCTTGTGCTCCAGAGCTGCAGCACTCACTCTGCACACCAGGAGCAGTGAGTCAGTCCTGCCATTAGCTCCTAGTCCTGCCCCTGTTAACCAAACTTCTAGTGACAAGTCACAGCTGTGCAGGTGAAGGACAAGATAAGTGGGGAAGTGGGTGACCTGGAGGAAGCACAAGCAGGAGGAGGGAACCAGGGAAGTATTCTTTTTGAGAAAGTAGGGCTTTCTTACTTCAGCCATCTGTATACAAATGCATGATGCCCAGGAAAGAAGCAGAAGATTTGGAAGTCCTCACAGAGTCATGCAAGGACAATGTGATTGGAATAATAGAGACTTGGTGGGATAGCTCACGTGACTGGGATATTGTCGTGGATGGGTATAAACTTTTCAGGAAGAACAGGCAGGGGACAAGAGTAGGAGGAGTTGTGCTTTATGTAAAATCGCTGTATGATTGCTCAGAGATCCAGAATTAAACTGGAAATAGGCCTGTTGAAAGTCCCGGGGTTAAGGTCAGAGGGGAGAGCAACAAGGGTGATGTAGTGGTGGGTGTTCGCTATAGACCACCAGATCAGGAGGATGAGGTGGATGAGGCTTTCCTTAAACAGCTGGTAGAAGTTTCTCAATTATAGATATGAATGACTGGTGTCTCTGAGACCGGGGTGGGGGGGGAGGAGGCACCATCCGCAGGTGCTAGTGGCAGTGTTGGCAGTGGGGTGGGGGTGGTGAGCGGCAAGCAGTGAGCAGGGACCACCTGCAGGTACTGGCAGCAGTGTTGGCAGTGAGGGGGGTGGGCAGGTGGAAAGTGGCGACTCTTTTCAACAGCTGGTGGTGGCTTCAGTGGCGGGCAATCTTGGGGTGGGGAGCATGTGCCCCCTCTCCCCCCTCTAGGGGTCGCATATGATCACAGGCCCTGGTTCTCATGGGGAACTTCAATCACCCTGACACTTGCTGGGAGGCCAATACAGCAGTGTGCAAGCAATTCAGGAAGTTTTTGGAGAGTGTCATGGACAACTTCCTGGTGCAAGTGTTGGAAAGGCCAGCTAGGGGCTGTGCCTTTCTTGACCTCCTCTCCTCATAAGTAATGTGCCCCAGCCCTCTATTTTTGTTGCCCTCCACTGGGCTGCCTTCGACTGGTGGGGAATATAGTAGTGGATGACAACTTGGGCAGCAGTGACTACAAAATGATTGAGCTCAGGATCCTGAGGAAAGGAAGGAGAGCAGCAAAGTAAGGACCCTAGGATTCAGAAAAGCAGACTTTGATTCACTCAGGGAACTGATGGGCAGGATCCCCTGGGAAGCCCATCTTGTTACAGGATCTTTCGATAGTCGGGCTTACGGCAGATCACGCTTTGCTTTATTGGTCAGGCTTAACTTTATTGATAAAGGTTAAACAAAACAGAATCAATTGTGCTGCGTGCACCAGTGAGCACACACTCACCACGTCTCACGCGCCCTAGCAACACGTGAGACTGCTGTAGTGTACTGGCGAGGTGTTTCCGGGATAGGTCGCCGGGATCAGGCAGGTCTGGCGTCCTCCCCTCCGGCTGGCCGGGCCGAAGGTCGCTCCGAGTTCGATTCGATCTGTAGGGTACGTTCCGTCGGGCGTGCAAAGACCCCAAAGTTCGCAGCGCAATGTCTTTTATACCCTCAGTGATGCAGGGCGGTCCGATCACATGTGGCACTTCTTCATTGGCTCGGAGCGGTGACTGTCACATTACTGACAGACCCTGGACTTCCCCTTGAGAAACCCTGTGTGGAAAATCCCAACCGCATGTTTCTCTTATACTGCCGCCCTAGAGTCTCTTATTCACTTAGCAGACCTCTAGCTGACGTATGCGAACATGGCCACCTATTACAAAAGGTTATAACACATAACAAGTGCAAAATGATTACAACACATCTGAACAGGAAAGTAGATCAGGAGAGCTTACTGTACTTTAAAGAAACCTTAGTGAGGGTCCAGGAATGAGCCATCCTGATGTGCAGAAAGACTAGCAAGTATGGCAGAAGACCGGCGTGGCTTAGCAGGGAACTCTTCAGTGAGCTAAAACAAAAAAAGGAAACTTATAAGAAACAGAAATTTGAACAAACAATTAGGGAGGAGGATAGAAGTATTTTTTTGGGCATGCAGGGATAAAATCAGGAAGGCTAAAGCACAACTGGAGTTGCAGCTAGGAAGGAACATGAAAGGCCAGATCATTGCGAGTTTAACATAAGGGCTGGTATTTGCCAGCCCTTCCATGCAGTAGCATAATTAGGTTGGGACGACCAGGGCAACTGCCCCAAGTGCCAACTTGGGAGGAAGGGGTAAAACAATAATGTCTGCCACTGACAGCTGCATGATCATGATTTTGTCAGTGACGTGGCAGCAACTAGAAGTCACTGCTGCCCTTGTGTGCTGGGCCATGTGGTTGGTTCACTGTAGCTTTCATGGGAACCTAGTGTTGCAATTGGAAACTGCTTTGTCATGCTGGCCATAACCAGAATTACCAAGGAGGTGCAGTATTTTGTTTTGAATTAAGTGCAGTACAACTAAATGTGGCTGAAAATCCCTGAGGGTTGACAGTTTCCCAGCCAGATACATTAAAAGCTGTGCTATCCGGCACTTTACTAATCGGCATGCTCTATTAACCAGCATGCTGATTCATGTGGCAAAAGCGAAATCGCAAGTCCCACCATGACACTTCCAGTTTTGCCTAGTCCCACGGCCCGGGGCAAAGAAGCCTGCACGGAGCCCCCCTCCCCATATCCCGGCACACATTGATATGTGACCAGTAAACTTTTAATTAAAATTCCCTCCTTGCTACTCATTTCTGTTCTGGCCCCACTCCCTGTCCCCCAGTACACTGATGCACTGGACACGGTGAGAGGGACAGCAGCCTGAACAGGCGGTGGCCTGGACAGATGCCTCTCAGATAACTGGCAGTTTTGATTAACTGGCACTCCACATTCCCCCTGGATGCTGGATAACACAGCTTTTGCTATATATTTCTTTGCCATAGTCTAGTTAGGGAGTAACAAAACATGTATCACTGAGATCTGGCCCTTCTGGGAATATATCTCACAAAACTGTGCTTAATGTTGCAATCAGTTTGGAAGGGCAGGCATGAATATCTCTGTGGAACAGGATGAAATTACTAATTTTATTTTGATAATAATTTACCTGAAATATCTTTCCTTAAAGTTACATGACAGCATAAATTCTCAATATATACCATTAATTGGCAAAGCTGGTTGAAAATTCTTAAATTTTGAATTTCAGTTAAAAATAATCAAAAAGATAGTGACATTTCTAAGGATTCTGTGGGTGATGTGTTTTATTTCACCAACAATATGGTTGGGATATACTTATACCTGATGAAGCTTGTCTAAGCCCTGGCCTATCACTTCAACGTCATTGAACCATGAGTGAAATTTCTACAATCTTTTCCACTTTTAAGCAGCTACAGGAATAGTTTATACCTTCCAAAATTTACATTGTTAACCAAAAACAAATAAACAAAAAAGACATGTCAGTGTACATTTTTGTTTTACTTTTTGTCTAGCTATAATCTGTTGAACCTTTCTCCTAGTAACCTTTAAAAAAATTATTGGTGTAAATTCCATTAAGATAAAACCAAACCTTATTATTAGGGCTGTGAGAAACGTCAGTCCCTGACTTGATTTCGCAGTGATAAACCCGATTTGGTGGCCGAATCTCTGAATCCAGATTGAATCAGGAGGCCCTTTAATCTCTCTGTATTGAACTGGAACTTTCCGAATCAATTTGGAGAGATTCGGAAAAATTCGGCGATTCTGACATAGACACAGCTTTAAATGTTTTTTCTACATACCTTGAGGTACCAGGGGGCTCATAAATGCTGCAATGCTGGGGCAGATGGAATGTACCACAGAAGCACGGTGGGGGGGTCCTCAGTGTGATCAGCAGCAGACCCAGAAGTGGACCAAAAGCATTTCCGGTCCACTTCTGGGTCTGCTGCCCCCCCGACCCTAACAGCTCAGCGACTAGTGCCTCCTGGGTGTGGGGGGGCACTCGGGGTCCCCCTGTGGCTGACTGCCCAGCCGGGGGGCATGCAGGGAGGTACCCTGTTCATACCCTGGCAGACCTGGAAGTAGACCGGAAGTACTTCCAGTCCACTTCTGGATTAGCCACTGAGAACATGGGGGGGGGCCCATGCTTCTTTGGGATGCACCTTTTGCCCCACCGTCGCAGCATTCACGAGCTGTGCCCAGTACCTCAAGGTATGTAGAAAAAACATTTAAAGCTGTGTTTATGGCCGAATCACTGATTCTCCTAATCAGCATCGACTCTTCCGATTTGGATTTGGCCATATCAAATCAGGGACAGCAATCCGAATCAACAACTGGAATCACTGTCCCCGATTCAGGCAGAATCCGAATCAAATTTGGCCTGTTTCGCACACCCCTACTTATTATGCTTCCACAGGAGCTGTACCATAGCATAGGTTGTACTGCAAAGTTCAGTTTTACCAGGAACTTTTTCACCTTAATTTTGTAAAAGTTTCATCAGATGCAGTGAGCTCATGAAATCTCATGCTATACATCTCTGTTTTAGTTAGTCTATAAGGTGCAAATCTAACCTGCCTCCTGCCCGATTTCAGACTACCATGGCTGCTTACCTATCTCTGTTTTAGACCTATTAATAGTTTTGCCAGTACTGTAATACCAGTATTGCTTTTGCAAGAACATTCTTTTAATGCAACATTTTTCCTAAAAAGCATCTGATACCATGGGTGTGTGATGGGCACAGGGAGCAGAGGGATGGTTCTGCACGTAATCTATGAGTGCCCTGAGGAGATCCCTTCACAGTAGTACCTTGCTGCACTCTGCTAAGATTCTACAGACTTACAAAACCCAGATGAAAGATTAGCTATTTCTCATGGCCTTTTGCTTCTTGCTCCTGGATATGCACCATGCAGCCTCTTTCCAGGAAAGCTAGATATCAGTTTGCCCAGTAATCTTGCTTGCCTCATGACATGTCATATGGTGAGGAGACCTTATTACATGTAGCATTGTGTAGTCTCTTGAACCGCCAAAATTAGAAAGAGCATCAGCTCCAGACCTGTCTTTGGTGATCAGTTAGGCAAATTATTCTGTGATGCATATTCAGTTATGCTTCTTTTTCCCAGGAAGATGTCTACAAGAGGTCTTTGCTTGACATCATTATCTAGTCTATGACTCCCTGATGACCCTCTGGTGCATTTCCCTTTGCTTTTCAAGTAGGACACTTGGTCTTGGCAGACACATTGGATCAGAATGCCACCACCTTGTGCTTTCTAGTGGCTGGTTACCCCTTAGCTGTTTTGTGGCAGATTAATTTATACAGGATATTTCTAGTTGTTGTCTCCTTTATGCCTCTCACTCATGAGACTGCCGTATTTTCAATAAAATTACTCCTTTAATGGGGTACATTCCAACCCTGCCACTCTCATCTTCCTCTTCTTCAGCCAGGTTTTGCATCTGGCATGGCAAGAACCTCCAGGTCTTCTTAGCTCAGAGGACTGTATTGTTACATGTAGGCGCAGCCATGAGCAGGTGCAGCCCTTGGATTTGGAAGTGTGACACAAAGCAGTGCCTCCAAGTCACTGTTCTGCTGCTGTTCCTTTCTTCTCTTCAAAGCCTGTTCTTCTTAAGGGGGAAAGGAGCAATAATTCGTTGAACAAGCCCATCAGCAAATTCCACCACCTTCTGCACTGGCTGAGCAGTGCAGTGAGCACAAATGGAGCCAAGGTTTGGCTCCAGCCACACCCCTCCCTGCCTATTCCTCACCCCAGCTCTGGGGATGGTGGGAAGATGGAGCTTTTGCTTTTGCAGATGGAGCTTGCTCTTGCTTTTGTTTGCACAGACCCAAAGGATAGGGCATCAGTAGAGGATTCAAAGAGGGTGCTCTGCCCTTGCCTGGATTTGTATTCTGGATCACAGTCCATTTCTCAGGCATTAACCCCTCACCTCTAGTTCAGCGTACTCCCCTTGTGTACATTCTGTCGTATACAACAAGGCTCTGGAGAAACAGCATGGCGGCATTTTTCAGTGGTGTCAAAGGCTTGCAGCAAAGTCTATAATGCCCCCTCCAAACTCACTTCCTGGAGGGAGTCTTTCTTTTGCCATTTGTAATTTATTCTCCTTCCTTCCTTCCTTTCTTCCTTCCTAAAACTCTAACACTTCTCTCTAGTGTATTAAGGATGTGAGTGAAATTGATGACTAGAACGTCTCAAGTCTTTATGATGATGAATGACTTTCACTGCCAAAGCTTTTATTGTCTGTGATTTGGGAAGAAGGGGGAACTGATTTATCATGGCTGACTGTCATGCCATTTAATACAGTTATAAATCCTGACGTCACTGACTAGTGGTGTGAACTAGAGAGCCTCTCCCTCCCCCTCTTTGTCTGAGTTCCATAGATTCTCTTTCTCACTGTGCCGTGTTTGCTGCCTTAGTTCTGCTCCTCTGTGGGTAACAATCACAATGTAGTGAGTGACTGCACTGGATTTTCACATCACAAGCCCAGCCTTGGAATTTTGCTGTCCACGTGGGGGCCAGGTCCTGCAATTCTACTAATCTAAAGCAGGGCCTTGGAACTAAGGCCATAGGCTGTAAAGAATAAGGATAATTATCTCTGTCATGTGCAATAAATAGGTCTAAATGGTGGATGATCCTCAGTCCTAATATAGCCATTTTCCCCCTTGGTGGTGCAAAGTGCCCTTAAACCTTATTTAAGAAATTGGACTCAGAAAAGGCTGTGTACTATTCTGCACTAATCTTTTGATGCTGAAATGGCTTGTGGGAACAAGAGTGGCCAGAGTAATACAGAGCCCTACAAAATTACAGAACATGATTTAGCTAGTAGCTGCTACAGAGAATGTTACAAAGCCTTTTTCGTTATTACACCATGTTTTCACCTGCTAGTAACTTTCTAAAAAATCACTCTTGTCCCCCGGAGCTCGGTCCTTGGGCTGGTGCTGTTCGACATCTTCATTAGGGACCTGGACGAGGGTGTGGAGAGCACCCTGTTCAAGTTCGCTGATGACGCCAAGCTGTGGGGCAAAGTGAATACACCGGCAGGCAGGGACCGCATCCAGGCAGACCTGGATAGGTTGGAGAAGTGGGCGGATCTGAACAGGATGTGGTTCAACAAGGACAAGTGCAGAGTGCTGCACCTGAGGAGTGGGAACCAGCATTATGGTTATGGGTTAGGGGCTGACCCTCTTGGCAGCACAGAGGCAGAGAGAGATCTTGGAGTCAGGATTGACTCCAGAATGAATGAGTTGCCAATGCAATGAAGCAATAGGCAGAGCCAACCGCACCCTGTCATACATCAACAGGGGCATCACTAACAGGTCCAGAGAGGTCTTGCTCCCGCTTTATGCGGCACTGGTCAGGCCGCAGCTGGAGTACTGCATCCAGTTCTGCGCGCCACACTTCAAGAGGGACGTGGAGAACCTGGAGAGGGTCCAGAGGAGGCCACTCATATGGTTGAGGTCCTCCATGGCCAGCCCTATGAGGAGAGGCTGAGGGACCTGAATCTCTTCAATCTCCACAAGAGGAGACTGAGGGCAGATCTTGTGGCTGCCTACAACTTTATCAGGGACCACCAGCAGGGACTCGGGGCAAGCCTGTTCACCAGGGCCCCCCTTGGAGTCACCAGGAACAGTGACCACAAGCTGAGGGAGGATAGGTTTAGGTTAGATATTAGAAAGAACTACTTCACGGTAAGGGTGGCCAGAGCCTGGAATAGGCTTCCCAGAGAGGTGGTGTTCTCACCTTGCCTGAATTTTCAAGAGGAGACTGGATAGGCACCTGGCTGGGGTCTTATGGCCCCTGCCACCCCCAGTGCTCCTTCCTGCCCATGGCAGCGGGTCGGACTCAATGATCTGTCTATGTCCCTTCCGACTCATTGATTCTCTGATTCTTGGGGCTGATACTTTCTGTGTTCTGATCTTTGCATGAAGGTGAATATTGCATGGAGGGTTTGAGGAAGATCACATCCACCTTCCTGAAGTGAAGAAAGGGAAAAAGTATGCTTTTATCATTGCCTAACCCCTGCTTATCCCCCCAGATTACATTAAAACAAATTTGCCATCATGATCCTGCAGGAAAATCATGGAGGAAACAAAGCCCCCATGATTCTTACTGTGAGATAAATTAGTCATGGTCAATGCTATACTCCCTGAACATGGTTTGCCTAGGATTTCACAACACGCCAAGTACTGTGTTAGCCATCCCACAGTAAGAACCACTGTTTTTTTCAGCCATTATTATGTTTTTATGTTGGTGGGCTCTATTTATAGTGTACTATTTGTAGTCTGGTTACCTTGTTCAAACTTATGTATATTATGGGTGTATGTGTGTTATGTCATCTTCGGGAGCATGGCATTTAGCCAGAATCCTTGATAATAAATTGAATTGAATTCAGCCATTATGTTAAAATCTTTGCCTCCTCGCTTGCACTTTGCCTGTCCATCCACCTCTATCAGACTACATCTGGAACTTCTAAGCTTCTAAGGAAAACCTGAACATTAGAAACAACTGAATTTGCCTCAGCATTGTTACTAATATTGTTGTAGTGGTGGTGGTTGTAGCACTTACAAGCCACATTCAGGATCAAGTTCTAATGTCCTAGCTGTTTTACAAATATAAGGAAAGACACAGTTCCTGTTTATCAGAGTTTAAATTATAATTTACGCGCTTGCCTTTTAGCCCAGCGTAGTGTAGATTTTCATTGAATACTGTAAGTTAAATGAATATCACAGTGAAAAGGAAGGAAAGTGGGGGGGGGTAAGATGAGGCTCCATAGTTTCAGAGAAGAGCTGTCTACACTGCATGGTGATCCTAAATAAAAATCTCCACTCCTCATTTCCTAACTAAGGCCTAAAATGTATATTAGAGACAGGCAGAATTTTCTTCAGTGTTTGATTTGCCTGAATGTAGACAGAGATGGTTATTGGCAGTCTCCACTGGCCCTTTACATGGTCATCTGCAACTGGCAGTATCCCAAAGAAGTGTCTGGAGGAAGGAAGAGAAGTCAGTGGCTTTACAGACTAGTCCTTGGGGTTGTGAGAGATGCATGGGTTGGTGTGCCAGAATGCCATGAGGCTAGCACTGGCTGGCTGGTAAAATGTGAGATTGTTTCATGAATTTTTAGTGAAACAAAAGTATTTGTAATAAAGTGCTTAACTGAGCCATCCAGAATGTTATGGGCTGGAGCAGTGGGAGTGTCTCCTCATACACTGCAAAGCATTTTAGTAAGGTAGCATGTTCCTGGCAGCAGTAGGAAGTCGAGATTGTTCAAGCCCCTTCTTTACAGAAAGGATTTTTTTACTAGATTTATTTGAGATGTTTTGTTTTTAAAAAATATTTTGAAAAAGTCATTGCTTATTTTTTTGGAGAGAAATATATCTATCGCCTTCATCTTTTTTTTTTCTTTTTATTTGGGACTTTCCCCACCTAAATGAAAAGAAAAGAAAACTTTAAAGCATTGAATACCAAAACAGGAACAGTTCCTATCAGAAAGCTATTTTTAGTCAAAAATAATTTTGATGAAAAGTTGTGACCAGGAGAGGTATAACTGACTGTTTGAACATCCTGGGCAGCAGCCCTGCACTGGACAGTATCAGTGCCTGTGCTATTGGTGGTGCAACAACTAGGTTGACAGTGCAGTTTATGCTAAATTTGTGTCCCCACAGGGTCAGTGCCCAAAGCTGGTGCTCCAGTTGCCTCCCTTCTGTTTTGCAACCGACAACCAGCTGTGCTTAGGATCCTTGTGGGGAAAGCATGAATAAATGGGTAGTGGAAGGTGCATCAGTGGAGGAATAGAGGGGACAGGGAGGTGATAAAAAAGACAGAATGGTAGATAGACAGAAAGATGCAAAGCTGAAAAGGGCTTGTAAAGTGAAGAGAAGAAATCTGTATTTGGTGTATTAGGAAAGGAATGCTCAAAGATGGGGATCAAAAAGGGTATAGCTTGAGTAGAAATATGAATGTGGAAGAAAAGCTTGACAGTTGTGTTTTGATTCAAACTGGGGGAATGAGTGCTCTATAATACACACACACACCTACTTTGGTTAGTCTATATGGTGCAAATCAACCCTGACTTTTGAATGAATTTTATGTTAGGGTAGCCCAATAGGAGGAATTTGCAGTAGATAGGACAGCAGATGATGATTAGGGAATTTTGCTTTGGTGAGGTTAAGTTTAAATTATTAGGGAAATGTCGAGGTGGAGATGTCCTAGACAGGTCAAGGTAAGTATGTGAGTCATTGCATAAAGATGGCCTGTGAGATCATCAACAGAAAGAGTGAAAATGAGGAAGCTCAAGGAGTGGGGAGAGGGAGACTTTGAGCCACCTTTTAATAGAGGAAGAGGTGCTAATATGATCATTCCTGAGGAAGAGTTAAGAAGTGTTTTGGGGTGTTAGTTGGAAAGGGTGCTGGGGTCAAGGGAGAATTTTTGAATATGTGGGAGGCATGGTTAACACTTTTACTAGGTTAGGGAAGACCTAGGGAACATGAAGATGTTAAGAAGAAAGGTGAGGTGGGTATAAGATCTGATAAACTGGATGTAGTTGGGTCTGTTGCAGGGAACGGTGAAGAACATTTGCCTTTGAATTACTTTTACTTTTTCACGCCTAGCTAGTGCCTAGATTTTGCTGGCAATGGAAACAGAAGCACAAAACCACAACAAGGAACCTTTCTCACTGGATTTATAGCCTCATGTTGTAGGCTCTTGGGCCAGGTCCACATAAGCAGGGGCATGCCCACAAATAGTAGCAGCACAAATTTGTTCCACTACTTTGTGCCACAGTGCACGCCCCTTCCCATGTGCTTTGCAGTGGTACACATTGTCCTGCTGCTCCATGTGCTGCAGGGGCAACTGGCTGGGGCACAGGGTGCTGCAGCAGGGGCTAGCCATCCCCTGGTCTGAGGCACCTTGTGCCTCGGCTAGCCAAGGAGTGGTATGTGGAAATGCGGGAGCAGGCAGTCCCCATCTCCGCTACCTGTGAAGCCTGCTCCCCTGTCTTGAGGCATATTGCACCCCAGCCAGGTGCTTCATGGCTGACTGGGGCTCAGTGTGCCTCAGTGCAGAGGCTACCAGTGTCTCAGCACAGTGGCTCTGCAGTGAAGCCTCCAGGCTGAGGCACATGGAGATAGGGGAGCATCTGGCCCAATGCTGCCCGCTCCTTCATCTCAATGCACACTGGGGCCCAGCCATGTGGGGGGGGGGCTACTGGGTTGTAGGGTGCCTCAGCTTAGGGGCTTCACAGGAGGTGGGAGAGCCCTGGGCTGCCTGCTCCCCCATCTCTGCATTTGTCCCAGTGCTCACCACTTTGGTGTGGGTTGAGCCACTTTTTTCTGGGATTTTTTTGCCCTTGGTGCTGCAAATTAGCAGTGTAGCACACTGATTAATGTGCAACTTGTGTGGTTTGTAGCACTGCAAAGGGGTTTGCAGTGCCACAAACCACACGTTCCTGCACATCTGGATCCAGCCCTGAAGTCCTAATAAACTGCTGGTTCATTTTCCAAACTAAACTAAACTAAACTAAACTAACCCTTTGATCCTTTTATGCCTGACATATCAATAGATAAAATACCAGTAGAAGAATCATGTAACAGGTGCCTGGAAATATTCTGTCTAAATAATTTTCAACTGGCAAATGTAGTTTCTAATAAATTGCTAATTTCCACAGGAAAAATAAGTTTTTGCTCCCAAAATGTTATTTTCTATTAGAAAACATAAACTGATTAAAAGTGGGTCAGTTCAGACTGAATCATGATAACCTTGTTTATTAACTGACCCAAAACATTTTGTTTCTAATAAGTTTGAAAGAATACTAAACTGCATTTTCTTGTGACACATCACATAAAACTGTATTTCTAAGCCCCACTGTTTCCTATGGGGCTCTTTTGGAGTCCTTGGAGGATATACTACCCATAAGGCAGTATACTGTGACTGAGCTCTATGGTGCATGTGGGAGGTCACATGCCTCTGGGAACATAATAGGAAATATACTCTGCCCAAGGATCCAGGAAAGAATAAGAAATCAGGCACCTAGCCTTTAGCTCCCATGAGACAATGGGAAAATGTGGTTTAACAATGAAATGATTCAAAATAAAGCCTTGGGTCTTTTCAACTAACCCAAAGGAAATATTTTATTTCTTTGGACTGCAGCCATATTTTATTTAATCAAAACTTTGGAATGAAATAAGCATTTCCAAATGTTCTTTTTTGAGAATTCCAGGTCCAAAAAAATTATGTTGAAATTTTAGAATTCCCCATAGGATAGAATTTTGAATTTTGCTCAGGTGCAGTAAAAATGTTGAGGTTTGGGCAAAAATGTTTCTTTTCTGAAACCCTCTGTAAAAATTGTTGGAAGCATTAGAAATTAACATGACACTGAGCATGTCTCTATTACAAATTAATTCCAGACGTGGATAATAAATATTAATTCTTGTTAGAAGGAAAATTGATCATGGGATTAACCGCTCTCTAACACAAGCCAGTTGAAGATTTTTTTTCTTGTGCTTATACCATAAATTTAAAAATTGACAACTGTTATGCTCTCCCTGTTCATTTTTCTGAATCTACTTACATGTTGTAAAACACTAGTTTCATGAAAGTATATACTTGGATCGACCTAACCAGGGTCATAAATTGGCCATAAACGATGCTCCCAATCTAAGTTAGTTCACCTCAGGAGGCGAACTGATTTAGATTGAGAACGGAATTACCCAATGAATGAAGGGGTTAACCTGAGCTATCAAACTCTTGCAAAAATCACATTTTCAGCACAGTCACAGGGCTAAGAAAGCCTATCCATTTGCCTCAGCCATGGGGCTGTGCTGTTCCAGCTGCACCAGCCCCAACTAGGCTGTTTTTAGGCCCTGATCCTTCCCCTGAATTCCCCTCTCTTGCAAACACATCAACTCCTGCACTCTTGGCAACCACGCTCCCTCCCAATGCACTAACGTTCTCCATGGACCCACCAGCCCCTTTGATCCTGCCAGTCCCTCTCTCCATCCCAAGTTACTTATCCCAAGTTGTCTATGCTGCTCCCAGCAGCGGTGAATGCCTATACCTTAGTCTGTGTTTAGGCGGCTTAAAGTAAACTGCCTAAACCTAGACTGGGTGCAGTGAATGTTTGTATGTACCCAGTAGTTGCAACTCTTTCCTTCATAAGCAGTCTAAGTGAAACAAGGGAGACTTTGCATAAGAAAAGATGATGATATTTAGATCCCTATTAATGGCTTAATTTCTGGACTCATTTTTTTAAATGACAGAGCAGTAAGAATTTTTTCACACAGAAGCAAAAAAAGACAAAAAAGAAGTATTTCATGTTAACCTGATGTTAAAAAAAATCTTCATATTAAAAAAATCACTTTAAATGACATATTTAAATCAACTTAACATGAAACCTTTCATTTTTTTTTAAAATTTAATTGAAGGCAATGTAGTTTCATACCTATTTAGAAATGAAAATGGAAAATTTTCTATTAAAATGTCAAAATAAAATGTTTGACTTTTCATTCTATTCAGGTTTTTTGGCTTAAACAGTTCAATGAATTAAATACACTTTTGAGAACAGTTTTGGGGTGGGATCAGTTTGGTTCTTGATGCATCTAAATAGGACTTGAAGGGTTTTAGGTGCTTAAGTTAAAGAAATGATCCACTTCGATCCTACTTCACTGGTCAGAAATTCATTACATGCTTACTACTAATATAAAGTTCATAAATATTCCTGCCCCCTGCCCAGAGTGTCCCCATCACTGGGTACAGAGGCAGACTCCCTCTACCCTGCTGGAAGGACTCTTTATGCAATTTACATTGCACTCTTGGCTGTCCAGTACCTCAGCTTGGTGGTTGGAGCACTTATCTAGGAAGTAAGAGATGTGGGATGACCACAAGCTGAAGAGGTCCTAGAGTTCAAGTCTTCCACTGCCTGGCTTAGTGCTCTGAACATTCAGGGCAGTTGTAGATGACACGGTGGTTTAAAATGAGGCAGTGGTTTTTTAAAAACATCGCTTCAATTTACAGCAAAGTAAACCCCCATGTCGTGTACACCCATGTCCTTACCTGCCTCTCTGACGGCAGGGAGGGGAAAGTGAGCTGCTGGTGGGCCAAGCAGTCCCTGAGCTGGGTGGGGCTGGTGCTTCCCTCTGCAGCAGTGGCGTCCCCCCTCCAGGCAGCACCCGCCTGCAGGCACCCAGCTTGGGTGGTCCCAGGGGGCATCCCAGCTGTGGAGGGAAGCATTGCCCCCACCATACAGCTCAGGCAGGCATACAGGCTCCAGGGAAGGAAAAAAAAAAAAGATGATTCAACGCTTTTTTTACTTCTTCTTTAGTGCAGCCTGCCTTCTTGGGCTGCTGCCAGACTGTCTGAGATGCACGGAGCCCGGCGATTTCTTCTACGGCTGCAAGGTAGCAAACTAAAACTCCTCAGAGGTGTTTTAGTTTGCTGTGCCCCAAAGTCATTTGCTGTGCCCCAGAGTCATTTATGGTGCATCATGTCACCGAATTTGCTACAGCGGCTGAAATTAACACGCAATATGCCGCTGAATTTGCAAACTCATGGAAACAGCAACACCATTAAAGGGTGCAAAAGGGCATTTAACCCACTTTAATGTGTTGTCTACAAATGCCCTAGGTTATTAAGGAAAATGTGATCACCCCTTTCCCATGTTCAAAGGCTGGAGGATGAATACCGAATAGCATGTGATTAGGGTACTAGAGATCAGATTCTATTCAAGCTATTAGGCGTGCAAGTGGACTTTGGCACCTAATGCAATTGTGTTCCACCCAGCTTGAGTCCCTGAAGAACAGTTAATGGAAAAGGTGGGTATGTCCTCCATCTTGCTGCTGTTTTTGTTATTCAGCCATAGGCCTAAACTGATGGTGTGTTATAAAAGTAGATGTATTAGTCAGGATTTTCAGGATTTGAACAGTGTGGAACAGAATCAAACTTAAGATACTTAAATTCACATAGATGACCAATGGTTGGAACAGAATCTGGCCATAGGTATCTACCTCAGGAGTTAGATTATGACGAATGGATATCAAGTGAACAGAGGCGTGTAATAGTCAGCCCATATCAGGCACCTGAGATTCTGAGGAGGTTGGAGTTCAGGGACACTCCTGTACTTTTGAGTTTCCCATTGGCTGCCTTTATGCTTTTTGCGTTGTCCTTTCAAGGTCCTTACTTCCTCCTATTGTCTGTATAAAGCACTTAGGCACCCAGAGCTGGCCATGTTGCATCACTCTTCAGAGATGCCTCATTTTCCCCGGTGACTTTGTAGGGATCCATTCTCCTAGGCAAAGGTGCCTAGATTTTTGCTATTGTGACTTTTAAATGAAGACTCTCTCCACTCCAAAAGCAATTGGATCACATTGTTGGGCAGTTTGACTGTGCATTTTTTGGCTAATAAAATATTAAACTAAAAATTGTGCCCAGCTGCAGTTACAATTACAGTACTCACATTTGAAGTTCATTTCCTAAGGGATCAGTGGCATTTTAGCTTACAAAAACAAAAACAAAAACCCTAAAAGAATTTAGTAGATTTGTTGTTAGCAATTTTTATTAACAACCAGCAGTGAGTATGCTTAACAGTGAGTGTACAGACAGAAAATGAAGAACGCCCTTCTTCCCTTGAAAAACTTGCAGTTTAATGACCAGAATCAGAAAGGTAATTAAGCATCATGCTTTAGCCCCACTAAAATCTGTGGGACTTTAGTCCATGCTAAAGAGGTGTCATGCAGTTATGTACTTTCCTGAATAGAGATGGACTTAAGCACATGCTTAAGTGCTTTGCTGAATCAGGGACTGGGAGTCTGTTCCAAGGCTCAGTGACATCTCTTCATTGGCAGAAGTGGGTGTTGGGTTGGTCCCTAGTAGTTAAATCCGTTAAATTTTATCATCCTCTTTTGGTCAGCTCCCATGGCTCTTGGGGGAATATTACTGTAATATGAATTTTCCTGTGAGGCCCATCATAAAATGGGCCCTCAGAGAGGAAATGAGGAAAATAAAATACATCGAGAAGTCCAGAAGAGGGATTCTATGTTCTTTCTGTCAACATCTAAACAAGGGGTGGGCAATTATTTTGGTTGGAGGGCCATTTAATGAGTTTTGGTGTGCTGTCAATCGCTGCAAAGGTAGCCCCGCACCTTGAAAAGTGCCCTGTCCTCTTGTTGCCATCTTGGGACCAGAAGATCCTCCCCTTGCCCCCCAGAAATATTCCTTTTGGGAGGGGAGGGTTGCCATCCTGGAACCTGAAAAAATCCAAATCATATACTAAAAGTCAAACACCTACTATAACATATTTTAATTTATTACAAAAAATGTTTGTTGTCATGATTTGTGTTGGTGTAGTGTATATAGAGGTGATTGCATAATTTTAAAAAATAAAAAGTCTTACTCTTATATGCTGTGTATGGGGAGTGTGGGGTATGGTTGTGTGTGCGTGTGTGCATGTGGTGGGATGTGTGTGTGGGGGGAGACTTGGGGGTAGCTGTGTGTGTGGGGGCAATAGGGTATATTGGGGATGTATATGGGGGGTTGTGAGGGCAGGGTGTGGGTGTGTGGCATTTGTGGGGTGTGAGGGAGGGTAGGAAGTGTGAGGACCCCTACATACTCCCCTCCCATGTCACACAGCACTGCAGCAGCAGTGGGCAACAGGCACTAGAGGTGCTCGTGACCCGAGTAGGCGCTACCACCCGGCGGTGCACGGCATCAGCTAGCACTGCACATGTTGTCAAGGAGTGCAGCTAGGCTGGCCTGCCTCTATTGGTGGGACTGTGCAGTGCATGTACAGCCCCTGGCACTTGTGTACCACTGAGTGAAGCCCCATGTGGTGGAGCTGGCTGCCTTTCCTGCCCCCTGCCATGCAGGTCCCGGGACTGTGTTGGAAGTGGAGTGGAGCCTCAGCCCCTGCTTCCTGGCAGAGTCTTGGGACCTGCACAGCAGGGAGCGGTGAAGGCAGCTGGCCCATAGCGTGAGGCTTCCCCTGATGGCGCATGGTGCTGGGAGCTGCATGTGTACCACGTGAAGCCTGGTGCAATAGAGGGAGGCTGGTCTGACTGAGATCTTTGCCACCACGTGTCGTACTGACTGGAGCCATGCGCTGCCAAATGGCAGTGCCTGCACAGGCCATGAGCACCTCCAGTGCCTGCTGCCTGCTGCTGCTTTTACCACTGGCAGCAGGGGCTGTGTGCCATTGGGAGGCATGTGTAGGGGGTCCCAACATGCCCTCCTTCCCTCACACCCACACCCTGCCCACCCGAGCTCTGCGCTCCCACTGCCAGCCCCAGCTCCCTCCCCACCCAGCTGCAGCTCCTCCCCGCCCCTTCTGCTTCCCTACCTGGTGCCCAGAGCGAGCAGGATGCTGGGGAAGCCGAGCTTGTCCCCTGGTGACTGCAGCAGTGGAAGCAGCTCCCCACCTGGAAGCTGCATGCTGGCTAGGCTGGGCCCTTCCACCCATGAGGGTGGGAGCAAGGTGCAGAGGCTGGGCAGAATACAGTTATTTGGTGAGTGCCCGCAGGCTGGATGAAATTGCCTGGTGGACTGGATTTGGCCCACGGACCGTATGTTGTCCACCCTGATCTAAACTCTTTAGGACTTTATGGGGGATTCCTGATCTGTAATTGAAAATATGTTTGATTTTTGTTTCTTGAAAAGTGAAAACTTAAATCCTTTCAGTTATCTTTTATAGGCATGTAAACTTTCCCAAGGAATTATTATTCCAGTATGACCTGAGTCTTAAATTAAGATCACTGCAGTATGGCAGTCTTCGACCCACTGGAGAAAACATCACTGGAAGAGAACTCATTGATTTCTCCAAGCGAAGACTAACTTCTACTACAAATTAATGGTTTTGCTAGGATTTCAGAAATCAGGTGACCAAAGACTGTATTTAAGTGGTGGGTCATGTACACCTGGTTGACTGAGACACATTAACAAAAATGTCCTACATATAAGAAAAAAATTCCTTAGATGTAAAGGGAGTAAAGAAAAAATATTAAGGGTAATAGATTACAGGAGCAGGTCATTCGTCTTGTATAAATTATTTTTTCCCAAAGAAAATATCTCTGATACTAGATTTTGTATGCAATCTCTCTAGTTGCTGCTGTTTAGATTAATACTAAATACAGTTGGATACAGAAGATGAACAGATGAATTGTAGTGAAAATCAGTTTAATGGTTCAGTAGGACCCTTCTCAGTTTTATTGTGAGACTTACAATGTTAATTTCTTAAAGGTCTAGCTCTTGGATCCATGCGGCTCCATGAGAATCTTGGTGTTCTTTGAAAACAAAAGTAGGTTTCTAAGACCTCACAGTTTCTGAGGAGAGTTAGAAAATGTGCTTCATTTCCAGTTTAAAGTTTCAGACGGTAGAAAACATACAAAAAATACAAAATATGTTGTTTTCTAAAAAAAACCCCCTGGATTTGGGAACTGACCTTATAGGCAGGGGAGGATAGAGGCTCTTAGGACTCTGAACTTTTCAAACTGCTGATTGACTTGGTTGTCTCACAGCTTTCTAGCATCAGAGTGATTACTGTAGAGACGACCTCTCAGTGCCTGCTGCGCTGTTCTTATTAGAAGTATTGCTGTGCTGCAAAAAGGAAACAACAATAGAGGAAATGTGTTGCTTCTGCACGCGTTAAGAGCACTGATCAAACCACATGAGATCCCATTTCAGGCATAATGTGCATCGGAGGGCAAAATTAGATTGAGAAGTAAATGGAGCCTAAAATTTCCATAGCTTTATCCGTCAAAAAGCTGTTTCATTGTGTGGTTTTAATTCTCCTAGTTCTTCCATTCATTGCATGTAGCACGCTGGCTGGAGTACATTTTAGAAATAATGGGATGAGAAAACCCATCTTTAATTTGGTGGCAGTGGTGAGGTGCATCAGGGCAGTTCAGACCTGAGCTGGGAGTAGATATGAAATGCATAGATATGTTATGCACCAACAGAAAATAGCCAGATTGGCACTTTCAGCTTTTCAGCTAGAGTTTTCTACACTTGTAAACGTTTTGACCTATTTGAAGGCTTTTTTTAAAGGTAAAATTTCGTTTCATTCCTGCTTGTAAAATCTGCTCAGTGATGAACTTCACTCTGTCCAGAAAAGAATATTTTTCTAGCCTTTAAGTTCACTGATGGTGGCAAGCGCATCATTTAGCTGTAAGATTCCCTTTGTTTCCCCTTTTAACATGTCTCTTTGACAGGAGGAGGCGAACTGGTCTCTCAAGTAAGTAGACACATTGAGGTTTTTTTTTTACCTTTGAAGGCAACACTTGATGTCATTTCAAAACTAACACAGATTGCCAAGCAGAGCATTGATGTACAGTGAAGAATTCCCCTCTGAAAACTTGAATATTGTAGATCTATATAATTGGCACCAGTGGTATAACTAAAGTAGAAGGCAAAGCATGTCTGTGTGTCTAGACCATGTATGCATTTATGCATGCATGTTTTCAGCTTGCCTTTCCCTTGTCAATTTTCTTTTTGCCTCCAATAAAAACAAGGGTAACTTGAATCATTTGGTTTCAGGAATTCCCACATAATAATTTATTGCAATATGGGCTTTTGTCAGGTTGCATATTAAAGCATGTATAATGCAATATCACACACATACAGCAGGGGCAGAACTGGGACAGAGGTTAGGGGAGGCTATAGTCTCCCCAAAATTTGCCTTATCCCCCCCCCGTAGCCACTCCTCCCAACACCACCCCTGTCCAAGCCACTTGGCTTCCCACTGGGCTGCTGCTGTCCACCCTGTGCAGCTGAGCCCGGCCCACTCCCACCTGCAGCCCGCAGAGGCGTGGCACTTGTGGCCTGGCCCAGCCCAGCCCAGCCCACAGGGCCCGTGTCCCACCTTTGTCTGCTCAGTCCCCCCAGTTTTCTGTCTAGCCTACCTTGCCCCCCCCACACTGGGAAGAGACTGGCACCAGCCCTGGCACAGAGGCACACACTCACTCACTTTCATGAATGCCTCCTTCCCTCTTATTGTATTATCTGAGAAAAGGAGAACTCGCTGTCATAGTCATTCTTATTCCATGTACATAAAGATCCTTCGCTGGTGTGATATGGGCCACTCCACTGATTTCAGTGCAGCTACATTTCTTTACATTAGCTGAGGTTCTGATCCTAAGGTTTCAATGTTAAGACCTCATTGGGTGAAATGCTGTGCAGTGGTTTGGGAAAAGCACTGCCATGAACAAAAGGCATAACTGGAAACAAGTCTCCAGTTCTGCTGCTGTTACATGCTTTGAGGAATTGTCTGGAGGAAGGGTTGTCATTCTGTATAGTCACTTTTAGGGTCTGTTTGCTGTCTGCAGGTGTGAGGGCAGGAAGGGCACGGAGTCTGCTTCCCTGTGATGCTCCCAGGACAAAAATTAAGCGAAGAAGCCATTCCCTTCAGTGGCTGGCCAGATAGCTGAAGGGATAACACTATGCTGTGAGATGAACTGGGAAAGACAGAGCCTCTGCTTGTCAAAGAGGCCCAGGTGAACTCTGTACCACGCTGTTGTGTTCATCAAGCAAGGTGACCCATGTTTCTTTCTTTGGGGTCAGGAACAGTCCAGTTTTTCAGCATTCTCTAATAATTTTTATTTGGCTATTCAGAGCCTCAAAAACAATGGGCTTGATCCTCAATTGGTATAATGCAGCATAGCTCAGTTCACAACACCAGGGCTGCATGGATTTTCACCAGCTGAGGACCTGGCCCTCCGCTCTCTGAGGACTGAGAGAATGACATTGCAGAAGTCTGGAACTTTAAAGCTAAGAACTAGATAGCAGCTGTAGTCTCCCTCTACTCCACATGAGTGGGACACACTGCTTGCGTCACATGCAGCCAAGGACATTAGCATTGTGAACACAGGGACACGCTCTGGACATTTCCATGTGAGACTCATCTGTAACCATGGGCAGATCTAGGATTTTGAAGAAGGGGGTGTTGATGGTGTGCTGCATCCACACAACACATATCTTTCTCCATTTAAAGTGACACTAGGAGATATACTAATATATTAGGAGCCTAGAGCTATGTTATTCAAAGCAAAACTAAGGACAACTTTGTGGAATGTGCACTAATTTGCTAGTTTATATATTAAGTTTAAAAAGCCACAATGAACTAGGCAGAAATAGTCGAAATATACTATTTTATTAGTCCTTATAGTCATTACATGTATATCTCTAATTCATAGATTCATAGATTGTGAGGCTGGAAGGGACCTTGGAAGATCATCAGGTCCAGCCCCCTGTACCAGGCAGGAAAGACAACTGGGATCAGGTGACCCCAGTAAGGTGACCATCGAGTCTCCTCATGAAGATTTCCAGGGTAGGCAATTGCACCAGTTCTGGAGGGAGCTTATTCCAAAGTCTGGGCACCCCGGCTGTGAAATTTTTCTTAATGTTGAGCCTGAAATGGTCTTCCAGGAATTTATAGCCATTACTCCTGGTTTTCCCATAGGGCACCCTGGTAAACAGTTGTTCACTGAGCCCTTGATGTACGCCCCGATGAAGTAGTAAGCTGCTATCAAGTCCCCTCTCAGCCTTCTCTTTTTCAGGCTGAAGAGTCCCAGGTCCCTCAGCCTTTCCTTGTACAACTTGCCATGCAAGTCTCTCATCATATGGGTGGTCCTTCTCTGGACTCTCTTGAGCTTTACCATCACATCCTTGTTGAAGCATGGCATCCAGAACTGGATGCAGTACTCCAGCTGTGGTCTCACCAATGCCCAGTAGAGTGGAAGAATCACTTCCCTAGTTTTGCTGGATATGCATCGATTGATGCGTGCCAGGGTATTATTTGTCCTGCTGGCTACAGCATCACACTGCTGGCTCATATTCATACTGTGGTGTATTATTACCCTCAGGTCCCTTTCATCTGTGGTCCTTGTAAGTTTGATGTTGCCAAGCCCGTAGGTGTGTAGGGTTTTTTTTTATCCCCAGATGGAGAACTTTACATTTCTTGATGTTGAACTTCATCTGGTTCTGGTCTGCCCAACTTGCCAGCCTGTCTAGGTTGGCCTGTATCTGCAGCTTATCTTCAAGTGTGACCACGCTTCCCCATAACTTGGCATCGTCTCTGCATTTGGCCAGTGAGCTCTTCACCTCTGCATCGAAATCATTGATAAAGATGCTGAAAAGGATGTTAATTCAGTTCATAATACAAAATCTAGCCTTCTGGAGCATCGTGACAGGGCTTCCAACTCTTCACTTTTACTCATTTCAACAACTAAGTTAATGTACATATGAGTTAAAATTACCATACCTGATTTAATATTTTTAGCTTGAGCTTAAAACAGTCTGCAGGAATGTGAAATAGGAGGGAAATGGCTAAGAGACAGAAAAAAATGCAGAAGAATGGATTGCTTGATTAATGGAACATCAAAAATATTAAAAAGGAAAGAGGGTTGCTAACATCTGTGAAAAGGAGTTAGCAGGAATCAGGTAGATAATAATGAGCCACAAAGTCAATTCTCCCCTTAGCGCTGCCTCGATAGAAATGCTGCTTCTCCTTCTAGGAAGTTGGATTTAAAAGTGGAGCAGGAATTAAAAATAGGATGGGGGTTGAAACTACCACTGAACCCCTGTAGTATCTATCCCGGTCTGTAAGTCTGCAGCCAGTGCAAGGTGGGAAGGGTCTTGATGCTTCTGTCAGGTGTGAACACTTCAGGGCAGCTATATCTGCTTTGTGGTATGGCTATTCTCCTCTTTTCCTCTGAAACCCACCAAAAGAGAGCATCCTATTGCTGGCTCAGAAACCTGATCTGAAGAGTCTCTAGAGAGCTCCTGGTGACGCTGCTGTCCTCAGTGCTGCTGGGCCATTAGGTGCCTGATGCAAAGCCCATGGTGTAAGATGAAGCAGAAGATGGCTTTATCATCTCAGGAACATTTGCAAGATTTTGAAAATTTGTCCTGTAGTGAGTCAGTGAGGAAAGTTACCATCTCAGCAACCAAAATCAGAAATACAATTTGTTTTTGGTCACTGTTAGCTTCTGTTTTGATTCTGGTCCTTTTCACTCCTCACCCTTTCCCTTAATTAGCTCATGTGCTTAAATAAAAGTTAATAAAGAAGAAGTCATTTAAGAAAAGCCACAATCCAGGGAAAAAAAAAGAAATTTTAGTTTAAAAAATGGTGGAAAATGAAATATTTTCACCATGTGAAAACATTTTCTAAGAATTGCTTGGAAGGTTTGTTGAAATTGACTGTCTCTGGTGAAAGATTTCAGTTCCAACAAATCAGTACTTTCTGATGAATAATGTCATTAAAAAAAATTCTAGTTTTACCATTGAAATCAAGAGAAAGACACCTGCTGATGTAATTTATACCAGTGTTGGTTTACCGATTTTCCTGGTTATACTACTTTACATCAAGGGTAACATTCTTTTAATTTCTGGTTGTCCCATGTCCAGATTTGGTCATCTACATAGTATTTTTTGGATGTGTAAGTTCTGAAAAAAACACACCTATGCACAGGTTGGCATTCTATTGTGTGTGAACAGCTCCTGTACTGTCAGGCCAACTGAGCATATATAGTAGTGGCTGGGGCCAATACATTGCCTTAAATGCTCAGAAATTGAATTGTTCAAAACCCATGACTATTGAACCTAGCTTCCAGAGTGGAAAAAGCCACGTGTTCTGCTTTTGCCACCCCCCAGCTCAGGGGATGTGCCCTCATTTGGGTTGTTGGAGAGTCTGACTTCTGGGCTCCCCTCACACATGGAGCAGGTGAACCAGGGCTTCTTTCACAGTACTCTAACCGCTGTAGTAACTTAATGTTACTTATAACATTACTACTATATGTAACTTATGGGATGCAACAACTCTTTATTATATACATGACTATGGATGGTACAGAGGTAACAATCTTGCTACTTCCTTTGCAAGGGCGGGGGCCTAGACTTGTTGCTATGGCTGCATCAAGTAGTTCAACCTGCTTGCCCAACCTGTCCTTGTGGTTCCACACTCATTGGACACTGCATTTCCAGGAGAACTAACTCAATGTCCAACCACCACAGGTCAGTTTAGGGCACTTACCCAGGATTCTGGAGGTGCTGCACCTCCCTTACAGGAGGGGTGGTGAAGCAGATGTTGAACCAGGGCCTCTGTTGAGTCCCAGCACAGTAGTCTAACCACTACACTACACAGGTCAGCCGTTATTCACAGCCTTCTCTGGTGCTCCTGTTGAAGCTGAGCCACTAATACAGTCAAATGAAAAAAATAGATGGAGCACAGCAAAAGGGGGAAACTTCTGCTCCATTGAGGACAAGGGAACAGGGCTCCACACACACTCAATAAAATGCCAACCTGTGCATAGATGGATTTGGGGACTTATTCATCTAAAATGCCATGTAGTTAACCAAATTTTCACACTTAGAAACCAGAAAAGACTAGAATGACACCCATGGGTGACTGGTGCCTCCCAAGTCTAAGGGGGTACCAGTGGGGCACAACCCGGGGGGGGGCATTCCCCCAGGTGTCAGTCTCCAAGAGTGCCAGTGGCACAGTGGCACAATAGCAGCAGAAGTGCCAGCACTTCCACATGCAACACAGCACTTCTACCGCTGACATGCCATCAGCGGACCCAGTTTCAGAGGGGGCACTGGTACTCTCCATGTCCCCCTACCAGCCAGAGCACTCGCTGTCAGGAGGGGCACCAGCGCTCTCAGGGGGGGCATGTTCCCCCACTGTGCCTCCCCTACACGTCGCCTATGATGACACCGCATGTGCCCAGGCCCTATAACATCTAGTGATGTGCTTACAGCTGTCTACCACATGTGCTAATCAAGCCTGCAGTATAGGCACACAACATTTATTTGCTTTTTAGTTACAAACCACTTATAAATGAAAATGTAGCTGTAAAGCATGATGACAACCAACTGTCCCTCCCATTCTGAGAGTTTGGCTGCATCTACACAAGACACTAACTGCACTGAACAACTTTTAGGTGACGCTGACTGCAAGTAATTCATTACTACTGTGCATTAGTGTTGAATCATGCTTCATGCCATGCAGTGCTACTGTGCAGTGGTAACGAGCTACTGCATGGTCAGTGTCTTGTGTAGACATGGCCACTGTGAAAAAATTTTGAGTAGCAAAAGGCCAAAACTTGTTTGCAGTTGAGATAAGACACAGTCATTTATGGAACTGCTCAACAACTAGGATTGCAAAATGTTTTTACAACCTTTATTTCAACCCTTTCAGATTTATGCTGTCACCATGTTGCATGAGGGAAGTTTCAAGAATGCTGGCTTAGTTTTGGTAAATGACAGTGTGCACAAGAAGCAGCATGTTTGTAATGGGAAGTTGTTCTTATCCTTCACGTTGGAGAAATGTGTCTTTACTTAGTAAAGGAGCACAGTTAGAAGCCTTCTGTTGAAAGGATAGTCTCACTAAATAATGAAGATGAGATTTGTTAAAATTCTAAGGGAGTTGGAATCGTCTCTGGTTCATTCATAACAGTTTTCATTAGTAGATTTCAAAGCAAGTTACAAAGGAGGTCAATATCATTATTCCCACTTTACAGATGAAGAAACTAAGGCACAAACAGGTAAAGGGCCAAATTCTATTCTGCCTGTTGGGTGTCTAAGTGGACTTAGGTGCCTAAATGTGATTTTATTCTACTTTGCTTTAGTCCCTGAAAACCATGCAAAAGGTTGGTGGATCCTCCTTTTCTTCTTCACTACTTTTTTGTGACAGAACTCTGAGGATCAAATGATAGTGTTTTACCTTAGATGCACTGATGCATTTTTAGGGACTCCAGCATGGTTAAATAGGCACATTTAGGCATAGACCCCCAAGAGGTGGAATAGAATCTGGCCTGAAGTGACTTTTGCCGAAGATCAATGAGCAGGTGAGGGCAAGAGCCAGGATTAAGTCCCTGAGTCCAAGGCAGTGTTCTACCTGCTGAGAAAACCTCACTGGAAGAGAACTTTTTGGATTCTCCAAGAGAAGACTAACATCTATTACCAATAAATGGTTTTACTAGGGTTTCAGAAGTCAGTTGACCAAAGACCATATTTAAGTGGTGGGTCATATACACCTGGTTGACTGAGATATGTTAAAACAAAAAGTCCTACATATAACAGAAAACCCCTTAGATGTAAAGCAGAATAGAAACAATAAAAAGGATGACAGCTTGCAAGAGCAGGTCATTCATCTTGTATAATTTTTTTTCTGATGAAAATATCTCTAATACTAGATTTTGTATGCAGTCTCTCTAGTTGCCTGCTGTTCAGATTGAACTGATTGAGGACTGGCACATTTAATATTAAATGAATAGGTTGCATAAATAGATATCAACATCTGAAAATGTGTCAGGTATAGAAGATGGGCAGATGGGTTGCAGTGCAAATCAGGTCAATGGTTCTAAGCAGGACAGAAAGTCTAGGCAGCACAAATGACTTTTAACAGACTAATTTCTGTCCTTGCAGTGGCAGGATGTTGATAGTTACCTCATCCCCCTGCTTCACCTGTGGCAAGTTAGGGTGTGCTTGATGTTTTTTGGGCATTGTCCCTGGTAGTTGTATGAAAGGGTTTTTTGTGCATTTTTGTTTGAATTAGGCTGGGTAGATAGGGATGGCTTAGACTGGAATGATCCTGCCTTGAGCATGAGATTGCACTAGATGACCTACAAGAGGTCCCTTCCAGCCCTACTTTTCTATGATTCTGTGATTCTAAGAGTAGATGTTGAGGAGATGATCAAGTCAGACTGAGTGATGCTGAAAATGTTCTTAAAACAACGTCACTCCAACACTGCTTAGAATTGGTGTCATAGACAGCTGCTCCAAGGAACAGCTTAGCAATTGCAAAGAATATTTTAAAATGATCCACTCTCTTTCCTTCCTTCACGGAAATGTCATCTTCCATTTTTTATTCCACTCTGCCTTTTATTTAGAGACAGCATAGTTTGGCTCAGACATCTATGAATGTTCTTTTAAAGGTGAATCTGTCTTCCCTTACATACCTGCTCCCCTGCAGGTAAGAATTAAAATAAACAAAGCCACATCTGGGACCATCATTTCAATACAGTGTGCTTAATCTTAATGTTATGGCTTGGATAGCAGATTACAGTGCTGCTGTCACAGCCTTACTGCAACAGTCACGGTGGACACTGTGCATTTCAATACCTCCTCCTCTAATCTTTCCCCCACTGCTCCCATTCCCTGGCTGCTAATTTCACGCCGGCACTTAAACATGATGGATAATTGTGTTCTGCTTATCAATGTTTAATTTAAGGGCTGTTCCATCTGACCTGGATGCCCTCTGCAAGAGATATGCCTCGTTATTGATTTCATGGTCACACCTGTGACATTACCTGCTTTGTAGGAAGTCGACTTTGACATTCCTGTGAGGCCTTGGCAGCCAGACCTAATTGTCAGAAGAATAATCGAGCTAACAAAATCATTACAGCTGATCTGTGTGTTACCACTGTTTTATCTGCCTCTAATTAGGTGCAGGGGAGGTAACTAATAGCAGTAAGCATGCTACACTAGGTTTGATGTCCATAAATAGAGTGGAATATAGTGTGTGTGTGGGGGGGAAATTATTCACGATCATTCTGGAAAGTTAGGAATTGAATTTCAGTTTGTCCAGGTTTCCCCCATTTTTTTTTTTCAGGAAACTGTCATGCTAGCGAAGTTTCCCTCCTGCAAGTGTTTGTGGAAAATAATCATTATGCATGTTGTCAATTTTAATTTCATGATTTAAATTAAATTCTGGAATTAATTTTTAAGGTGGAAGCAGAAAATATGCAAGAGTCATTTTTAAATTTGGGTTTAGTGTGGAAATGAGGATGGCAGCAGGCAATGCAGAGAGGTAGAGGGAAGAAGAAAGGTGGTGGTGTAAGACTGGAAAGGGGAAAAAGATAGGGAAAGACAGGTCTGGAGTGAGGAGGTATGTGGGCCACTTCAAACAGGTGGCAGAAGGAAACAACTCTGCAGCTAAAATCCTCTGTGAAACGCAGGCAAGCGGTAGATCAGTTCTGAGTGTAATGTGACAACAGCAAAGATTCACAAAAACAGTCACTTTCTTTTACCACTTGCACCAACACTTTGCTAAAGTAAGGAAATAAAGAATACAAATAAGGAATTTAAGTACATACACTCAAATGGCCTCTTTACTGCGGAGCTTGTGCCTAGAACCTTCCCCAGCCTCTTCCCATCTAGCTTCTGGCACCAGATAAAAGGACAGAGCACTTGGGCTCTCACACATGCTGCTTGCACGTGGTTCTGTACAAAGATAGATGTGAACGAGTACAAACACGACTAGAATTTAGAAATGTGGTAAACTGGATCTTTTTCTTAAATCAGTTTAGAGCAGAGGTCAGCAATCTATGGCCTGTGGGCTGGATTCAGCCTGCAAAACAATGGGATCTGGCCCACAAAGGTTTGACCCAACCCATTAACAGTGTGCTGATCCCCAGCTGTCCAATTCAACTTGCTTTCTATCTTCCGCATTTTATGAAGGGCATGCTGCTCCCCTCTGGCAGCTCCAGCCTTCTTGCTCGGTGTGAAGAGTTGTTCTCCCTCTACTGCAATCTCTGGTCAACAACCCTGCCAAATTGTTGACTCCAAATTCTCTCTCACCACACTTGGTGGTGGCATGATTTTGGCTGAGGCCAAAATCCCTCTACCTCTCTGCATTGCCTGCTGCCATCCTCATTTCCACACTAAACCCAAATTTAAAAATGACTCTTGCATATTTTCTGCTTCCACCTTAAAAATTAATTCCAGAATTTAATTTAAATCATGAAATTAAAATTGACAACATGCATAATGATTATTTTCCACAATATGGAGGCAAGAGAGCAGCCCTCTTCCCAAAGCTGGGATGGCTGGAGGAGGTGGGTGGGGAACAATGACTTGTGGTGCCAGCTAGGTCACAAACCACCACCCTTTTTAGTAAAAGATTGCCAAATCCTGGCTTAGAGAGCACATAATAGCATGCAGAGATACATGTGCATTCTGAGTTAGTGTGGCAAGTTTGGAGCCTCTTGATAGCCTGTATGTCAGGACTGTGGTCAGGAATATGGGAAATAGTTGAATAACCCTGTCTTGTTGCAGAAGAGCTGGTTAAACTTTTAGTGTAAAAAGATTTTCCTTAATTGGATAAAAAAACATTTTAAAGAAAAAAATAGAGCTGTTCTTTAAAAAACTAAAGGCATTACAAACAGTTTCTATTCACCAAAGTTCTTTTTTTGGGGGATTTTGGTAAAGAAAACCAATTTGCTAAATTTTTTATATAAATGTCAATGTTAACTGGCTACATTTCAAATCTTGTGGTATAATTTTGGGTGATAAAGCCCAAGTGGTTCCCAGCCTTTCTCACTGACTTTTTAAAAATTATCTGATAAATGGTTGCTTATAGGTAGGGGAATAAATCTATGGGTAGTACCCACATGGGACATGTTGCAGGTCTACCTCTAGGAAAATGTCTCATGCCAGGTGTCCAGAATAATCCTAACGAATAAAAAGTGGTGCATTTTGCTGCTGCAGTCATTCCAGGGAACACCAGCCCTGTTGGCAGCCTACTGGCTGCAGACAGTAGGACCTTTTCCACCCAAAGTGCAGAAGCCAGGAAACTACAAGTTCAAGTCTTCTCTTTCAAGGACTTCTGTTAACAGTACTGGGCACACCACTATCCCTGTTATTCACCAAGGCAATTATCATTCCAGAACCTTACAAAAAATGCAACTGAGGCTGCACAAAGTTACTTTAAATAGAATTGGGAACAGAAACTCAAATCTCTGAAATGAAGGAACCAAGTATTACCAACTCAGCAGTTCTGCCTCTGGAAATAAGTTGGTCCATTCTTCTTGACACCACTTCTATAATCACTACTCAACCTTTTCTTCCAGAGCCAGGAAAGTTCCTAATACTGTCATACTGTCTACTGCTTCTAGCGAATAGATGTGCAGTCTACTTGCAAAGAATATTAGCTGAAGTGATGACAAGCTGGGGTGGATTTTGAAAATGCCACATCTAAACTCTGAAGGTGACTCATGTGAGAGTCAGTGGCTGCATACAGAAATTTAGGCAGTCTGCTGGGGAGGCACTCTAACTATGGTGCTCTACGCTAAGTGCCATGAGTTAGGATGCCTTTGAACCCAACAGGCATTTGCCTGTTGAGTGGAGGGGGCTTGGAGCCTACTTTCATTGGCCCAGGCCAGCAGGCAGGGGCACACTCCAGCAGCCTTCCAGGAGGCTGCCAGACAGCTCCTCTCGCCAGCCCGGGCTTCCTTGCCAGCTGGCAACTGACAGCAGTGGCTAGGGGGGAAGGGGGGAAATGAAGCCCTCCCACCTTGCAGGCCCAGCCCAGCTACCCCGATGGGGTTTTAGGGGGAGCCAGGCCAGGCCTGTGAGGCAGGGTGGGCTCCATTCCTCTGCCCCTCAGCTCTGGATGTGGCAGCCATGGCTGCCACTGTCAAGACATTCATGCAAGGGGTGGGGAAGAGAGCCCCCCCCTGAAATGCAGGCCTGGCTCTGCTCCCTCTAAGACCCCAGCAGGAGTAGCTGGGGTCGGGGAGGGCTCCCTTTCCTGCCCCCTGACAGTGCAGGGAAGAGACAGAGGTTTTCTCTTTGCTCTCTGTGACAGCCCCAGGGATGGGGCTGGGCCAGTGCTCACCTGAGCAAACACCCACTCAGCCCCACAAAGCTGCATGGGAATCACCTGAAATTAACCCATGCAAGGCACCTGTACACAGGTTCCCTAAGGTGCTCTACCCTAGAGCGCTCCTATCTAATACAACATCAGACGAAGTTACATTTTCACATGATCAGCCATTTTAAAAACATTCTACAGCCATGAACGTTTGTTGGGTTATGGCTACAGAGCACTTCTGGGGGCTTCTTTGCACAAAAAATGGAATTTCTGTGCACACCCAGTATGTCTCTGCACAAATGGAATTTCTTCATTGCCAGTCATTTAAGGTTTTTGTTTGAAACTAGATTTTTTGCTCTCCCTCAAACTGACTGAAAAAGTCAGGTCTGACTGAAAATAGGTAGGCAAGTGGCCAGCTAGAAAGGTTCTTAGAAGTCATGGCTGGAAGAATCCATAGTGGAAGCTAGGGTTTCTTATGTAGCAGAAACAATTTGCAACCAGTGACAAATGGCCCATTACAGATCATAGAGAAACAGTGGTGGGTTTGCCTATCAGGTGGACCTGGGAAATATTCTTTGTAGTGACTGGGGAAAATGCAGGAATTTCTGTAATTAAGAATGTAGCCTGGGCCCAAGGTCACCTGGATTCTGTCCTGGTCTGCCACAGGCTCCCTCTGGGATTTTGTCAAGTCACTTAACATCAACATTTTAGAAGATGGCCTTTACTTTTGGCCTTAGTCTCCCTATGCCTCATTCCCACTGTGTAAAATGGAGGCCCTGATGCCTCCCTACCTCACAGAAAGGCCATATCTATATATTCAGTCATGTTTGGGAGATGAAGAAAACACTGGGGGATGGAAAGCTTACATCTTTCTCAGATGGGAGAAGCGTGGGGAATCTAGAGGTGTGTTGAGAAAATTCTAGTAGCAGGAGAAGTGTTGAAGCCATGGTGGGGATATTGGTAAGTGGGGAGATCCTTGTTGTCTGCTGTGCATGGGGGATCAAAGGCTGGTGAGACCAGGGAAGTGTAAGAACATAAGAAGTGCCATACTGAGTCAGACCAGTGGTCCATCTAGCCCAGTATCCTGCCTCTGACAGTGGCAGAAATGGATGCTAGAGGGAGTGGATTGAACTGGACAGAACTAGAGTGATCTGTCCCTTATCCATTACCCTCCCTGGAATCCACCATTACAGATTTAGCATGAGCATTTCTAGACGCCGTAACAACCGAGACTGGGGTCCAGGATTCCAGAAGGAATTAGAATCGTTCTGAGCTTACCTTAATGGTATCTGAATAAGGATTTTTGTAAGTGGTACCTATGAAGATATAAAAGGCAGCTCCCTGAAGTCATTCTAAAACAAAAGGAGCGGTACTGCCAAAGACTGAGTTTTGGATGCATTCAGAGCCTACCTTGCAGTCTGAGCATATTTTTCCTGACACTGAGAATCACCTGACCAGAAACCAAGACTCTTATCAGCAGAGCACAAAAGGTTGTGCCTTCCTTTCTTAGGACCACTGTAAAATTCACATTTGTGTATCTTGTTGCAGACCTGTTCTTTTTCAACATGGTGAAGCCCAGCCAAGGACTAAGAACTGTGTTTTGGACTTTTGAAAGCTCAGCCAGGGGACCTGTTCCTGCATGGCTTAGGGATCTGTGACTCTTACTAATTTCAGTGGGAGTTCAGATGGAACAAGGGAAGTAATATTGATCCCTAATATAGTGATGGCTCCAGGACATGTTTTTTTCTATGTATGGAGGGAAGCTATCATTTGGATATCTGAAATATCTTCTGTTCTGGTTGTGAGGTGTGTGGGGGGACCATTTTCACTAGGTGTTTTAGACCATACCCTTTCCACATCTTACAGACTGGTGAAAGCTTTGAGGTTCAAAGAAGTATCCCCAAGGGTTTCAAGTCAAACCGTACAACTCATTTTTTTTTTATCTTTAACCTATTTCAAATCAGAACCCTGGTCTCTAGAAAGGAAAATTTATATTATTAAATGAATGCACAATTTAGTCCCTGGCCTTGTTGCTTCACTGATGGAAATTTCTTGATTTCCATAACCGTGAAATATGGGATAAATACCCACATGTGCCAGTAACACTGCGCGTCGGTGAGATGCTATTTAGTACAACCTATAGTGTGTTCTAAAGATGGAAATTACAAGTCCCACTATTGCGGAATAGCAGAACAACATGCTGAGACACTGGTAAAAGGGCTTTGTAGCCAACCTTCTCACCACCTGAACCCCCTGCATTTTCTAATGTATCCTTTGCAGTAATTAATTACCTCTCTTGTGGTTTCATTTCTTTCATACTGTTACTGGCAATCAGGTAGATAAAGGGAAAAAAATTGTTGGTGCCCTGTGGTATTAAAAGTGAAGGGTTTTCACACTGTCAGGGTAATGAATCCTGCAAGGGTTTGAAGCGCCTGGGCTTGGGGGAATCTTTGTGTCATGTGTCTGGGAATGACAACCCCCAGTGGTTAATTACTGCCACGGATGAGAGCTGAGCTGGTAGCAAAATGAGATAAGTTCATTATGAGTTAAATTTGAAGTTAATTGGATTCAAATTTTCACCCATTAGTATACAAAGATACACCTAGAAATGCTCTTTTTTCCTCTATTTTATTAAAAAAGGGTAAACTCATGAAAAATGCTGCTAAACTTAGTCCTTGGTTATTTTGTCATGGTTTGGATACAAAAATTATCTTTCACAGAAAATGTTTTATTCCTTTTCACAAACCAACCTGAGGCATTTTCTTTGGGAGCTAGAGCATTTGTGAAAATGTGAATGTAAGTTACGGTGTCGGTTCAGAAGAGGAAACATTGCTGGTCTTTATCACAGCTGGTTACAAAACGGAAATTTTCCAGGGGAAAAAGTTTTGGACAAAGTGTTTTTGTTTGAAATTTTTTGACAAACAAATTCAGCTTTTGTTCAGTATGAACATACGATTGCTTCTCAGCAAACATGATGAATCTGGACAAATCAAACTCATGAGGTTCATGAATTACCTGGAAAAGCAAACTGGATTCAATAAAGCGACAGGCTTGCTGAACTCAAATCAGGTAATAGATATAATTAAAATTGGATTGACTACTGTATTTATTTTCCTTCTGACATACAACTTGTGGGCATGAAATTGGTTTTGTGATATTTGTGTACAGTTCCTACCTTAGTGGGAGCTTTACTATGCAATTGGGACCACTAAGCACTCCTTCAGTAAAAATTGTTTCTATTGTTAGTGATTAATATTAAGTATGATGCTATTTAAGAGTTGTAGGAGCTATGTGTCGTGATCGCATATTGGTATATATCATTGATTCAACATGATATAAATCATCACTGACCCTATAACTGAAACTGGCTTGTGATTGAATGAATATTTTTTGCATGTATGAGCCATATTCCTGAGAAATTAGTCATCATCCTGTTATATATGTTTAAATTTATATTTATTCATGCAATGAAGGAGCCATTTCAAAGTTCACATACGCAGCATAAGCTTTGCTATATTATACTGTGGTCCTATCAGCACTGCTGTTCTGGGCTTGTGCTTGAGTGTAACATCTCTGAGGAGCTCATAATCACTGCAAGAATTGTAGTTGGTGAGTCAGTAGGTGACTGACTTAGCTGCTGATTCTGTGTATGCTTAACAAATCAAGATGCTAACAACTTATAGGACTGCTAGCTGTGGTGTCCTGGTATATTCTGTTATACCCTGCCTAGCTACATTTCCTCTGCAGCTTATATATGAACAGCACTTCTCATTTCCTCTTAAGCAGTTAAGCTATTAAGCAGTCAGCACACTTCATCCCAGAGGTTGCTACATTTCAATGGGCAGGCAAGGGGTTTCTTTTATAGTTCATACAGCATGCATCCATTTGCACAAGGCTCTGGATGAGAAGCACTATATTAATAATATTATGTTGTCTTCTTTTCTGGCACTTTTTAATCCAGCAAACTCAAAGCAGTTTATCAGGGGAGACAAATAGGATTGTCCCCCTTGGAGAGATGGGGAAACCAGGGCTACAGAAATGAAATGAGCTGGCCGAGGTCTCACAAGTAGTCTGTAGCTGGATCCAGAACAGAACCTTGACTTCCTGATTCCCATCTCATGGCTTCTCCATGTATAATGCTTGTAAAACATTTGAACACCTGCCTTTTATATACACACATGTTGGTCATTGTTTCAAAGGCAGGTTTACTTAACTTTGAAGGGACTCTAGTACACTGCACAGCACTGCAGGAAGAAGATGGAGAAAGATATGAATAATCCTTTACTTAAGTTGCTTCATACAGTTGCTCTGTCTGTAACATTTTTTAAATCATCATCTCCGTGTATCAATGTTAAATTAACCTGGAGGAGGGGGGAGGTCATGGGTACTAGTGACTCTTACTCCTTTGTCAGAGGCTAAACAATACCGGTAATATGATATACCTGAACCTGAAGTCTCCGCTGCTTAAGCAACTTCAAGTATAAGTAGTACAGAACACTACAGCATGCCTCCTTAACAATGCAAGCAATCACAAGCACATCAAATCTGCTCTCTGCTTGAGTCACATGCAAGGTTTTAGAGATTTTATATCCAAAACACTACTAAAACCTAGGGCCTACGATATCTAGGAGATTGCCTAGAGCCCATGCCTATGGTCTACATGGTCTACAACTCAGTTGCTGGGGCTCAGCAGAGCACACTATAATAAGGCTGTGTGTAAAAGAAACAGATTCCTTAGGGACCAGTCTGAGGCTGGGGTAGGAAAGAGTGGTGCTGAGTACGTGGGGGCTTGAGAGCCCTGGCCTCCCTCAGGAAGAGGGTTGTTATCTGAAATGTGTAAAATGTTCCACATCTTAGGTTCCCCCTGGCGAACACAAAAGTTGGCACCAGGTCAGGAACTAAGGATCATCACAAACCTTTCATTGCAAGAGCACAGCACTTCTTCCCCAACCCCTGCCGCCTTCTCTAACATAACTACAGTGCAACCTACATATGGAAAAAACACAAAGAAACCAAAAAAACCAAACCAGTCCTACTGAGCCAACACGCTCAACTGCACACATTCTTCCCCTCGGGAAGAGAGTAAACAATGCAGGACAGATGTTAGTCATGTTGCACAGAGCACTCAGGGAAGGTGCCCTGATGCAGTGGTGAGGAGCGTGCTATAGGACAGGAACCTAGACAAAACGGAAGAACCATGAAGCAATAAAGTTTCCTTGGGACTATTAAAAAAAAACCCGAACCCAGCCCTGTAGCAGTTCTTACAATGCTACATGCTTTTATGAAGATTCAGCCATAAAGAGAATTTAGGAAGGCTTGCCCCCAGGACCGTTTCCTTTGCCAGGAAGGCTGAAAACAGCTCATTGTCTGCAAAATGTAAACAGGTATTTGTCAGCTAATCAATTATATGGAGCACTCAGCATTAACAGTAGACAATAGTCCTGTTTCCAGTAGAGAAGAGTGAGCTGTATATGTTCCCTCTGTCACTGACAGTGACATACAGTCAGCCCTGTTTGTGCTGACATGAGGTCATCTTTTCTTCCCCAGTGTGGTTGGGGAGCAGAGAGAACTGTCTGCTGGTGTTTTAAACTGTGATATCACAAACTCCACAGGCTCCTACAATCTGTTTTACATTCCTTTGTTATCAGATTCTTGAGCTGATAGAGATGGACCCGAAGTGCTCTGATTCCTTTGTTCTGTTCTTCTCTACTCACTAGTTTTAGATTTTAATGAAAAAGAAATGCTAGCACTTGAAGCTAACAGCTGTCCTCTGCTTACAGTCCATGGGCAATCGCTGGTCGCCAATTGATAATAACGCTGAAGTGAAGCCCATTTGTTTTCCTTAATCTAGTGAAAACTTTTCAGAACAGGGCAGATTTTTTCTTTTAAAAAACCCACCCTTCTAATTGGAACCCATGTTGCAAGTGCTTGTCCCTAGGGAAAGAATGTCCCTGGATTTAATGGACTGGCCTGGCAGACTGGAGGTTCAGGTCCCATCTCTCCTGCAGGTAGCTTGCATGAGTCTAAGGGGCAGATTTATAAAGACATTTAGGCCTCCACATACATCTTTAGGTACCTAAATATCTTTAAAAACTCTGATACAGATCCCCCAAGGTGTTTTGGAATGGGAGTTAGGCATCTATACATCTTGAAAATCAGGGGCGCTAGGCATCAGCTGGCATGCTGCAAAAGATATTTTCCTCAGTTACCCTGCCTACTTGAACTGTAAACTCTTTGGGGCAGGGAATTTTTCTTACTATATATGTTTGTTAATGCCTGGCACAATGACAAGTAGTTTCACTGTCATCAGTGCAAACCAGGATACAGGAAAGTGCTTATTCAGGATGCATCTGAAACCTGACAGAGAGGGTTAGGTGGAGTTGAAGCCCCTGGGACCTGCTTCTTTATTCTCTTCTGTATCAGTGGAATTAAGTATTTTATTTAGAAGTGGACTGCAGGTGTCCAGATGAGGAGGAAAAGCAGATACTTATTCTATCTCATTTTGGAGGAAAATCAATAGAGAACTGAATGCCACAGTATTTAGTACTAGATGCTAGATGTATACATCCAACCTAAAGACCACTGATTTTAATAACCTGAAAACCAGCATGATTTTAAGAGGCACTGACCACCTGTAGCTCCCATTGACCCCAGCAGGACCACCACCCAGTTGATCCATCCACCTTATCCAGGTAGTTAAATCCTGGGGTGGTGAGGAGCTGCAGAAAGATCTCATAAAGCCCAGTGACTGGGGAAAAAATGGCAGATGAACTTTTGCATTGACAAGTTCAAGGTAATGCACATGGGAAAAATAATCTTAACTATACTTACACAGTGCTGGGGTTGTGAACTAGCTGTTATGACTCAGGAAAGAGACCTTGGAGTTATTGTAAACTGTTCTCTAAAATATGAACTCAGTGTGAAACAGTGATCAGAAAAGCCAATAAAATGTTGTGCATCATTAAGAAGGAATTGAAAATGAAACAGAAAACATCATCATGCCACTATATAAATCCATGTTGTGTCCACATGTTGAATTCCATGTGCAGGAAGTCATTTTTTGGAAGGACTCTGGAAGTGCATATTTAACTTCTAGAACTTGTTGCCACAGGAGGTTGTAGATGCAGCTAATATAACCAGGTTCAAAAAATGGAGGACTGGTCCTTTAATAGGCATTAAATACAACAGGCAGGGATGAAGCCTCTGACACCCCTAAAACAACAGTGGTGCAAGTCAGGAAGGGTATGATAGGGAATGGCCCACCCTAGGTATGCATTATTCTCACACCCTCTGCTTAAAGTGTCTACTACTGACAGTCTCAGAGACAGGATACTGTATGAGATGAACCATTGATCTGACCCAGTATGGCACTTATGTTCTTATGCTTTTGGTGGCACCACGTGAACAGCTGGGCTTCCAGAGCAGAAACTGTGCCCTGGGAAGGCACTTGCTGCTTAGTGGACTGTGGCAGTCAGCAGAAGGCAGCAGTAGAGCAAAGCTGTTGGCAGAAAGGAGGGCAGGATAGCCACTGGGGACTTAAGGGTGCAGACTCTACTGAAGTCAACTTTATAGCGTGCCTGTGAAGCCAAAGAGGCCGTGCGAGACAACTCAGGATGAAACCTGCCCTAATAAATGGGCCAAATGGGAAAGACACTCCAGATTACAGTATTAGAGGTATTTTCTTCTGCTGCAAACACCTAATTGGTCTCTATGTACAAAATGAATCACTAAGCAGCTTTTGGAGGAGCTTGCTCTCTTATTTTGTTCTAGGGCTCCATTGTGGAAACCCTTTGCACCTAACACTTCTTTGAGTGTTTTATTAGAAAATTGACTTTATTTCAGCAGTCATCATGGACCCTCCATATTACAGATAGATAGGTTTACTTACAGTCCCTTTTTGCTTTTATTGTCTTACTCCAAATGTTCAGTGTCCTCAAGCCATAAAGGAATCTGATACGCCTAAAGGGTGTTGGGGGCAGGAAATGTTTTAACGAAATTTTCACATTTCACTTACTCATTTTAACCAGCTTCAATGTTACCTTGTTCTATTGTATATTGTTTCCTTACAGAACTATGCTAAAAATAAAGCAGACCCTTTCAAATATGAAAATATGAAACAGGGTCAGAGAAAACACAAGGTGATGGTAGACTTTTTCCTTTGAGATTGCACAAGGTGGTATTTTATGAATCCTCATTATTTATTTTTTTCTAATTTTATACCTTGTTTATTTCAAATCATGTTTTGGTCGCAAGTGAAACTCTGGTCAGCGGTCTCATTGTAATCCTTAGCAGATGTTTGTCAACTTGACAGGAGCATCAGTTTTTCCTGTCTGACAACCTGCTAAAATAAATGTTGAGAAGGAAGTAGCAAAGGGGTGTTGATGGGATGTGAAACACATGGCGTCCTCTCAAATCAGTCCCTCCCCCTTCCCTGCTTTTCTACAGAGTGTGTATAGTACCCACAGATTCACACCACTGCACATCTCCTGAACCCATGGAGGATTAATTGATGCGTATGGGTTGTCTGGTATTGAGAGCTAATCCTTCTTCAGGAAAGTCAGGTGAAGGCTTGTAGGAAGTGTTGGTCAGAAATAAACTATTCCTCAGTTAAAACAAATGCTTCCCTTCCTGGGGGGGTTGTGGTTTTACCAGTATGAACTGTGTGCAGTATCTCTATCTCACCTCTGTATCACTTAGACCTTCAGAAGAGATAGTCAGTCAACACATTAGCAACATGGCAGGCAGTTACTAACAGCACATGCCTAGCTGGAAGGTCATTTCTGATTGGTGGGTTGATTTAAAGCCTAACCTTGCAGAGGGCTCAAAAGCACGATGCACGTCTGAATGGAATAATACATTATCATTACTGTGATAACATGTTATCTGGAGGGATTCTTGCATTTTTGGCACCAATAGAGGCATCAAAACAAATGCCAAGCAATAGGAAACCTTTCTGTTTTGGATAAAATCCTTGTTAGTATGTAGTTTAATGTCTGGGGAGAATCACAGATCCAGCAGATATAGCTAGATCTGGGTGAATCCAGTATCTACAAGAAACTTACAGGTCACATTATATGAGGCAAGTTGTGTGGGAAGTAGGGAAACCTATTAATCAAAGAAGGGGGGAAAGTTTTGATCTGAAATAATGATTTACTGTCTGAAATTATTTATTAGGCTGTATGGTGTCATTTAAAACTGCAGGAGAAATTAATTATTTAGACCCTTAAATACTTTTTGGAGTGTGCCTGTACAATACACATGCTGTAAGGAAATGGCTCAGTGTATCTGATAGAGTTGTAATAGAGTACAGAAAACAATGGAACTTAAGTTAAAAGGCAGCTGCAAATATACCTCTTCAGTAGTCACTGTGGGTGTTACTAGATACAGATTCTTTTTATGTCATAGGATATTTACCTTGAGATCCCTGACTCAAGTCATGTGACTAGAACAGACTACATAACTGATTTTTCATTCCTTGGGCAGATCCACAAAAAAAAAAAATTATGAAAGTTTAGTTTCAGGTTGATTATGAATGAAAATAATTCAGCAAATTGGAAAGAAAAAATGGTTTGGGGTTCTCACCCCAAAATCAAATGTTCCATTGAATGTTCCATTTGATTTTTGAGCTTTCTAAGATATTGTAATTGCCATTGAAATTTAAAACCAAAACATTATTGCAAATCTGAAATAACAAATATTTCATTTTGAATATGTCAGAACAAAACATTTAGATTTTTAAAAACTTTTTTGTGCTTACTTTCTGACTGAAGCTTCTTTACCAAACTATGAAGGAACCCATAAAAAGTTGTAATTGATCCAAATCAGTGAAAAAATATTCTCCCCCCTCCAAATTTCCCCAAGATGTGACTGGATCCTGGGTATAAACCTTCAGTTTTTGGTGGGACTTCAGAATCTTGTTTCTGCCTCCTCAGTGTTATCATGTCAGATCTGAGCAAGATCCGGTCTGCTTCGGTCTGCTGAGTGAGATCCAGTCTGCTACCCTAGAGGAGTTTCAAGGAAAATTCAAGGAGGTGCTGGAAATGCTTTTTGGTAATGGTGAGCACGTCTACACATGTGCCCGACTGTACAGTTGTTACTGCACAGTCATTTAGTATTTGCTAAAGCAGAGCCTGGCCAGCCACTGGAGCATGGTGCCCTGTGCGCTGCTGCCCTGTGTGCTGCACTGCTTTTATTTAGCAAGGGTTTTTCTGATACTGGGATTTCCAAATATGCAGTGCAGAGAAAAAAATCATGTGCACAGAGTGTATTTTGTGGCACCTCAGAAGCTTTTGAGGCACTGCAAAGTGCATGTGCATGCTTTTGTAGATGTGCCTAATGGTGCATACCACTACCACTTTAAAAGCAGCAGCCTTTTAGCCTTATTGGGCACATCCACATGAGCACACACTTGCGCTGTGTGGCACCTCAAAGGCTTTTGAGGTGCCACAAAATGTACCCCAGGAATCTAAGTTGGTGCAGTGCAGAGCCAAATATAAACTGTGGGAAAAACCTGGTATCAAAAATAAGTGCACCAAGAAAATGGTGTGGTGCACGTGGCAGCCGTGTGTACCACCTGAAACCAGAGGCTGGCCGGCCAGAGCCACACTCCAGCTGTCGGCCAGGATTCGCGTACCCAGATCGCTGCTGCTGCAGCTTCAGGAGTCCCCCAGGACTCCAAGGCTGCTGGGGCCAGCACCTGGTCCCTTACCTGACTCGGGGCAATTTGCCTTACACCAGAGCACACATACAGGGGCATTACCTGAGGACAGCTAGCAGTAGCACACATATGTGCCACTGCTATTTGTCCCTGGGGAAATGAACATGTGCACACATCTGGACATACCCATTGAGGTGTTTCTTTCCCTTCTCTGTTACCTTTCAGTACATTTTCATTTTTGGGATTTTTATCTAAAGGGCAATCAAGAAGCCAAAAAAGGAAACAGAGATTCAAGGGACCAAAATGGAAATCACCTTCATAAAACTGCTGAAAAAACAACTCCACAGGCTCTTGACTGATTCATGGATTTTCCAGGGCCCAATGTAACCCTTGAATTGGATAGTCAGGCACAGCCCAGACACTCTGTAGAAGCTAGCCTGGGGAGTGCGGAGCTGGGCTAAAATAATATTTGGACAGCAACCAGCCAGACTCTCTGAGCAACATAGATGATCACAGCCTATGGTCTGTGGGAAGCAGTGGTTAGGAGGCCAATGGGGAGGCTGAGGCCATAGGAGAACGACATGTATGCAAGGGTGGCTGCACTGATCCTGTGCAGGTGGCAGCTGCAAGTGCTGGCCCTATCATACTGCCATTACCAATGGGTGCATCATCTGCACACACCACCCCATAAGTGTGATGCACCATAGAATACTGTGAGTAGCAGGAATCTGGGTTTTCTGTTCACCACAGAAAAATGCTGTAAAATATGGATTTTCTCATTGTCAGGAGAAAAACACAGTTTTCTCCTTTGAAGGAGAAAAGCATGGGAAACTCTGGTAGAGTTTCAGCCTGCAAGGGGCTAGGGAGAGCAGGAGGAATGTGATCAGGTAGGGGGCACCATGTGCATGTGTGCACACACATGCACATGGCAGCAAGGCAGCATGAGAACAGCTCCTTTAGCTCCCTGCAGGTAAGTCTGGGGAGTGGGGGGAAGATTGAGGCTCCCATAGTAAGGGAAGGAGGGAGTTGGGCAGGGCTGGGGCTGGGGACACTGCCCAGCCAGGACGGTGTGTGGGGCCTGGGGCTTCGGGCTGCTATACGTAGCTGCAGGGCCCGTGTGGGGAGCAGGACAGAGCAGCAGATGGCTAATTCAGGTTGCAGGGGGGCTTGTTCCCCGTCACTGTGTGCACTCCTGGGAGGAGGAGGAGTGGGGGGGGCACATGTCCCCAGTTTTGTGTGTGGGGTGGGGGTGGATGCAGGTGGCGTACTGTGAGCTCGGGGTGGGTGGGAGGCTCAGTGCTCCTGCTGAGAGCCCCATACCACCATGGCAGCAGGGAGCACAACTCCACGCTGGCACCCCCTCTGTTGCCAGGTAGGCAGGGGGTGCGTTATCCTGGTGGAGCAAGGCAGCGGCAGAATCAAGTCTCCCAACCCTGTCCTGCCTTGCCACTCTGGGTCTGATGTGCTGGGCCACAGGAAACCACTCTCCCCTCCCCTATGGGCTCTGCTCTGGTCATGCCACCCGTGGGGCAGGGGAGCTGGGCTCCACACTGCTCAGCTGCAGCAGCTGTCACCTCCCACAGGTGGCAGCTGGGGCTCAGGTGCTGCTGGGGGGGAGGAAGGGAGATGCGGACCTGGGTCCCTAGTTTCATAGCCCTGGCAGCAGGGGGCCCCCTCCAGTAGGGCTGGGGTAGGGCAGAGGGCTTGCGGGGGGGAGTAAGGGGCACCAGCAGGGATGGGTGGCTGTGGGTCCTGAGTGAGGGACACTAGCAGGGCCAGGGGGCAGTGGGTGGGGAGTAAGGGCACCAGTGAGGCTGGGGGGCTGTGGCTTGGAAGTGAGAGGCAATGGCATGGAGCAGGGCACCAGCATATCAGGGCTGCTCAACGTCACAGAGCAGTGAGGGGGACAGCTGCAGCTGGACCTGCCTCTTGGTGAGTGAAAGTGGCAGGGGGAGCTTGTGATTTTCCATGACAAAAAACCCCAGATCAAATGCCAATATTTATACGTATTTAGAATATTTTTATTATAGTGATTGTTGCACTGTAGGCTTCCAAATTGCTTAAAAATTTTAAATATATCAATAAAACATTGTGTTCAACAGATGCCTATATATATATAGTGGCATTTCATTTTACTTACAAAAAGAAAATGAAGATTTTGGGGTTTTAATCAGAGATTTTTATCAGAAAATTTGCAGTTTTTAAACAAAGAAAACCAGGATTCCAGGTGATTAGGTACCAGAAGCCTGGGCACATTCATATTCATACAGTGAAAGAGACGTGGTACCTTTACAAGTGAACTCCATGTGCAGCTTTTCAATTAAATGATTTATGACATCCTTCACTACTCACCTTCTTGCCTGGAAGATATGATAGGGCAGAAGTGGGGTGGTATAAGTGGCATATTGGAGAGTAGGTGTAGGCCTGGGGACTCAGGAAGACTAAGTAAATCTGGTGAAGTCTAGAGGGAGGGTGTGTTAGTGTAACACACATGAACACAAGGGGAGCAGAAGACAGTGCAGGTTGTGTGCAGCCATATTGTTAGTGTACTAGGCTCCTGGTGAACTTTATCTTCCTCCCTCCTATATGCAATATGAATATACAGCAGTGGGACTCAGACCCATTGGCTAACATGGCTGGCATTACTCCATGGTCACAGGGAAACAGGGCATGACATCCATGCAGGGTTTCTGTGGTTTGAGATGCCTTGCTTTGGAGCAGAAAGAATGCCTAATGAGAATTTGGTTATGAGAGTTGGGCCTTTTTAATGTCTTGTAAATTGGGCATCCAAGAATTCAGGCATGCAGGATTGCTCCTAGGATTGTACCACAGAAAATGTAGGCTCAAGCAACTTGCCCTGGCTGGACATGACATCTGTGGAAGAGCCATTAATTGAGCTCAGAACTCCAGGCTTTAATTAAAAGGCTGTCTAATCTGAACTCTGAGCAGGGGAATCAGTGGACTATGGTCTTAAATTTTTGCAGCTAACTTTCTGAAGATGACCAGGCAACCACATATTTACAGTTTTCTGAGACATCTAGATATCTTTTTGAGAAACAGGTCAGCAGTCTCTCTCTGTTTTAGAAATGTTGAAGTAAATGCTAAACAAATAAAGGTATTGCTGCTAGTCTTGTGTTTCTCTCTTGCCTTAACATAGGAGGCATCCCTATAAACAATGGCTAGTAATGGTGTCACCCTTATATGTTATCGAAGTGCATAAGTTCCCCTGGAGAAGTACAAAATGGTGATGCAAGTCCTCATGTAAAATGTCTAATTCCCAAAACAATGTCTTGAATTCAGTGCTATATCAGCATGTGTTTTTGCCCTGGCAGTAGTTCCATCCTACACAGCCTAAGACACTGTTGCGACCACGGCAACCACTTTGCATCCTGTTATATTTTCCATACAGAAAAAAAGAAAAATTCCCTGAACTGAATTTGCAGGACCTCTGCAGACAGTCCTTGTGTGTTTAGACATGCTAAGTCCTAGGAAGAGTGCTTAGTAAGTGTTATTAAAATTGCTCTAGCTTTCCATTGCAGGACTGATCAGCTCCTAACTCTATAATGCTATTTTGCCAAATCTGAGTTTCAGCGAAACATGGGAAAAAGAAGGGAACATCTGAGTTAGATTGGTTGTCTTGCCTCTCTGCAGAGCCATGAGCCTTCTTTCTCTGTCTCTCACTTTATCAGAGCTTTATGGCAGCTTACAAAGAAAGGAATTGTCTCTTCTCTTCCTGCCAAGCTAAAAATCCCACTTTGGTATTCACAGTACAGTGATGACAAATGCATGGCCTGTGTTCTGAGTGTTCAGGGAAATGTAAAAACATGTCTAGTTGTTGTGAATGCTCACATGGTGATTTGTTGGTCTGATTCTTCAGGTCGTGAATTGGCAAGCACAACCCTCCCAGGATACCCTCCTCACGTCCCCCCTGCCGGACAGGGCAGCTACTCTGCTCCAACGCTGACAGGAATGGTGCCTGGTGAGTTTTCAAAAAAAAAAAAAGCAGCATTTCAGAAGCAAAGCCAAGCGCTTTGCAATTGTTCTGCACTGATGCCAGCAAAAGACAGAATTGTACTGGTGAAAGGAGAAAATTAGATGTAAAGCAGGCCCAAAAAATAAACAAACATCCCTCCAGTATGAACAATAATCTTATCTTTCAGCCATCAACTCAGGTGATTCAGACCAATTGGCTGAAAAAGGCTCAGGCCCCTCCTAGTAGGGCAGTCTGCTGTATTCTTCATAAGATGCTGTCAAACTTTTCTCTCTTTCACCACATGAATAATTGTAATCAATGTCTTTGTTATGAACATGTCATATGCATTTGTGCAACTGGACTGGGGTCAGCAACTGATGACCTTCAGGCCAACTCTACTTAACAAATTTTGGCATTTTGGTAGCAAAATGGTGGGAATTCAGTGGCAGGGCTATTTTGCGGTGGTTGATGGCATCTGGGTCTCACATTAGTAACAGTTTGGTGGCAGAGAGAAGCAGCTGTCGTTAGGTTGAGCATCAGCCCACTTGTGACTGAGCTGTATTATTTGGGCTCCTAAAGGGCTACAGACCCCAGGACTAGACTAGCTGCTAGGATTTGTCAGGCTGAAAATGCTCAAGTCATTACTTTTTAGCACTAAATCATAACAGTTTGAGTGTCTTTAGTGAGTTACCAATTTTTTTTCTCCACGTTTTTCTTTTTGAACAATATTTCCACATTTTTGAGAGAAGACTAGCCTTGTGATGGAAGGGGTCAGGCACTAACTGGGAAATAGTGAGTGCCTTCAACTCCCTTGGAAGCCAATGGGAGCTGAGGATGCCAAGAATCTGACAAGGGGTGGGATTAAGCCATTATGTATGTAATGCATTTTACATTATTGCCATTATTAGCACCTTTTAACTATGAATTAATAAATGGTTAATTAATCACTTAATTTATGACCTTTGATACCATGGCGGTATCATATGCACTCCAGAAATATGGACAGTGACAGAGCTAGCCAGATAAATATGATATTAAAGAGTATTCATTTGTATTTGCTCCTGACTTAAATATGTAAAGGCAGATTCAGATGTTGGTATAAAACAAAATTCTCTCTTTCACTTCGAAAGAACTATGCAAGTTTATACTACCCAAAGATTTTGCCCTTAGAATCTGTTACAGCTGAGTTAAATATTAAGGATATTGCTGTTTGCTAGAAAAGTGCTCTGCAGTATTGTGAGTGCAAAGCATTGAAAACGATCATGTGATTTAAAAATCATGAGACTTTTAAAAATAATATTTTTGAGGTTCACTGTTTTGCCTTCTGCTATTTGCGCCTTTCTGGTTCTCTCTGGACATATTTTAAGCTTCTCTTCTCAGCCATAAAGATTGGAAAGCTACTTTAAAAAAAATGAAATTGAAATCCTGACAAAATCAAATGACTCCAGCAGCTGAGACTTTAAGAGGAATATTAGAAGACATGCAATAAAGCACAGATAGTAATGCCAGCTCTGTCCCTAGAGCACATCCAAATTCAGTGATCAGTTTTGAGTGTATTCAGGAACTTGTGTCCTAGTAATGCCATTAAGGAATTAGGAAAAGTTTATTAATTTTAGACATTAATCAGTTTTAGGAACTCACTGCATGAAATGGGTAATTGGCAATAATATAGGGTGCCTATACACAAGTGTGGAGGCTGCTCTGACACACTGGAATTCCAGTGCATTGGAGCAGACTTGATTAATCAAATCTGCTGGAGCATGGCAATTGCCACGCTCCAGCAGCCTCCTGCGTCTCGTGTGCCAGCGTCCCCGTGCTTAAAAATGGTGGCTGGGGTGCCTGTACTAAAGCTCATTCAGTGAGCTTTAATTCAAGTGCCCCTGCTGCCAATTTAAAGTGCGGGGATGCTGATACAGGAGACATGGCAGTGCTTTAATTAAAATGACTCTTGGACCTTCTGAGTAAGGGATCCTACATTTTCAAAAGCACCGAGGGATTTGGAGAATCCAGCAGGGGCACTTTGAAGAGAACTGACTTTTAGAAAATGCTAAGCACCTGTGTGTTGAAAATCAGGCCCCTTTAACATGTCTGTAGCCTGGCATGCCAAAACTAAAAATCACAAGTCCATTTTTACAGTTCAGCTGATGATGTTTCAAAATGCTTCCAATACACACTCCAGGCATAGCCTTATTTTAGCAGTCCCAAACATCTGCCAGAATATGCATAAGTAGACGAGTGGTCCATAGGTCAGTATGTTAGATTGGGACATGGGTTCAGTTCCCTGCCCTGCCAAAGGTTTCAGGTAATTCACTTACATGGGATTTAAAAGAGCTCCTAAGTATGTTAGACATGTAACTTCCATGGAAAGCACTAGTTCAGTTGGTTTTGAACATCCCTGTAGGTTTCTATCTATACCTTGAGATGCCAAAAATACCTTTGCAAGGCTGTCTCTGTGCCTCAGTTTTTCTGTATGAAGACAATATCAGCAGCCAATGCCTCTCAAGGGGCAGAGAAGATAAAAGCAGTAAAAATTAGATACTACTGTTACTTATCAATACCTAAGATAGAGAGGTATGGCAGAAGTTAAGACAGTATGGTATTTGGCAGAGTTTAGAAAGTGGAAATACAGTGCAAGTTTGGTGTTGTAGGCTCATTTGAGCTGATTTTCCTGTGTAATAGAATTTATTTTTAACTACACCTAGGCTTGTGTGACCCATTAGATTGAATAACTGCACTGTTCCTCTCACTGGTTCCTTTAATAACAACCTTCTGCTCCCACGAGGTTGAAGGTCAGCTGCAATTCTTTTAGGTACTTCTTCTCATTTAAGTGAGAATTTGCTAACTAGCATCCAAAATACCTTCTCAATCCTCACTTGTCTCTTGTCACTGGTAGGGCGAGTTTCAGAGGCATCTTTAGCATTGAGCACAGTCTTGTGCAATTTGCCTTTGGAGTAGCTGACAGATCAGCATGAATGCCATATGCTCATCAGTGCTTGTGCTCTGATATGGCTGAATTATTGTCCTGAAATTTAGACAAGGGGAATGTTTCTTTTACCAATTCTCTGGGATTCACTCCTACACCTGCCACTTCCCTGTAATAATTTTCAGAGCATATGTTAAAAATGTGTTTATTTGATAAGACTTTAATTGTTAGCTATGAACAATTAACTAATTGTGTCAGTGAAATACTTAGAGACATAGGAGAAATATATACATGATAAGACATACATGATGTTTTGTTGCATGCTTGTTGTTGCTGACATTGCTTATGCTATTGTGAATAACCCGGTCCCCAGCTACAGAGTGTGTGCAGTATTCATCAAGGCTTCCTGGAATGCGTGTGCAGGAGGCTGGGGAAAAAAACACTCACCACTCTTGCTTTGCATGAGTGTTAAATCTGAAAATTCATGGATAAGAATATTCATCACTGGTATTCCAAAAGGGGAAATGGGAGCTTTGTATATTCAGCTCCCTTTTTATTTTCTACTTGTGCCAGTCCTAGCTGTCTCCCTGTTTTTCCCCTCTCTCTGATATCTTAAGCCCTATTCTGAAGCCTCATAACTTCATCAGCACTGCGTTGCAGGTAGACCTGATCTTCCTGCTCTGTGCCACCACCCAGGAGAAACCCTCAGGACTCCTGCAACCCCTTTCCAACTTTCTCCTGTTTTTTTTCCACAATCTCCCTAGACTTCATTGTAGATCTGAAAGTCTGACTATCTACCACTATCTACGTTACATGGAGTATGCTGGCTCCAGGTGAGGGTGGTGTCACACATTCAATTTAACATATACTAAGTGCTGTAACAATGCAAGTGGATGCATGTTCAAGCACTTTAGCAGGTGGCAGGTGCCCTTGTGATGTTGCAAAGTTGTTCCCTTTCAGGCAAGGCATATTTTTTAACACGCTAACTTTAATGGGAGCTCTGTTGCTTATTAAGTATGTGTTAAATCTGGGTGGTATTAAAGTGCAAACACATTCTGAGCAGTCACCCAGTAACGTTTACTACAGTTTCTTAAATGCGCACCTCAGTGATTGTCAGTCCCAGCCATGGCACTGCACGATAATTCTGAACTGCCTCTGGTGCAGTCCTGGGGCTGGGAATGACAATCAGCTGATTATCAGTCCCAGCTTCCAGCATCACAAACAGGAGTCTTGAAGTGGCACCCAACTTTCAATTTGATCCTGGAGGAACCTGACAAGTGAAAGGTCCATGATCCTTCCCTCTGATACGTGTAGTTCTCCTCGTATCATTTGGAGGCTTGGTACAGCAGAGGGTCCCTGGCTGATGTCATGGATGGGTTGGGAATGTAGATTTCTCATATCATCTCTGTGGAGCAGTCTGATGACAGCTGAACATGTATTACTTAATATGATCTGAAGATACTCCTTGTACAAAAAGTCATAACTTTGCCATCATACAAGCACACTTAGCATGTATTTTGCTGATCAAACACACAGTTGCCAAGTTTTAAGTACATTTAATACATGCTAAATGTAACATGCAGCATGGCCCTAGGCAACAACACTCCAATGATTTGCAGTTTTTGCAAGTAAGTGCATGGCACCATCCTAACATATCCCAACTTTAATATATCAGAACATTTCAATAATTTGTGACTTGCACATGAATGTTTGACTAGGCCCTAGGAAATACTTTTTCTGAGACATTGATGTCACTCTAAGTCACCCACCTTCTTCTTCAAGGAGAAATTGTGGCCTTTAGCCCTCAACTTAGAATTTTACCTCCAGGGTGGCTCATAACCATCTAACTTCAGCTAGAGAATTTTTTAATTAATTGCTCCTGAAAAATAAAGTTCTTTACTCTGCTTATAAACCACAGAATGAGAGTCTGGCAGAATTTAGGTTTCTCAAAAGCACGCATATTCCTTTCAAGACATTAACAGCCCCTACACACCTATTTCCCTGACTGCACTCCCAGTTATTGCCATGATTATCACTCCCAGAAAAGTTGTCTGTAAAAAGCAGTATGTCCAGGAGACACTGCTGTACTATCAAATCAGTTTGCTTGGTCTTCTGGTAAGATCATTTCTAGCTCTACAGAATTAATGAAAATGGTAAGTTGGCATTCTTCAAAGCAAGTAAAAAATGTTATATGTGCCCATTGTCTGCATAACTACTGTCTGCAATGGTTGGGATCTTTCAGTGCAGCTTGGGAATTATGTACTTAATGCCTTTTTATGTCAATGGAAAACAAATGTATATTCCTTAGTTTGCTTTGAAAATCTCAACCATCTGCACTGAAGATATGCAGAAGTTTATTCAGAGTTTTGTTATTTACTGCAACTCTGCAAACATACAATCCATTAGGGCCAAATTTTACTCTTCTTTATAACACATGAAGCCCTATGACCTCATTAAGCTTGTGTCATTATGAATGGAAGAGGTAGTTATCCCATGCTAAATTAACTGAATACCATATTAGATCTGACAGGTTAGAACATGTAATGCTTTTGGGATGTTTTCTTCTCAGTGAGGCTGGCCCTTAACTTCAAGCACATGCATAGCTTCATATATATGCATTAAGCCACTCAAGGTCTCGATTAAATATTTTTATGAACCAGGATTACAGTGAGTAAACATATTTGCATCTGTTCCAAAACTTCTATATGGTTCAGCCATTAGGGCACAGGGACTCACCATCAGGTGATCTGGAGGCTAATCTTGACACTGTCACTGACTAGTTGACCAACCTTCTTTTCTGTTGCATCGGTGGAGATAATTATATTTAGCCAGCCTCATAAATGATATTATGTTCTGTAGATGAAAACAACTATATACATGATATGCTATTATTCATTACTATTATCATTTATTGTGTTATGCATTGCCTAATCCGCAAAACTTCTTTGTACTGCATTTCTGTTTCTGTCACTATGCGAAGAGCAAAAGGTGGATTCTAAGTTAGTAAAGACAGTGGGCATGTTTCCTTTGACTTCATGGGCTTTGGGTCAGCCCCCAAAAGAAGAGAACAGGATTGAGCCTTGAAAGTTTTGGTGCGTTTCTACATGAGTAATTTGAGTACCTTGCAGACAAACAACCTTACCAGTATGACTTTGAAATGCTTAGAGTGTATACTGCACTGTGTTGTATATTACACGACTAAAGTTATGGATTCTGTTAAATCTGCTGGTAGGGAGATCAGCTTGTCCACCAAACAGAAAGATCAAGAGGACAGAACTGGAGCCATGGCCTGTCTACTTCAGTCATGTAGGAAGTCCCACTGACTTTTTGCTCTGATTCAGTTTCTGTCAGTCAGAGTCCTCTGAATAGGAGTGGTACTAGGCTGATGTAACTGTGAGATGTAAGGATCAGGTCTTAAGAATTTTTTTTAAGCACAACGAAATGTAAATGACAAAGAAAGCAGCATGGTCCACACCCTTGCTTTCAGATCTCTTCCTGCAGCCTTTATTAGATCACTTTTCATCTTCTACTTCACCTCTGAGAGAGAACATGCCCATCCCCATTTTGAACTGTCTTGTTCATGACTACCTTGATCTGCACAAAATGGAGTTCCTAATACTCCTCAGCGCTGGATGTAACACACTGTTTGCCTCAAGAAGCACCTTCTGGTTTTCTAAAATTGGTAGCAAGAAGTTCCCTGTTTCTTCTCTATCCCATTTGTTATTTTATTTCCCTCCATACTATCTCCTCTTATGTATTTCCTTTTCAAACAAACTAGTCCCAGGCTTTTCTATCCCTGTGCATATGGAAGTTGCCTGCTTGTGCCCCCGCCAGCCTCTCTGCAGCATGTTGAGCCAGGTTGGAGCAGCCCGAGGCTGGCAGGCTGACCCCCACCTGGGCCTCCTGCCAGCCAGGGCTGCTCTGACCCAACACAATGTGCTGCAGTCCCAGGTGCATGTGTCAACACAGAAGCGCTGAACTCTGTTGTGAACTGTACCGAAGTTTATTCAGTCGCGTGACTAGCATGTGTAGACACACCCAACATATGCTAAATTGCTTGAATGTGCATCTGCTTTCGTTTTAACTGCACTTAGTGTTAAGATCAATGTGTGACACCACCATTTTGGAATGTGATTGGGTCTTTATTTCATCTTTCACCTTTAACCCTGAAATGATAGGCAAAAGCCTGAAAGTTACGGGCATTGGAGCACCTTCTCCAGCTTTAGCTCAGTAGCCTAGTGATTAGAGGCAATCACCCACCAAGTGTAAGCTCCAGTTTCTAAGCTAGCTCCATTGGTGGGGTTTGAACATGTCTCACCAGGGTGAGGTTACACTTAGAACAGACTAAAGGAACTTCAAACACAAGAACCTGCATGTTAAATCTCAGTAGCTGGTGCTAAGTGGCCTCTGAGTTTCTCAGAGTTATGCCATTTTGGGTGAGGGTTAACTGTGTGCTGTGCTAACCCATTTTAGAGTAACTTCAGGCTGCCCTATGGAAATAAAATGAATAATTTGCAGTCCTTCAGAATCCCAGGATGCACCATTTCCAGCCCTGGCTTCCTTCCCCTCTGGAGCAGGGATCCAGTCCAGGTGTCTTGGCTCCTTGCCATACCTCTGCTCACCAGCCCTCTAGTAGCAAGTCAGAGCTGTGCAGGCAAGAAACACTATTAACCCCTAATGCGCAACTGCTCGCAGCACATTCTAACTTTTACACCACTTAACATTTCACAGATTTAGTCTGGTCTAAGTCTAGCATGTAACTCACCCTCAGACTCCCCAGACTGGTACTCTGAGTACCTGGCCACAGGATAAGTGCTAGCTAGACTGTTGTCCAGACTTCCTCTTGAAGCTGGCCCCCTCAGCAGCCCAGGAAGATGAGAGGGTATGTGGCTCAGTGACATGGCTACTGCTTTGCCAGAGAGGGGACTCTGACTGAGCCATTTGTTTGGAAGAGGTGAACACTTCTGCAGTGCTCTTTATCCACTGTCTAATGACTAGTAAATGTAGTATCTCAGCTTTAAGAGCAGGGCCTGAGCTATGTCCTGCTTGTGGCCTGATGATTAGAGCATTGGGTAAGTAGGCCAGAACATGGAAGGACCCTTTTCCTGATTTCTTCCAGGCCAAAGTTTTGGGCCGTACGCTCAGGTATGTGCATATGGAGCTGTGTACTTGCTCAGCTACTCTGAATGTTTAGCAGCTTTGTGGATGCTTACAGGTCTACACTGCACATAGAATAGGATTGCAAACTGTGTGCAAGACTGAAAGACTGCCATTTGGGCATGTAAAATGCAATACAATTTTGCCTTTAGTGCTTTCTGCATGCTCCCCTCTCTGAAAGCTCTACTAATCAGGGCAGTGCTCTAACTGTTCCTGCTGCAGGGAGAGGGGAGAAGAGGTGATGGCAGGAGCTGGAAGAGGGGAACAGATGTGTTGGGTGGGCCTGTAGAAGAACTGTGAGGGGAGCACGATTGTAGATCCAGGATCCAATCCAAAGTACAGCACCTCTCTCCGGATAGAACCACCTGACAGGATTTTTCAGCAGATCATGGAAGCAAGTCCCAATATTTTTTTCTTTCTTGGCTTTTATCCACCCATCAAAATACAATCTCAGCTCCTGTCTCTTGGTATGTTATTATGATTATTCATCCATAATGTGACAACACCCAGAAGTCCCAATGAAGAGACAAGGATTACCCATGCAGGAAACTATACCCACAGACTGGAGAGAGCCCTGCCCCAGACAGCTCTCAATCCAAATTGTCCTACATTTTCTTCCAATCACCTTTGTACCCTTCAGGTTGGGCTTCTGCCTTGTGGGCAGCTTCTGAACCCTTACCGTCTTGTCACACAGAAGTAGCGAGAGGTTCCCATTCTGCTCTCACGCACAGCTGCATAAATATAGAGTAAGTCAACTGGGGTCAAATGGGTGTAGGTGGGAGAAGAATCAGACTTAACATAAGCTGGAAATGAAAAGAGAACATATTTCTTCCATGGGCGAATCCCTTGCATCTTCCATTTAAAAACATTCCACATATCCACCCTGCCCCAACTAGAAGGCCCGTAGCATAATGTAATTGAATTGGAATAAGGTTATGCTTAAATAATCACGCTTGTTCATTTAAATATTTGTTCTGGTTCTTGTGTTGAAAATGCTCAGACAATGGCCCTTGTTACCCTCTGTTTTATTTTTTTTTCACTTTTCCCTTCTCCCCTTCTCTGGGGACTCAGCTCTTGGCCTCATCCCTCATGTTTTCCCTTTCACTTGACTGTCATTCTCATTGTCCTCTCGGGGCTCTGAACGGAGGGTGACAGGAAAGGGTAGACCGTCCGAGATAGTGATGCTGAAAATATAGTCATTAATGGGACTCTCGAAACCCAGATGTCCTTTCTGAACACCAGTAATTTGTTTTTAATGAAAAACCATGCAGTGACCCTGAACAAATGAATTTCCTTTATATGAAGTCTATGTGCAATTACCCGACTAAAGGGACCTGAAAACAGCCACATCCAAAACTAGGATTTACAAAAAAATAATAGCAGTAGTATTCTCATTGTCTTTTAGCTAAAAGGAGATACTGGATCCGAAGCATTAGACAAAAAAAAGGCCACTTGGAAACAAATATTCAATTTCTACAAGAATTCTTTGGATTGTAACTAGTAATGAAAATAATGTACAGAACCATAAATTAATACTGAGAAGGAAGTCAGAATATGTGAGTTTTCTCTTGGAAGGCTGCTGTAGGGTAGGAATGTGTTTCATCTAAGTTTGCAAGGAGAAACAATACAAAACCTTCAGTCTGATTAAACAAAGCAAACTGTATAGCCATAATTGCTATAGAAAGAACAGAGACATGATTGTCGTATCATAGTTGGAATCAAAATGTAGGCATTAGGTTTTAATAGCTTTTAAATAAAGCCTTCAATTGTTGTTTTTTCCCCTTAGTGACTCTGAAGAGCTTAGTCATATTTATTATCATGTGTTTATTTCCCTGTGGTTTTGCTTTGTGTTAAAGCTGTAGTTTGTTTAACAAAGTTTTGCCGTGGCATTTTGTAACCTTCTCATGTGCAACAGTAGATGTGTAAAAACCAGTTAGCTGCAAGGGTGGGCTGGGGAACTGCAAAGAGGGATGACAGAAAGGAAATTGTAAATGGCAGAAGATGTAATGTAATAGAGGGGCTAGGGCAGAGAACAAGGTTTAAAGCTCCTCTTGTGTAACTTCATTAGTTGCACTGGAGTGACTCCTGAAAGGCAAATCAGGCACTTACTATAATTTTCCAAAAGATAAAAAAGAATGAGAAGTAAATGCTTGAAGTTCCTCTGGCAAACCAGAAAGTTTGTAAAGTACAGATTTCCTTGGAGCCTAAAGAATTACTAAATCCATTTGCTGTATGCTCAAACTTGCTCCATAATCTGTGGTTGTCATATATTTTTTCCCCCACAGATTGTGGTCACTTTTTTGTTTCAATAGTGTGACAGTTTGAAGAACAAGAATACATTCATTAGGCCAAGCTATATTTCTCTCATTTGCATCAGTTCTTGACATATTTTATATGAACTATACCAGCAAATTGAAACTCCAGGAATATTGCTTGCATTATGCTGTTAGGGGGACCTTCTAGTATAATTTTATTTTACTCACTTGGGCATAGATCCTAGTGTCCTTATTAGTACCACTGCTTACTTGAATTGCATTTCAGTCCATGAAAAACTCAGCTGATTTCAATGGCATTGCTTCAGGGCCCAGACCTATGAACACTGAGGACACTTGACACTTTACAGAGTTAATTGTAGGACTCACCCCTTTGTGCCTGATCCAAAGCCTACTTAAGTCAATGGGAAGACCTTTTCTTATCAACGCCCCTTGCCCCATTATATGGTGCTGCTTTACTTCTTCAGTGGCACTCACGGACTTTGCACTTATTAGATTCTTTTCCCATGGCTGAGATCTTTCTGCTCCCCCAACATTTAAAAGGCTTGGTTTAACAAATATGAAGGAAAGAGAAATCTCTTGAAGTCACTCAGCTAGTAGTCCTGTGTGATTCTGTTTTCACTGTGAAGAAGCTTGAGTACTATCTGAAAGCATTGGTTGATGCACAGTGTCTCTCGCTGGGTGAGACAAAGACAGACATAAGCACTTCACCCAAGCATACCAGCTTGGTAGTTTTGGGAAGAGCTGGTCTCTGATACGGAAGTGACCATGAGGTTTCCCTTTCTGTGTGCCAAGGAAAGTGGCCATTAAGTTCAGTAAAGCTAGGATCTCACCCCATACCTCTGGCAGGACAATGTTTTCAAAAGTTGCTTTAGTTTTAAGATGCTTGATTTGCGAAAACTTGGGCTTGATTTTTCTGACAAATGGAGCATTGGCAGTTCTTTTACTTTCCAGGTGTAATTAATAGTAAATACTGAGCCCTGGTGAATATTAGGTCCTAGTAGGTGTCTCAGGTTGCACACCCCTATATTGAAGAACATAGAATCAATCTGTGCAACATGTAGTTCACTGATTCTTTGATTTTCCTCTGCAGTGGGGTGGGGAGAGGCTCCTGAAGGTCACAACTGGATCCTCACTGACATTTGTCAACATGATTGACTTACAGCAGAGTGATTCGAGAACACACGAGAACTAAAAAGACTCATTGGGCAAGTCTGCACTGCCTCTGTGATGAGTGCAGAAGAGTCACTGAGAAGCATACCTGAAGTCCCATTTAGCAGGTGACAAAGCTCAGAAATGAGGCAGTGTAGCCAGCTTAGCACAAACGGAGGCACATGTGAGAAAGAGCCTGAGTGGAGCTCTAGGCGTCTAGACTGCTGCATTCTCTCTGTTTAGCTCACTCAGGCACCCAGAGTTTGTTCAGAAAGAGGAAATATTTTGACACATCTCCACTATGTTCTCTATCAGTAATCATCCTGTTAAAGATAATAGACCAGGTCTTTACCATACCTCTACTCTGAAGTTAATTCCTAACAGCAGAGGATCTGGCCCAGAATATTGTTCTTAATAAAATGAGTGCCTCTGTGTGTCATTCTGTGACTTTCATTGCTCAAAGTCCAGCCCTTGTTTAGGAACTCCCTGATGAGGTCCTATGACCTCATATTCCCTAAGAGACTCAAAAAGGCATGTTATATGCAGCATCATCACTAAAAACACCTCATCTAAAGGATTCAAAGCACAATACTTGAGGGGGAAAAAAGACCTTTGCATTTGATGTGGTGAACAAAGCAGGGTGCTATCTTTTGCATTCAAGTGAACTTGCTCTTTCAAGAGCATTCCAGATAATGCTCCCAAGGATGCCCTTTTAATCAAAAAAAATCCTGGAAGTTTCTCAGCAAATCATGAACTAATAATGTAGGGTGTTGCCAATGTTCAAATGAACCCCACTGATGCTTCCCCTAATTAATTGCAATGCAGATAATTCAGTGATATGCATTTATCCCAGCTAATGCACTTCTTGAATAAGGGACTGCCAGGATCTTAAAAGCCTTGAGATACGTTTTGATGTTCAGCTTCCAGGAACATAATTACTGCACCTGTGTGGAATATAGATAAAAATTATATTGTTTTCAATACGATGTCAGATATTATTTCATTAAATTGATTTAGAAATTACTTTGGAGGGAGCACAAAGGAGCACAATATTTGAAAAGGAGAAGCTCAGTGTTTACAGCTACAACACCCAAACACAGCTCTATGTAGATGCAAGATCCCGAATGGGGGTAAATTAACATAGATCCATTGACTTCAAAGGAGCTGCACTGATTTACATCAACAGAGGATCTAGTAAACTAGTCTAGTCCACTGTGATAGTTTTTCTTGCTTTATCCACTATTTCCTCCTCCTCCCTTTAATGTGAAATATTATGCATATCTAAACATAAGTAAGCAAGCCAAAGTGTGTATAAACAAAAGGCTCCATATTTAGAAGTGGGGAGGAGGAGAAAAAACATATTGTATTGCTCCACTCTTTGGAAATTTCTATGCATTTGTAATAACAAAATTACCATAATTTGCTCGTTAACGCAGCTAGATCAGTCAAGCATTGTTCCAAACATGCAGAGGCTGCTTCTCGCTCTAGGTCTGCCAGTGAGTTAAGCACGGTGAAAATTAGCATGCAAATAGCCCTAATTCGGCAGTCGAGCTGTCAGATTCACATTCAGTGGCTTGTTTCATTTGAAATCCCTGACAGGAGCGGCTTATGCAATCCCACCTCAAGTAGTTCCAGCCAGAAGAGGCACCAAGGGGGCACTTTCTGAGTGACAGTTTGGCTAGTTTCAGTCAAATAAATCAGTCATGTCAACTGGTAGCAGTGTACAGCTACTCTTGGGGGGGAGTGTGTGAGGGGGGAGGTTAGGGTTTTCAGCCAGGTCCCACCACCAAAACTTCCCCACCCCATCAAATGCATATAGTGGGGGAGTTTAGGGCTCCTGCTGCTTGCTAAACAATTTGTGTGAAACATTGCTCGTGGGGGCCTGGGAGTGTATCAAAGGATTTTTATATTCAGATATTGATTTTCAAGTTAAGGTACTGTTTGCTGCAAAAAGACTTCCCATACAGAGGTGTTTAATGCTGATGGATGAAAGTCTGTGTTTATAATCATTTCTTCTTATATCATGCTTAAGACTCCTGGCTTGTTTGCGGTAACTGAACTCATGTAGCATAATTGCAGAGGCTGCTACGCTAGGCAAAACAAAAAACCATTCCATGGTTGGCAGGACTTGGCTGCTCTACTCAAATAGATGTCTTCTGCTTTATTCCACTCATCCGCTGCCTGTACAAAGGAGGAGGGAAGTGGAGTGTGCTTAGAGACTGATCTTGACTAGAGAGCTAGCTTTACTGCCCAGTCTCAATACACATTTGTTTTAAAGAAATACGATTTCTTGCTTCTATAAGACTAGATCCTGCAGCCTCCAGCAAAGCTAACAGAGGGCAGTATCAGGCTACCCAAGCAAGGCCTCATGCTGGCTTCCTGCTCCTGTGCTCTGTGTTTGAGGAAGTAACTGTGGGATAGCTTCTTTTATATATTTGAGCATTACAGGCCTAATTCAAAGCCTAAATATGTCTGTGGGTATTATTGCCCACATTATTTTATTCAAAACGTCCATATCAGCTAGAGGCCAAATGGGTCAGAGTCTCATTGTGCTAAGTACTCCATGAACACATCTGTGGTCCCACAAGACAGGTTCAAATTTTTAAGTAAGGTGCCTAAATACCTTTAACAGTTTAACTGTAGCAGTCAGTTGTGCTGTCAGCTTTGAGAGGCATCAAGGCCAGGCTCACAAAGGCCAAGTGAGGCCAAATCCATGTAGACACATATTATTTTTAAGGGAAGGAACATTTATTTTAAAATTTTTTGTTAGTGGCTACCTCCTTCCCTATAGCGACAACCAAATATGAAGCCAATGGATTACAATTAGGGATAAAAACCCAAGAAAAATAGTTTGAACCTGGAAAGCAGTGATTTGGACTGGTGAACTAGAGCAGTGGTTTACAACCTGTGGTCCAAGGACCCCTGGGGGTCTGTAAACTATGTCTAAGGGGTCCACAAAAGATAACTATGATCAATCGAAAGTATGTGAATACCCACACTTCAAATTCAAAGGGGTCCACACCTCCATTCAAAATTTCTAAAGGGGTCTGCACCTCCATTTGAAATTTTTTAGGGGTCCACAAATTAAAAAGGTTGAAAACCACTGAACTAGAGCAATGGCTCTAAACTTTTGTTGTTCTTATAACCCACTTCTTGCCCCCCCTTGCTCTCCCCCAATCCCATGGCCCAGCACCCTTCCTCGCTCCCACCTGGCATCCCACATCCTACCTCCTACCTAGCCCCCTGCATACCCTATAACTCACCTCCTTTTGCCAGGGTCACAGCAGCCTAGGTGTGTTTAGGTGACGGAACTAATTAGTCTTTCTGCAGTGCTGCACACAGGCAGATGTAATTCTTCTCAAGCCAGAGCTAGGGGCCGTGGTACAGCCTGGTGTCAGGGTGTAATGGGACCCCTACCTCATCCCCAAAGAAGAGAGGGAGCGAGAGAGTAGATGAGGGAGCCAACAAAGTGAACTTCCTGGCCAATGCACCAGTGTGGGTGTAGTGCTCGAGCAGCGAAGTCCCCACCCTAGTATCGGCCTGGATCCTACCTTGCTCACCCTCTCTGGCCTCTCAAGGTCCTACTCTATTATCTTTGCTGCCACACCTTGTGCTATTATACTTGGACAGAGAAGCTGTCCCTAGAAGGCGAGGGGATTTCACTTCAGGTCTTAGGCCCTTGTCCGGGCTGAGGCCCCTGGCCTCGGCCTACTTTACTCTGGCTGGGACCCTGCATCTGCGGTCTACCTTCCCACAATCTTAGGTTCCCACCCCCTACAGCTGCAGCTTTGCCCTTTCCTCAGCCCTGGTCTCTCCCTTTGTGGGCTCTTGGCTTGTGCTCTCAGTCTTTTTTGTCCCACACCACCGTCCTTTAGCTAACGGCAGCACTGCCCTGCTTTTTAAGGGCTTAGGACCCGGGGCCCCTCTGGCACCCTTCTCGGTGGCCATCTCCTCCCCTACAGCCACAATTCAGACCTCCAGTTTGGCTTCAACCAAAAGTACAAGCATCTACTCCCAAACAGAAGATTCCCCTAAACCTGGGCCAATATCTGACCATGGCAATGTATTACAATTCAAGGCAAAAATACTTATCTCCACTGCCAGTGGTGCAGGGGCTTCCTTGCATCTCCCTGCAGTCTGGAATCCTTCCTCCTTGGCCAGTCAGACCACTCTCCTTTCCAGAGCTCCACTCCTTGCAGCATGCAGGGCCAGACTACCTGCTTTGATTCAGGTCCTGGGCTTACATCCCTCTAATCGCTTCTCTGAGTCACCTGACCCACTACTTCCTCCCCAGGCCTGTCAATCACTGACCATACTGTGCTGCTCCTTGAACCCCTTTAGTGCTGGGGTAGGAGTCCCTTTACATAGGGACAGTTTGGGAGGAGGGAGCCATCTGTCCCTCCCCAAAGCCACCATTGCATCTCACTCATGATGCCTCCAGAGCCCCCTGGCTAAGTACCAGAAGAGTATTATAAGCCAATAAAAGGAGATCCAGTGCTAAGCTATATATAATCAATATAATCATACAGTTCACTTCAACTCAGCATGCATCTGAAGGGATAAGCCTTCGTTGCCTGGCATGTGACAGTATTCAACTTGCTAGCAGGAGTGGTCAGTGGTATGATGTTGCTTAGTTATTTGCAAAATGCCAAGAATGTGCCAAGTGCTATGTGAAGGCCAAGCATTTATTTCTTTGTCTCCTTTCTTTTGTCCTATTTAATAGCATTGGCCAAAATTTTAAAGAATTGGTGTTTTGGGGCCAGTTCTTTTCCACCTGTTAGCTTTGTAAGTGGTCTTAGGTGCTTAAGTGCAGTTCTGTTTTAGTCTGTTTGAATCCTGGAAAAACTGTATTACAGAAGGCATGTGGGTTTTCCTACCATTCGCTGCTTTTTTATGGCTTCTGTGGGGCTTAGTGACAGTCTGTAAAGTATTCTGGAACTGGAACAGGATGGAATAAAATCACACCGAAGATACTTAATATATGGAATAGAATCTCTCTCTCAGACTGCTTAGTTCATACACTGGCATCTTACTAAGGGCCTTTGATTTTCAAAAGTGTTACAACCTAGCAGCTCCCAATACAGTCATTCCAGGAGTTCAAGGGACTTTGCTTGTGCATTTTCAGGATCAGGACTTTCAACCAAAATCATTTTCTGTTTACAGTAGAGTACCACAAAGCCATATCACCAAACTTGAGCTGAAAAATTTTCCAGACTAGATTATAGCAGATGTTTCCCCTGACTGGTATGTATTTTACCCGTCACAGTGCCACAAGTAATGTAACTGTTCTTCTCCACTCTCTGGCAAGTTAAGGAGGTTAGATTCCAAAAAAGACACTATCAGGGTCAAAAGCATTTTGTGGCATGTTGCATGGAGGTCAGTGCAAAGACTGAGTGTTTCAAATGTGTTTCTGTGTCATGCTAGTCAAGCTGTATTGTGCAACAAGTTAGCCATAGCATGGCCAAGGTGACCAATGAGTAACTCTAGAAAAATCACAAATCAGAGGTGTCACAATCGTTTCTCTTCCCTGGTATGTCGGATACAGTTTCCAAACAGTCAGAGATTGTTGTGTAGTCAGAATTTAAAACAATGTGGTTTTCCTTGAGACCTGGTGTTTGGTAACTGTGAGAGAATCTGCCATCCATCTTTAGCTCCCAATAAAAGGAGGCTTTTTCAGGGACTTATTTCATGTTTGACTTTATATGTATGCTGTAGGATGAATGTAGGGAGTATTGGGTGTGGGAGATTCTGCAGGAGATAAGTGCAAGTGTAAGCAGGTTTATTTATACCTTTCATAAGCTCATATCCCAATTTTGTAGGGTATCAGAGAATGGGTCCCCATTGGAATTATTTACCACAAAGTCTGGAATATCTATGAGATGGAAATTCCATTTTCTAATCAGTTCTGTTCATGAACAAAGAAGTGAAGCTAGTAGTTACCCCCTGCTATGGGAAAAAATAAAAACAAAACAACCAGCACTACACACCATAAAACATCCTTTTTTCTTAGATCCTTCCTTCAGTCAGAAAAAGGAGCTTTCTCTATGTTTAAATCTGGGGGGGAGGGAAGGGGGTTACACCAAAAATGAAAAACTAAGAGGATTAGGAGTTGAATGGTGATTATTAATTTAAGACTGAAATGTACCCGTCAAATAGGCAGTAAAAAAAAATTCTTTTTCATTGCATTGTAGAAGTATGGCTTGTTTAGAAGAGATTTCTATAGCCTCCGTTTAACAACTCCAAACACAAGCACAGATTAGAAAACACTAAGCAGACCAATGCACATGTGGACATGGGCAACTACATATTAAAATTTGCTTTGATAATGTGACCGCTGGAAATTCAGAACGTAAAGGTTGCTGTTTGTATCTGAAACTCTACAAAATTGGGACCTTTGGCAATTGTAGTGTTTGGCAATTGTGTCATTATTTGGAACCAAAATTTGAAATCTTGAAATGCTATATTTTTGTGTGCAAAGAAATATTTCAAAATATTTTGTTTTCATAGTATAGAGATGCTATTTATCAAATAAAATGTTTCAATACTGGCAAATCTTTATATTATATATAAAGTAACATACATCAAAGAAAAAGGAAACAAATTGAGACCACTGGAAATAAATTGGAATCAAAACTAAATAAAAAAGTTGAAACAAAATGAAACTTGAAAGTTGCAATGAAATGAGATAGACAAAAATAAATTATTTCAAATTATTTTGAATTTTTCCCTCAAAAATATATCAAGATAGACTCCTTCCCATGAGAGAGAGGGATTTAGGCAAAGAAACATTTTCTAATGAAAAACTAATAAAGCATTTTTAACCATCTCTATGGCCAGGTACAGACATTATACTTTTACTGGTATAAGTGATCAGAAATTAGTTGATACCTGTAACAAAACAGAAGTTCAGCACACAAAACTGTCTAAAGCTGTAGCAGAACAGAAGTTTGGCACACACAGAATGGTTTAAAAACGGTGGAAGATTTGCCCCCCCCCCGGGGCAATGTTTGTTCTGTGCTGATCTAAACTATGTCGCTTACAGAAAACCATGTAACTTATATCAATTCTGCCTTAGGCTTTCTGAATGTCTGGACATAGCCTAAGAGTTAACACATGTAGAATTATTAGAGGAGAGGCCTCCATTATTCTACCCAGGCACTTGTTCCAGTGCCCAAAGAGCCAGGACTGAAAAGGAACCTTATAAACTCTGCAGGGAAAATGGTATTTTCACTTGGAGGTGCAGCTGGAACTGGAAATTACAGGTTCTGGTAAGTGGTGTAACCTTCAAAGATTTCCGTGGTCTTTGAATTAGTCTCTTTATTCAGCCCCTGTGTCATATGAATGTAAGGACTGAAAGGGATGTCCTAGTCCAACAGGTCCAGCCCCTTGCATTCACAGCAACCATTCACCCAAAGACTCTTAACTGTCCACTCCAAATCTTCACATGCCATCACTACAAAGCACAAAGCCAGAAACACCAAGAACATACTGCATGCCACTGGAAACAGCATGGGAGTCAAGAGCACTGCCAATGCCCTGCCACTGCAATGGCAAAGAACTAGTTGATTAATAACTGCTCAGAGGATCCGAGGGAAAAGACCATGCCTCATGCTCTGGAGGAAGGCAAAATGCTGCAGTGTGCATGCCAGTCTGACTCAGACACTCTCTCTCTGTCTCTTTTCTGATCCTAAACTGGCACTTGGATTGATCCTTAGAAAGGGCAAGACCCCCCGAGCCAGGAATCCATCAGGTTTAAGTACCAGAAGGAGCACCAACATACTTCTCTCAATGCCTCCCACTCCCACCCTCCACAGCTTTAAATGCTCTCAAAACACCAAGTCTTATATCCCATGTTCCAGAGAAAGGTGAAAAAACATGTAGAAGCTAACAAAGCATACATGAGGGGGGAAATGTTTCTTTTTGGCCCCTGCAAGAAGCCAGAAGTCCTGAAGCATGAAATGCTTGCCATCTGCCACGCTGAAGAAGATATATATCAACTTAGGTATTGCAAATACATGGAACAACATATCATATATGCTAATGGAAGAAAAATGTAGGAGGGGAACAACTCTCCTACCTTCTAGTCCAGTGGTGCCCAACCTTTTGGCCCTGCAGGCCAGATGAGTGGCACAGGGCCCACCCATGGGCTGGATTGGACCCAGGACTGTAGCACTGCCCCTTCCCTGCACATGGTGGGATTGGGCCCTGGCTTGATGCTCTGCCTGGCCCTGTGTGCTAGGATCAGGTGCCAGATCCAGCGTGCAGGGCCTAGGGCTCTCCTTGAGTTTGGAGATTTGGCAGCTGGGAAGTGATGTTTTTTTTCCTGCCACCAAATTTCTGGACCTGTAGGGAACCCTGTGGGCCAGATGATGTGGTGCCATAGGCTGGATCTGGCCTGTAGGGCAGAGGTTGAGCACCTCTATTCTAGTTCAATAGCCTAACGGAAGATGCAACTTTAAATCCTCTCTGAGTGATAGGAGCCTAGAATGCCAGTCTCCCAGTCCTGGGCAAGTGTCATAAAGCTTAGGCTATTTGCCACAAGGTGGAAGGATCTTCCTTCTCTGGCAAACGCCTGCTAGTTTTGATTTTTCTGTGACTGAAGTTTTGGGACCTACTTGGCATTCTGCACGTGCCTTGGCAATTCTGTCCTACAAGGAAGTATTGGCAAACGTAACTAAGAAGAGTCCAAACACTGTGTAAGAGGTTTCATGATTATGTATATTACACTTAGGTGCATGAATAGGGTGACCATATCTTTTGTTTTCACTAGGACAGTCCTGTTTTAAATACCTGTCATCCTGGGTGTCCCATTGTCTTGGTCAAATTAGTACTTTTCCCTAATTTTCAGAATCCTCCCATTTTTACAATCGTGCTCTCCAGCCAGTGGGGTGCAATAAAGGGCTGTCAATTCTCCATTGTCCTGAAGTGCTATACACCCTCAGTCTCTGGCTTTCCACATTCCTGCCCTGCCCTACTTCCCCCCTACTCTCTGGGTCCCTTTAAACTCTCCTCATAGGACCTCGTTGGACCTGCAGGCCCCTAACCATACAATTGGCCCTCCTCTGGACCCTCTCAAGGTTTTCCCCATCCCTCTTGAAGTGCAGTGCCTCAAACTGAATGCAGTACTCCAGCTATGGCCTTACCAATGCCGCATAGGGGGAAAGTATCACCTCTCTAGACCTGTTCATTATGCACTTGCTAATGCATGATAAAGTGCGGTTAGCTTTACTGATCATTTCATCGCATTGACGACTCATGTTCATCTTGGAGTCAGCTGTGCTGCTTAGGAAATCAGCTCTCAGTCTGAAGGTGTGTTGGAGATTCCTTCTCTGGAGGTGCAGTACCTTGCACTTATCTTTGTTAAACTGCATCCTATTCTGCTCTGCCCACTTTTCCAGCCTGTCGAAATCCACCTGAATGCATTCCCTGCCCACTTATGTGTTTACTTTGCCCCATAATTTGGTTCCATCTTCGAATTTGGACAAAGTGCTCTCCATGCCCTCATCCAGGTCACTGATGAAGACACTGAACAGCATTGGTCCAAGGACTGAACTCTCAGGGACCCCACTGCTTACATCTTTCCAGGTCAATACCAACCTAGCCACCACCACTTTCTGGGTGCATCCCTTAAGCCAATTCACCACCCACCTGACTGTGTAATCATCTATGTCACAGCTGCTTAGTTTATTTATGAGAATGGGGTGAGACACTGTGCTGAAGGCCTTTTTAAAATCCAAGGAAATGACATCAACTTCGACTGCTGCATCTAAGCATTTTGTGACCTGCTGGTAAAAAGAAACAATATTAGTCAGGTCTAAACTGACTTTGTTGGTCTAAACAATTACTTGTCCCTTAAATGGATAATAGCACCTTATTAAGACTACCAAACCAAACCAAAAGGCTGAGGCAGTCACTCAGTGTTTATTAGTTATCCTACCTTTTCTACCTGATTTAACCCTTTTTATGGAGAGAAGATGCAAAGCAAACCAGTGACACAATCAAAGACAAATATTTATTCCCATTTTTTAGTGCCACTACTTGTTTAGGAAGCTTGTTTTCATTTAACTGACCCCTGGATCTGCTAGCTTGTCTAGGAAGTCACAAATTCCTACCATTACGCATGGCAAGCAGTGCCCCTTCTCACTCATCCATTTGCAAAGATCTTTTGAATGTAAATGATAATGCCTATTATCCCAGTTGGATGTTTCAAATACAAAAAATAATTTCTTGCTGAATCACTTTGATCAAGCTACAGCAAGCAAGCCACAGCTATTATTATGACAAGATTACTGTGGTCAGATAGATCAGTTCCACCAATGTGGTTTATTATCCAGTGGGAGGTGAATTCTGCCATAATTTTAACGCTATTTCTGTGTAAATTAGATATTACTAACTTGGAAAGGAAGACCAATGTCATGCTGTTAAATCAGATGGAAAACTCTTCATCCTTAGTCACAGGCATTCTTTTGTATCAGATTGGTACCAGGTTTGGAACTTGAATGAAGAACTGCTACCTTCTGTGAAAAAATACTTATATTTGTTTCAAGCGATGTTCTGAGGTCATTGGAAAGAAAATCTTGAATACAATTCACAGAAAATAAAAGAAAATTCTGCTTCTAGGATTGTCAGAGCATCTTGGAGACATTGTGAAATGCACCAATTTATGCTGTGCAGTAATACAGAAGCTGGAGACACTTAGCAAAATGTTCTTGCATTGGAAAATGTGGACCAGACAAAATCGAATGTAGCAATTTTGCCAGCATTTTTTTCTGAAAATTATTGAAACATTTTGTTTTTATTAGGCCAAAATATTTCAACACTGTAATTTTGATTTTCATGGGCAGAGTGGCACCCTAGAAATTAGCTGGTTCAAAGTGATATGAGATTTCAAAGGCAACAATCTACTTCGCAGATGTTATGCAAGGACTGGCAGAAAAAACAACAACCTAGTTTCAGATGAAAGGGAAAGGGATGGGGGGACGGGATGCTTAAAAGAGGTAAGAAGTTGGTTGATTGGATCAGCTGTAACAGACAAGTCAGTTAATGCCTAGAGGGACACTGGAGTTAACAGATAGTCCAGGCAGTGGGATAAGAATCTTCAAGTCTGTGGATGATTTCTTGTTTTACAGTTTCATATTCAAATTGGCTTTCAAAATACATTCTTTAAAGCACAACTACTCTGAGATCAGTGATAGAACATCTAGAGTGGTTAAAATATTCTGCAACAGCGATTACTGGAATTGATGGGATTACTGGAACTGAGGTTGAATTGGTGTCCATTCATCCTCTTATAGAATGATTGCCACATATGCCCAATGTAGACAGCAGAGGGGCACTGTAAGCAGGTGACAGTGTCATAAAACAGAGCAGGTGAATGAACCCTAAATGGTATAAGACATGTTGTTTGGTCCTGTAATGTGATCTGTGTTGATGAAGGGGCATCTGTATCTCTGGAAGAGAAGGGAAGGAATAAGTTTTCAACAGGGCTGGCCCACAATTTTTTGGGACCCCCTGCAAGATATAGTTTTGGGGCCCCCTGATGCAAAGAAGGTGGCAGGGAGGTGGGGTGGCGAGTGGCTGAAGAAGCCAGTAGTGGCATTTAGGGGGAGGTGGGGAATAGCCAAGTAAGCTGGTGGCAGTGGCGGTGGCAGTTGCAGCAGCAGGGGAGAGAAGGGGTTTTGAGTGACTGGATGTGAAACTGGCAGCAGCGGCAGCAATGCGGAGTGGTGGCAACCCTCCCCCACTTTGCTATGGGATTGATTTGGACTGTTCACGGCTGCAGGGGGCCCCTTGCCTGTAGGGCCTCCTGTGGCCACAGGTTCTGCAGGATAGGACAGGCCGGCCCTGGTTTTCAAATATAAAAAGGGTTTTTATAAATAGGATCATATATTCTCTGTGTCCAAAGTAGACAGGACATGAAGTGATGGTCTTAAATTGCAGCAAGGGGAATCTATGTTGGATATTAGGAAGAACTTTCTATCTATGATGATGCTTAAGCATTTGAAAGGTTGTGGAGTATCCATCATCTGAAATTTGTAGGTACTAGTGTTACGAACATTTGTCTGGAATGGTTTAGGCAGGAATGATCTTGTCTTGAGCAAGGGATTGGATTAGGTGGCCTTCTGAGGTCCCTTCCAGCCCTACTTTTCTATGATTTTTGAAAATTTGAAATAAATTCAAAATTTATTTTTTTAGTCTTACTGCCATGAAATATTTCTGCTGTACCAAAATGAAACATTTCCATAAGTCTGAAATAAAATATATTTTAGTATTCTATTAGCCAGAAATGAGAAGATATTATCTTTTCATATCAATCTGGGACAAAATCAAATTCTGAAATCCCGTTATTTCTTGTGGGGTGGAAAGTCCCTAACTGCTAAAATTTCCTGCAGCCTGAAAATTCTGTATTTCAGTCAGCTTTTCTCCATGATGTTAATGTCCAGTCAACTTAGAGCAAATAAAAGGCAATAACGTGATGCAGCACATACCCTGTCTGTGAAATTAGCACACACTTGGTCTGTGAAGTACATTGCTATGGAAAGGCATCAAGTCAAATCTCCAGGTCAGCTTTACTTCTTTTCTTTGGGGAGGTCAGTATGTAAACAAGGGGAGTCATAGAAACCAAAGCAATGTTTCCAAAGTCAACACATAAGACAAGTGTAGAGAGTGACTCTGTGGGACTTGGAGAAAATCCCTTTCCCTCAGTTCCTGCTACTGGAAGCTTACGGATGTATGCTGCCACCTCAGTCCAGCTGTCCACACTCCATCACAGCTGGAGAGTATTGACAGGTGTGCTCAGCCTCAGTGCAGCATGCTGTGCAGGGAGAAGGAGCCTCCTGCTGTCTTATCTCTGTCCCAAGTACATGTGCAGGACTGGTCCGAATGTAGCCCCCTATATGGAGTTTTAAAAGGTGACTATAATTTTACAAGGAACTGTTACATTTGCAGCCACGTATGCCGAGGCAAAGCCAAAGTTTATCAAATCTCATGCTATGGTGTGTAAGCTTGCACGTTCAGGATTCAGGAAAGGCCTTTCACCCCAAGCTCCATATAGAGCAACAAACAGTTGGCTAAGTATATGAGGAGTTTGCCTTGCATTCTCAGAAGCACAAACTATTGGGCCACTGTTTCACATTCTCATTTCAGGTTGACCATTCTAGTGCTGTGTGGTTGCAAAGAGCAGGGGGTCTGTCTGAGAGGGGAAGCCTTAAGGGTGAGAAAGAATTCTTTACCAGCATTAATTGAGATGGTGTCTGCAGCCAGGTTGGACAGTTGTCCTCTTTGTTTAGAGGAATAAATCTCTTAGTTAATGCAGTTCCAATATGGTTGCTCTGTGGCACCACCTACCTTTATTGTATTAAAGTTAAATACCTTTGTATACAAAAGTTTAAAGTGCATAGCTAAAACCTGCATGCTTGCAGTAATTGCAGATGTAAATCTTTTTGTCTTCCTGCAAAGACTGGGTGAGGTGTTTCATAAATATGTCAGAAGCAGCATTAAAATTTTATGGCAGGCAGCGCGGGTCGAGAATAGTACAGTGACTTCACAGCAAGGTATGTCCACCTTAACCCAGAACTCATTAATCATCGATGGGATTTTTGTGCCTTGTAGCTTCCCAGAAATGAGGTAGAGTTACAAAAATCTGCATGTTACTGATTTTTTATATATGAGAATCTATTGTAAGCTATTAAAATAAAAAGTCAACACTTGTCCATGTAAAAAAAAAACTAAAAGAAGATATAGAATCAATGTGTATCATAATAAAATATGGAATTATGTAACTCTTGTTATATGTAAAGTGACAATTTTCATGTGATCAGGAAGTTTGGAGCCATCCTATTAACAAAACTTTAATGAAATCCCTAACTGATGTTTGCAGAAACCAGGAGAGCTGCTTTGAAGGTGCTGCTACTTTCCTACTATTTTTGACATCACTGCAGAAAACATAAAAGGCCATTGCTAGGATTAAAAAAAAAGTCAAAGTTTCTATAAGGGTTACATTTATGCATGGCTTGTTAAAGGGTTAATGAAGACTATAAGCAGACTCCAGATATGAATAATGTGTTTTAGATGGTTATCAGCATAGCCATGGGAAGGTGTTATAGATCATAGGTCATAAGCAACCTATTGATCTGTTGTACTTTATAACAGTGAATTAAATAAGCATTTATTAAAATGTATATTAATTATATCTTAATCTTCAGTAATCTTTATAAAGGTGTCTCTAGTGCACACAGTGTGGTTGGTGTGAAGTGAACAAAGACATTTTTTAACAGTCTGAAGTACATGTGTGTGTGGTTCTGCTGCTGCGTTTCAGTGGAGGACCCTGAACTTATATACAGGAAAGTGTTTGCGAGTAATGTTATTTTGTATGTCAGAGAGAAATATGGATTGAGGAAGTAATTTGAAAATGAAACTAACAATGACCTGCTGTTTCAGGGGTGTTCAGAGCTGCACAGAAGAAAGCACAGAAAGGAAGCAAAATATAGATAGAATTTTTAACATTATGTAGCAAGGGAGAGGGCAGGATGGGTTTTCTTTAAATCTTGTGGAACAGGTGTAGAGGGAAACAGTTGATGTTGCAATTATTTTCTCTATAAGCTCTTCCAGATATATGGAGAGAAACATTTATGAACTGGTGGAACCTGAAATACTGCAGGTTTTACCTCTTCTTGGAAGAAGAAACAACTGCTTTCTCATATATTTTGATGTTGCAAATGTTGGCAAATGCTGACATTGAACGGGGAACGGAGTGCAGATGTTATAGCATGCAATATAATGCATGTAGGCATGTGCATAATGATAGGTAGATGTTAAAGCTGTAAAGACCTGCTGAGTTATTTAGTGTAGCTTTTCACATTACCGTATTCATAGATTTCTTCAGGATCCCCATTAGTTTCTTGTTTCATTTTGCCTTGAATACCTCTTCTGTTAGCAATTCAGTGACCTTCCTTGGCAAGTTACTTTTCTCTGAACGACCTTGCACTTACTGAAAGGACAGGCTGTAAATTTTGCAGGGTCTTCAAGTAAGATATCCAAGTCCTTCCCAACCTGTAATATGGCTTGTGTTATTGGCAGTGACTGTTGGGTGCAATGTGTGGGGGCAGGGCAGAGGAGGGCTGTGACCACATTTACTCATATTACAAACACATCTTACTAACTGGTCTGTCTTTTACCTCTTTATTTTACTCTGTTACTTTTTGATGTACGTTTATTACTGACTGCTAAGGATAACCCCCATTAGTGCCTTGCGGATACCCATATAATAGTCGCAGGGTAACATTTGCAAAAAGTGCCTAAAGAACCAAAGTGCCATTGACTTTCAGTGTTATGGCAGTTAGAGGGCTGTTGTAGCCATGATGGTCCAGGAATTATACAAGAGCCAAGGATTTTTTGGGGTGTTCTCTTTTATTGGATCAATTGCATGGTTGGAATAAAGTTAGACAAGCTTTTAAATGCAAGACATTTTTCATCAGATCTGATGAAGAATTTATTTATACACGTTTATTTATACAGTAGACTTCCCGTGCCCACCAGCAGTATCCTCGTGTGGGCCACACTGCTCCATATGAATTTCCCTTTACACCAGAAGCAATGTAGCTACAGTTGCATGGCTTGGGTGGGTTAATTAATATCCATGAGCAAGTGGGCCAGTTAGCCTACCCTCATGCTGATTTAGAGATTTAACGGTGGGGTCTACTACAGACCTCCCAACCAAGGGGAAGAGCTAGACCAGGAATTCTTAAGTCAGCTCACAGAGGTAGTTAGGTCAAAGGATGTGGTCATCATGGGTGACCTGAACTTTCCAGACATCTGCTGGGAAGGGCAGTCAGCCAGGTCTGACTGCTCGTGTAGGTTCCTAGCCAAAATGCAGGACCTCCATCTAACCCAGGAGGTGCACAGCCCCACCAGGGGAGACACCTTGTTGGACCTAGTGCTGGCCACGGGTGATGACCTGGTGAGGGGGCTGCGGGTGCTCGACCACCCGGGTGACAGCGATCATCGCCTGCTGGAATTCACCATCCAGCGCAAGGTGGCAAAGGCATGCAGTAAGGCAGCAGCCCTAGGTTTCAGGAGGGCGGACTTCAATGAGCTAAGGAGAATAGTCAGGGAAGCACTGAGGTCCCAGAGGGGAGGGGAGCCAGGTGTCCAGGAAGAGTGGTTGCTCCTTATGGAGACGATCCTCCAAGCCCAAAGGGAGGTAATCCCAACATGATCAAAGGGGGCAGGGGGGCGCAAAAGCCCCCATGGCTCACCAAAAGCATCCAGGAATGTCTCCTAGCTAAAAGGGAGGTGCACACACAATGAAAGGGAGGGGCCATCACCAGGGAGGATTATACTGCAGTTGCTCGGGGATGCAGGGAGGCGGTCAGGAAGGCCAAGGCGGAGATGGAACTGGTACTAGCTTCCCAGATCAAGGACAACAGGAAGTCCTTTTTTAAATACATAGGGGGTAAAAAGAAGGTTCCGGGTAATGTGGGGCCCCTGCAGGACAAGCTAGGAAATTTGGTCATCACACCAGATGACAAAGCCAACGTATTTAACGATTTCTTTGCCTCCACTTTCTTGAGCAGGGACTGGAACAGCCACCCACCTCAGGGCCCCCCTTAGACCTCAGTGGAGGCGTACCTAGGCCAAGGGTCAGTGAGAAACTAGTTAGGGAACTTCTGGAGGGACTGGATGTATTCAAATCATCTGGTCTGGACGATCTCCACCCTTGAGTACTGAGGGAATTGGCTAAGGTCACTGCGGGACCCCTGGCACGGCTTTACAAGCACTTGTGGTGTTCTGGTGTGGTGCCAGAGGACTGGAAGAGGGCCAATGTGGTTCCCATCTTCAAAAAGGGGAAGAAGGAGGACATGGGAAACTATAGGCCAGTTAATCTTACCGCAATCCTGGGCAAGCTTTTTGAGAGAATTATTCCAGTACATTTCCACGAGGGGCCAGCAGGGGAGATTATGTTTAGGGGCAACCAACACAGGTTCATTAGCGGCAGGTCCTGTTAGACCAACCTGGTGGCATTCTATGACCAGATCACCAAATCCTTAGATGCAGGGGTAGCAGTGGACATAGTCTTCCTGGACTTTCGGAAGGCCTTCAACACTGTCTCTCACCCTGTTCTCATTAAGAAACTGGGGGACTGTGGTGTCAGCACCCACACAGTCAAACGGGTTGCAAACTGGCTGGAGGGCCGCACCCAGAGAGTGGTGATGGATGGGTCATTTTCGACCTGGAGGGATGTGGGCAGTGGGGTCCCCCAGGTCTCAGTCCTCGGGCCTGCACTGTTCAACATCTTCCTCAGTGACTTGGACAAGGAGGTAAATAGCACCCTGTTCAAATTTGCTGATGACACTAAGATGTGGGGGGACGTGGGCACGCTAGAAAGGAGGAACAGGCTGCAATCAGACCTAGACAGGTTACAGGGGTGGGCAGATGAGAATAGGATGGGATTCAACACCAACAAGTGCAAAGTGATGCACCTGGGGAGGAAGAACCAGCACCATACCTACAGGCTGGGGAACTCCCTTCTCATCAGTACAGAGGCAGAAAAGGATCTTGGAGTCATCATTGACGCCAAGATGAACATGGGCCAGTAGTGTGGGAATGCAGTCAGGAAGGCCAACGGCACCTTGTCATGCACCCACAGATGCATCTCAAGCAGGTCCAAGGAGGCGATCCTCCCCCTTTATGTGGCACTAGTTAGGGCACAGCTGGAGTACTGCATCCAGTTCTGGGTGCCGCACTTCAGGAGGAATGTGAACAACATGGAGAGGGTCCAGAGGAGGGCCGCTCGTATGATCAGGGGCAGCAGGGCAGCTCTACGAGGAGAGGCTACGGCACCTGAACCTGTTCAGCCTCCACAAGAGAAGGCTGAGGGGGGATCTAGTGGCCTGTTACAAACTAGTCAGAGGGGACCAGCAGGCATTGGGGGAGTCCCTGTTCCCCCGAGCACTGCCAGGAGTGACCAGGAATAATGGTCACAAGCTGGCAGAGGATAGATTTAGGCTAGATATCAGGAGGCGCTACTTCACGGTCAGGGCGGCTAGGATCTGGAACCAACTTCCAAGAGAAGTGCTACTGGCTCCTACCCTAGGGGTCTTTAAGAAAGGGCTAGATGTACACCTTGCTGGGGTCGTTTGAGCCCAGTACTCTTTCCTGCCATGGCAGGGGGTCGGATTCAATGATCTGCTCAGGTCATTTCCGACCCTAGAAATTATGAAACTATGACTGGCCTACTTGCTGCACCTTATAGATGTGAAGCATCACCCAGACACTGCTTCTAGTTTAGGAGCAGATGGTGGAGCAGCACAATGTGCTTGAAGGTGTCACAGCTGAGCATGGTAAGTCTACTGGGTAGATTTGGCCTTCAACTCCTAAATACTCATTAGCAACTAAGGGCATATCTACTCCACAATAATTGCAGTTCATGCAAACCTACCTGAGCTAGCATGGGTACTACTAGTATAGTAGTTATCAACCCTGTTAGACTTGAGGCTCCCCTCATTAGACTCAAAGCACCCCTCCAAAACTTTTGTGAATTGAGTTGCATCCCATTCTGAAAACTAATTTATATATTACAGTGCTTACCTCCTTGCAGAAGGGCCAAAAGTGGGGATAAAGAGTTGTAGCCAGGCAGGGAGAGCCCGAGCCTGTGCTTATCTCTCCACACCTACAGCCTAAGTTTGGCCTTATCTCCTTACATTTTCACACATCCTGTGGCACTCTTCAAAGGATTTCTTGGCACCCTAGGGTGTTCCTGCACCCTGGCTGAAAATCTCTATGCCAGTAGTATGGCCACAGAAACATGCAGTTTTAGGGCAACTTGCACTGTAAATCCAGGAACCTGTGTAAGTACTCAGGGGATCAACCAGCTCTAAGACCTGTGCTACTATGGCTACACTAAAAATAGCATGTGGCCTAGCTAATTTAAAGCTGGCTTGGCTGCATCTGTATGGCTGTGTTTGGTGCCAACATAACCTAAAGGCCCTTATAAAAATAGAACTGGGGCGCCTATGTTATTTATGACACATCTATGCCATATCCCTGACATAGCTGAGCACTTTGTGCCTGTCCTCTCTCATACACATGGCAAACCTGGAAATGTATCGGTGAAACTGTTCTGGAGGTGTCCCTTACAGCTACTTTCAATAACATCAGAGGCAGAGGTCTCAAAAGCCCAGCAGGAATTCTGATGTTCCCTATTTGAAAACTGAAAAGTCTCTGATAAAAAGTCCCAAAGTCACTCTGTAAAATATTCTGTAAACCATGTTCCTCCACAATTAAAACAAAAGACCACTATATATAGAGAGAGAGACAGTGATCACTTGGGCATTGTTTTATTGATATATCTACAGTGTTAAGCACTTTGGAAGGCTACCAGTGTCTTTATCATCATAATAAAATGAATGCTAAATACCTATATGTTTTGCTGTTTGCCTTTGGTTTTCTTATCATAGAGCAGTTACAGTTCCCTCTGACCCCTTCATTAACCAGGATCTGGGGACAGCTGTCCCTACAGCCACAGCTCCAGCCAGCAGGTCTTACCCTGTCTGGCAGCTGGGTACACAGGGTGTGTACTATGGGGATGTGGAGTTTGCAGGATAGAGAGGTTGGAAGGGTTGCTGGGGGGATGTCGGTGGCTGTGGGGGGATGTGGAGAGCCATGGGGTGTGTGGGTAGGTGTGGGTGGATTGTGGAGGGACTGTACGCAGGAGACCCACCCCTCTAGAGCAGCCCCCCTGCACAGCTCACAGACTGCCCCCCACAGGGGCTACAGCTCCCGAACAGGGGCTACATGGCCCCTGCAGGGGCTACTACCCCTCCCTGTAGGGCCCACATGCCTCAACCCTGCTTGCTCCCCCAGCCGCCTGCCTTGCCTCATCCTTCGTTGTTTCCTGCAGCTCCCCAATGGCTGCCCCACCCAATCCCACCCCCCACTTGCACTCCTAGCCCCCTGATGGCTGTCCCACCTTGCCCCACCTCCACCTGCTCCCCTAACCCCCCAAAGGCTGCCCCCCACCCCCAGCCTCAGCCTCCCAACACTAAAAAAAAACTCCAAACAAAAACACCACTCGCATTCACCAGCAGTAGCAGGGACTGTGGGGGCTGTGGGGTCTTTGGCAGAGCCCCCTTGCACAGCATGGGGCAGCAGGAGGTAGCAGGAGGTAGCAGAGATCCCTGATCACCGCCCCATCTGGCCCCACCCTGATGCCCCCCCCAGCCCCCCCAGTCTGGAACTCAAAAAAAAAAAAAAAGCCCCCCCCCCAAGCCCCACACTCACCAGCATTAGCAGCCGCTGTGGGAGTCACTGGGGCCTCGTGGTACAGCCCCCCCATGCAACATGGGGCAGCGGGGGGCAGTGGGGCCTGGCCCTGGCCACCTGGCACCCACACTGCCACTGCCTCATCCCATGGGTGCGGTCAGGGTTGGCACGGTGCTGTGCAGCTCCACACACTGTCGGGCAGCTGGGGCCATTGTGGCTGTCACTCAGGCCCTGTGCTGCATGGGGGGACTCTTCTACATGGCCCCAGTGACCCCCGACGGCAGCTGCTACTGCTGGTGAGTGTGGGTGGGTGATGGGGCTGGGCTAGGCAGCCAATGGCGGGGGTCTGTGGGCAGGTGGGGAATGGGGCCAGGCGGGGCAGCAATCCAGGAGCCAGGGGGAGGGTGGGGGGCCAATGGGGGTCCCCCCTGGTCCCCTTACCCCTCCTCCAGCTCTCCTGCTTCCTACTTATGGGCAGGAGCCTGAGTCCAGCTCCCTGCGGCTGGGACGCTGCCTGCCCTCCATGGGCAGGCAATTTGCCTCAGCACCGGGATGACGGCCAGCCATAGAGATGCTTTGGCTGCTACCAGAACATCTCTGTGAAGGACCCAGCCTCTGGTTGCCTCAGGGCACAGTCGGGGGACCATGCCCTGCCCCGGTTTTTCCCCCTTGTGGTTTTTTTTGACCTCTGGATATCCAGGGGTGTAATTTTGCCCCTGCATTGCAAATTTCCAGAATGGGGAATGTTTTTTCGTTCCCGTGTGTGCCTCTTGCAGTGTCTCAAAGGGCTTTGAGACGCTGCAAGATGCACGTGCACGCTCATGTGGATGTGCCTCCTGGGGGATTGCCCCCTGTATGGCTTCACTATTACACTTTGGGGTTTGGTGTGTGTAAGCAAGAGCAGGGTGTGATTGAGAGGGACTTGGAATCTGGTGCCGCAGGCAGTGGGCAATAATGCCCACGGGCATTATTGAGAATTTCGTTGATACTTTGGTTTGGTTTCCATCAGTAAGATGCTATTTCCTCTTTAGGAGAATAAATGAGCTTGTACAGACATGGAATGTATTACTCATATCAGTTTGTATGTACAGGTTTTTTAGAATAAGGTATAAAGATATTATATAGTGGAAAAATAACTCAGCTCACTGTTATGTTATCAGCAGTTAACACAGAGGCCCGGCCCACAGAGGCATTTAGGTGCCTAAAACTCCCACTTAAACACTTCACATTGAAAATAAGTTTTTATGTATAGAACTTTTTGTTTTCCCAAAATGTGCAAAAGACAGCATCTTATTAATATCTCAGCATCAAGTTAATAGTTGTCAGCCAGACATCTCCTGCCCATGATTTATCCAGGACTCTGTCTTTGATAGGGTTGGTTGAAATTTTGATGTAGTTTCTGTCATGTCTTTTTTTTAAAGCTAAAATGACCAAATTTTGTTTACTTGTCCCTATTTTATTTTATCCTCTGGAAAATTAAGAAAGTGTTTAAAAGGCAGAAAAAATTAAAAGTACAGAATCATTTTTCTTCATTTCAATTAATCCTTTTACTCTTTCTAAATGTTTTCCAATCCAAATGAATAAATGAATAAATAAATAAAAAAATAGAGAAAAAATATTTTATTTCTTATTTTTTCCTGACATTTTCACCTTTCCATCAGTGGCAGAACAAGTTAAGCACTGCTAAAAAACCAAGAGAAAGTGAAATTTCTGCCATTTGAAAATGAAGCATATAACACATTTTGAAAACAAAAATTAAAAAAATCATTCAATTAAAAAAAAGTCTTCATTCATATCTAGTTATTCTTTTAATTAAACTCCTTTTCTCAATCAGCTGTCATGGTTAGCATTCCTCCATTAGCATGTTTTGGGCTTAATGATAAAGAGTGCTGAGAACATTTTAGAAGGCACTAAGCACCTTAACTTTCATTGACTCCAGCGGGAAACTGGTGCAAAATCCCCTCTGCATTTAGCTGACATATTCTTGTGTTGAGAGTCTGCGCTGAACTCAACTGCAGTCAAATGAGCCATGTGCCAACCCAAACCCACCCTTGAGGAGGGGCTTATGTGTTTCCTGTAGCTAAACTACCCAGAAAGGATCCATTTGGCAGATTTCTCACTCAAAGAAATACCCATTCTAAGTCCTTGGGTGACAATAGGCGGATATAAGATGCAAGTAGGATTCATCTGAAGTATTTAGGCATGTGTTTATTCTGTTAGAATGGTGTGCTTTGTAATTTAAATGATAGAGGGCCATATTTTACATACCAGACCCAGGCAAATGCTTTGGTTCTTCAGTGTGCATTCCGGCTAAGTAATAACTACCAGATATATTGCCGAGCACAGTCATGATTTGGTAGAGAGACCAGCGGGTTGGTCTGTTAGGCCCCCTTGCTCTGACTTTGATGATAGAATTTGACTGCAGGAATTAAACGGGGCTTTTCTACAGGAGTTCCTTGTCTGGAATTGCAGAATTAGTGTGTGGTTGTGCTTAGCATCCCTGTTGACACGCATTGTGTGCACACAGGCAGGTAATAGTCTGCCCATTGTGTAAGCTCAGGAGACACATTTTGAGTTCAGGGATGTATATTTGTCTGTTGGGGCCTATAATGCATTGCACTTGGCACACCTTCCGTTTCTGTAAATAATGTGTCTTATAGAAATATATAGGTCCTGGATTGCATGATGTAAATCTAAAATAATTTTACTATTGCAACATAACCAAGTAAGAGGAGTGTCAAGCCCAAAGATGCAATATTAGTTAAAGGCATTTGGAACAATGGCAGATGCCCAAGTTGTATTGCTGGGTGTGTTTCAGAACTGAAGGAGTCCTGAAGGAGTGTTTCAGAAACAGATATGCAAGGGTGTACATCATTAGTTATGGGCTTGCTCCAGAGCCCACTGAACTCTCTGGGAGTCTTTCCATTATTTCAAAAGATTTTGGGTGGAGCCTTAGCTCATTGAATCATAGAAAAATCAGGCTGGGAGGGACCTCAGGAAGTTGTCTAGGCCAACCCCCTGCTGGAGACAAGAATTTGTCTAAACTGGGCACGTCTACCCAAGGCGCTATGTCACTGTGTGATGCCACCACTACTGCACAGTAGCTCATTGCTATTGCACAGTAGGGTCAACAATGACCTGTGCATTGCCAGGACTGTGCAGTACCAACCACACAGTACATTGCAAAGCAAGTACTAAATGCCTACTCAGTACCAATTGCGCAGTCAGGGGCACGTGTAGACGCTCCCACTGTTCTGAAAACTTAGGGACCAATCCTCACACACAGCTACCAGGTACAATGCCCCAAACAGCAACATCCTTTAACATGCCAGAGCTAAAGCAGGGGGACAAAGGCGCCATCATTGTATCTCAGCTCAGATAACTGCTTTCATATCTTTCTAGGACTGAAGTAGGGGGAAAATTGACATACAGAGGCATAAGAATGTCTGTATTAGAAGGGCAAACACTTCTCTCCACTATACTCTGTGGATTCTTTCTTTGTAACATGGAAATCTGCAACACTGTCTGTACTTGTTCAGCTCATTGAACCCCTGCTGCCCTCAGTGTGAGTGTCCCACATGGAGTGAACAAGGAATGTGTAATGGAGATCCATCATACATCTCAGGGATGCAAGCTTTGTGCAGGGAAAGAACCGACTCCTTGCTCACTGCTTCAGTGTGCCGCTCCTCTGTTAGTAGGCTGCTCTTCAAATCAGCAGTTACACTGGCATATAACCTGAGCAACAGAAAGGGGAGTCAGGCTGTTTTTTGGTTACAAAAGGCAACAGAAGTAGGGGCCAGGTTCTGAACTCAGTTATGATGGCTAAATCCACAGTGTTAATTCAATTTGAACTGAGATCAGAACATGGACCACGGAGCATAAGTATACTTAATGGACATCAAAGGGGCCTTTATTATTGACCTAATGGGGAACAGGATAAAACCTGTACTTAAGATGAGAAAGGCTTATACCAGTATAACAGAAGTGACCAATTTACCTTTGAATAACTTGTACTGGAACACAGGTATTAGCATATTGGGTCAGAGCAGTTGTCTATCTAATCCAATAATCTCATCATAAAGAAGCATTTTCCGTCTATAAAAAAAGCATTTTCCTGATTGCCATCAATCGAGGGCAACAGCCTGGAGGTCAGTTTAGTGCAAGTATAATTTTGGTGGCTACTGCCTCTGCTGGCCTAGTCAGTGCCACTACCCCAGTCCCTGCTGCCACTGCCTCAGCCACTGCCACCATTGCTGTTGGTGTCAGCCACTGTGATATCCAGAGCACAAAAACTGCTTGTTATGCTTATGGTGGCTATTATATTTGCTACTTGCAGTGCACTCTGATCTTCTCCTTTCATCCTAAAACCATTGATAGGGTCAGTGTTTGCAGATTAGAGCTGTGTCAATAACTGGCTTTACATGTTCGTTTCTTGTTGGCAGTTCTGAAAATTGCATCAGTGAAAGTTCTGTTGTACTCAAAATATCCAGTTTCCTATTTGGGATTTTGAGCATTTAAAATCTTTTAATAACATTGAAATTAATTTCAAAATGTGGCAACATGCTGAATCAAAAAAAACAACTGGTTCAATTTAAAAATGTCTGGATTTTATGGGTTTTTTTTCCAGTTTATTTAACTGAAACAGTTCACCAAAATCGACATGAGTCTGCAGCATATTTTGATCAATACACGTCTACACTGTTTGATGAAAATAAGTTAGTTTATGCAGTGGTTTTCTATAATTTGAAAATTGTTGTGTGTGATAATATTTCCATCTAAGCAGAGGTCTTTGCCCACCTCTTTCTCCCTCATGCTGGACTACACTGACAGCTTGTTGCAATGAAAAACATTAATTATCAGGAAAAAAAATGAATATGTTAATCCTGGAATATTGCCTGGACATTCTCTCTCTTTTCATACTTCTTATTGTTAGTCAATATGACTTTAATTAAATTCTGCCCAGCAATATAACTGACCAAACGAAAATACTAGTATTTCAATCAGTCAGTTCTGATATAGGCAAGACAGTTTAAAAGGAAATAAGGCTGCCTAAGGACTGTCCTTTAGTTTATTCTTGAAACTTCAACTGTATCTGATGTATAGTCTTATGCACACAGGACTTGTTTTAAATCGATGCTAGAGTTGTGTGCATTTAACAGCTATTTCATAATGGTAATATGTAATATGCAAGCTGCTTTGGTACATTTTGGTTGCTCAGTGCAATATTTAGCCCTGTTCTCCATGCAGTCAAGCATATCTTAACTCCCGGGATAATGATTGTTATTGGAATTTGCTGAAGAAATTTATGGTCCATGTGATTACTTCCACAAAAGAAAACGTTAGAAAGCAAATAAAAAGTCACGAGAATGTTAATTTAAGAAAGTTACTGTAAGTTCCTTTGCCACAGAAAAAGCTAAAGAAAGCTATAGCCCTCATCAAGTGGTAGTTGGGGAAGGAGAAAAATAAAACAATTAATCTAGATAGGCCCATTTCAGGTGTGAAGACTGAGGTGAATTCTCTAATATATCCAGGAAGCCGATATACAAAGTGGACAGTACACTGATATTCTTGGCCAGAAGTCTATTTTTTTCCTACAACCTTCTGTTCTTTTTCCTCCATTGGCCGAGTTTATTGAATATCATTTCTCCTGGTTTTTTTGTTTATCTGCCCAACTGAAGGACTAAACAAGAATTTTGAAAAGTAGGAGCACAGATAAGGGAAGGATACAGCTAATTAGAGCTGAAAAAAGACAAGGACAAGTTTGATGAGAAAGGGCCTTGAGGGTTGTAACCGTATGGAATGGTTAAGAAAGCTAAAGGGAAAGCTAAAGTGTCTGATCTTTCCATGATGTTTAACTGTAACTTCCGTTAATGTTAATGAAAGAGTGTGTGTGTGTGTGTGTGTGATTATCTTAAATATGTATTAATGAAATGAGAAGAAAGTTATTTGAGATCTATAAAATTCTGGAGGTGATACAGATAATGGATTCTATACTTTTATGTGAGCAAGTGACAGAACTGTGAGCAAGAAGGAACAGGCTATAATCAAAAGAACCAGAACTTGCCTTTTCCCCTTCATAAACTCATTCCCAGCTCCAATAATCTTCTTTCATAATCAAGCTAGTTGTGGAGCTCTGCTTCACTGTCCTGATGCTGAGCATAGTTATCTTTAACATCTAGCTGTCCTGGCCTGTAGAGCTCTTCTCATGATCTCCAAGTCATGCATGTTTGTAGATCTCCTGGGCTTCCAACTATTGCTCTTCAGAGCATTCTCCAGGCATTGTGGCTCCTACATTATCCCTGACCAATATTCATTCAACCTCTTCTTGAAAACCTCCAGTGAAGGACATGCCACAACTACCCAAGACAATCTATTCCATTTCTTCACTGTTTTAACAGTGAAGAAGTTTTTACAGATATTAAATCCAATTCAACCTGTTTGGTGCATTTTCAAGTCACTGTTATACATCCTACTCTCTGCAGTGATAGAAAAAAGGTGTTTTCCCTCTTTTTTATGGTAGCCTTTCATATATTTGAAGACTGCTCTCAAGTCCCCACATAAGTGCCTTTTCTACAAGCTGAGTATGCCCCTTCCAAACTTTCCTCATATGGCTTAAATTCTGAGCCCCAAACCATGAGTGACTGGTGCCTCCTGAATCTGGGGGGTACCTGCAGACGCTGCCAATGGCGGTGGTCCCCTCAGGGGGGGCACCAGCCCTACCGACAGCATCAGTGTCGACCATTACGGTGGGCACTGGTCCTGTCGGGGGGCACATGCCCCCCCGTGCACCCCTGGCCAGTTGCCTATGCCCAAAACTGCACACACTACTCTAGTTGAGGCCTAACTGGTACCAAGTGAAATTCACTATCACCTTCCATGTCTTACACCTAATATTTCTGTCCATAGGTGCAGACTGGTTTTTGCCAGTGGGTGCTTGCAGACATAAAGAAACAAAAGGTTTACTTTAAACTCAGTGCATTCCTATGTCGAGCCCTGTGCATGTGCAGAAGAGGTAGCACGTTACTTCAGTCCAGCTCTGTAGTATCTGTAAAGATGAGGTGGTTTAGTGGCACTTTTTTGGTGCTTTTATCTAATAGCTGATTGATCAGCTTTAGCTAACAGCACCAAAAACCCCTCCTGAAGTGCCTGATCTTTACAGATGTTGCAGAGCTGAATTGAAGTGACACACTACCTCTTCCAGTAAAGCTGGTTTTGTTTTGTTTTGTAACATCTGCAAGCAGCAGGCTGTCACTTGTGGTTGCTGAGCAGCCACTCATTTTTTTTCAGTGGGTGCTTGAGCCCAGGAACACCCACAGAGTTTGTGCCTATGCTTCTGTTGATACAACCCAAAACTTCATTCGCCTTTTTTGCAGCTGCATCACACTGCATACTTACATTGAGCCTGTGATCTACCAAGCCCCCAAGATCCTTCCCCACAGTGCTGCCACTCAGTCAGTTGTCATTCACTTTGTATCTGTGTTTTTAATTATTCTTCTAAATGTGTAGCATCTTACACTTGTTAGCATTGAACTTTGTTCTGTTGGCTGCATGGTTGAGATAGACATAGCTAAGCTTTCAAATGCAATGCATTATTCTTCAGGTGACCCCATACTTTGGGGTGAGCTGCAGACAGATAGTACCTACATTGGTGTTACTTCCACTGTTGTAGCTTTACCTCTGATTCTTTCAGGGCTACATCTCCCCCAGATTGCATAAAGTTACTTTGGTCTGCTCCTTTTTTTACACAAGTATAAAGGCCAATTATGTTGATGTAAATGGGGCACACAAATTATTTGTGACAATAACTTTGATCAATTGAGGTAGACAGTAGAAGATAGAACTTAGTCAAGTTAGTGCATAAATATGGGAGATGTTTCTCTAATGCAGTGTAGAAAGGGGGACACAAGAATTTTCTAGGACCCCCTGGCTCAGGATGGAATTTGACCTCATCTTTCCTAAATAGTATTGCATAGATGTGCACAGTTAACCATTGGTGGACTGGCTGGAGAATGCCAGGTGAACAGCTGATGGATTATATCTAAGCACTGGATGGACATGTGGCATTCATGTGGACTGAACATGCAGAACAGTTTCCCTGCCCAGGGCCCTGGCAGTCAGACAATTCAGGCTATTCAGGGAAACAAGGATGTGGTTGCCATGTTAACAACTGGTACCCAACTTGGAGACACAGAGATCCATGTTCTGTTTCAACTTTAGCTGCCTAAATACTTCATAGCTGTCCAGAATAGATGTGTAAGTGGCTCTAAGTGCAGTATGCAGATTTTGGTTCCTGTTTCCATCTGTGTGACTAGATGTAGCCTTCAGACAATGCTCAGTAAGAGCTACTATTACCGTATATACTCTATTATGATTGTGCTCCACACAGAAAGCACAGAATTGTACACAAGTCCCCAGAGCTTTAATCTGAGAAAAACCATGGCTAGCAACTGTTTCACAAAGGTGGAGGAATAGGACTCTTCCACCTGATATCACCTGAATAGAAAATGGGAAACCAGGTTGCAGGCCCCTCTCAGCATTTTCTGCTTCCTAGTAAAGTCCTCTAACCACCAGGCTGGCAGCTTTAAAAGGCCATGCATACCCTCTTGAGTCCCACTGAACAGCCAAGAAAAGTTATGTAGGATTAGAAGAACAATGGAAAGGAAGCCTGGCACAGTGGGTCCCAGCCCCTGCTTTTGCCTCTAATACTGCCTGTCCATTTTATCCAATGACTAATATAAAATGTCAGCTTCAAGATCAATTCCTGAGTATGTACAGCTGTTCCCTTGCAGCTGACAGCTCATGAAACTGTCAAGAAATACTTACACAAATGAAATATTAAGTAGTGACCAGTATGTATTATATAAATATGTTGACAAAGTAGTTCTTTCCTTAGGTCTAATTGTGTTGTGGCATACTATGCCACACTTGCTTACATTAAGCAGTGGCTAAACCACTGTGTAACACCGTAGACTGAAATGGGTCTCTTGGCTTGCAAAGGTGGAAGAGTCTTGGCCCTATATTAGCAGTAGTAGCATGAAATCCTGAACCTAGTTTTGGCAGCTTATGAAAGGATCTTTTACAAGAAGAGCTACAAGAGCACATAAAGTGAATGGAAGCCACTCCTTGGGACACACACACACACACACACGTCCCTGGGTAGTTGATGCATGGTATATCTTTTGAACAGGGCTGGGGCTGATCATTAAACAGTGCTGTCAAGAAGTATATCTGATGGATCCTGGAATATCTGGTGGAAATCACGAGGCACTCATGCAGTGTTCATTCATCTCGCTTAGTTTCACTGTACTGCTGCACCATTTGTCTATCCAAGGCCTGTGATGGTAATAGCAGGCAGGGTTGGTGGGTTTTTTTTCCCATTTCTCTTTTTTTCCTTCTTTCTATCTTTCCTTTGCTTTTATTCCTTTCCCCTTTTTTTCGCATGGCTGATGGATATGCAGAGTATGTGGGAAGAAGCAAGCAATACTGTCACTGAACTGATGGTGTTCAGTGACTCCTCGAGCTCTTGGCTGGTCTGTACTGCAGGAGCCTGACACCCTGACCACTGAGGCATAAAAAACAGAGAATTGGAAGCCTCAGCCTGTCAGGCACTGGAGTGTCCCCCAGAGAGGCCTGGAGATGTGTGTGTGCGCGCGCATGTGTGTGTGTGTGTGTGCGTGTGCATGCACGGAGGGGGGAGGGTAGCAAAGGTTGCGGAGAGTAGAGAGGGAGAAAAGAATCAAGTGGTGAAATATCAGCTTGTCTCTACTGATTCTCACACTGGAATACTACAGATTATTTAAACAGCATGGTCACCTGCTTTGCAGGTTGTTCAGCACAGGAACTGGATGTGCTAGCTCTGTCTGAATGGCTAGCTAGGAAGGGATGGGAGCAAGTGAATACCAGATGGCAGTACATGGGAACCATGGTGGACTCTGCTGTCCTGTCTTTTGGTAAGGCTCTGTAGTGGTGGCTAGGTGGTGCCATTTTACTTGCACTCTTGGCTCGCAACTGTGCAGGTTCCCATTTGGGTTCTAGATACCCCTCCAGGGTGGACCATATGGCAGAAATAGGTTGGGTGGACTGCCTGTAGCTGGGTAGTTCCCCAGAAATGCCAGGCCAGTTGCCTCCCCAGTAAAAGGGGCACCTTATAACCCCAGCTACCACTACCCAGTGGGTAATTTAGAGAGCAGACATGGCTGGAGCGGGGGCAGGCACATTGGATTCCTGAGCCCCATGGGCTGAGTGCCTGTAGCCTGCAGACAGGAGGGCTCAAGACAAGCCAAATGAAGAACCATGGTGGTATAAGACCCTGGTGGCCCCAGCGAGGGGGTCAAGAGGGAAGCCCCAGGGAGGGGGCAGAGAGTGACCCGGAGAGGGACCAGTGGCTGAGTTCAGCCCAGTGTGGGGCAGAAGGCCAACAACCATGAAGAGTAAAGCTGTGTGTGTATCAGCTAAAGTGTGTGAGTGAAGAAGCTTGAAGGGCTATGTAGAGTAGGGCCAAATGGGGATCTGAAGGGCTGCATGGAGTAGGGCAGGATGTGTGAGGCCCAGTGAGGGGCAGTATGAAAGAGGCCCTGTGAGAGAGGTGGAGTGGAAGAGGCCCTGTGGGAGGGGTCGGTATGTACTAGGCCTGAGAAGAGCAGAACATTAGAGGCCCAGCAAAGGACTGAATTTGGCTTGGCCTTAGGCTGGAGCAGATATTAACTCAGCATGGGACATGGTGTAGGGTTGGTACAGAGCTGTGTATATCACCCTCGGCATCAGGGCATTAAAATGGGCAGCCTTCCTCATTTTAAATCAGTTTATTAAACAGCAAGTGATGGCAGGCGAGACTGGGTGGACTGCCCCACATAGACAGGAGGGTGAGCTGATGTTGAGACCCAGCCCTGAGCTGGTTTTCTGTCACATCAAACAGTAGCTCTACTGTGCACTCTTGGGTGCATCATTCACCGAGGTGGTCACTGAACACTCTTCCATTCTATATGCTTTGCTGCCTCGGGCAAATGCAGTATGATAGTACCAAATGCATGAATAGGAGTCTCAGTTGAAGAGGGAACCAGGAGCAAGGAGGAAACCCAAGAAAGGGGTTTAGGTTGTATAGGTAGCTTCAGCTACAAAAAGGGTACCAGAAACTTGGTATGTATACCAAGAGAAGTGCTGTAATACCTCTGCATCTATGGAAACAGTGGTGCTCAACCTTTTGGTCCCAGGGCCAGATGAGTAGTGTGGGGCTGGGCTTTCTGCAGATCCCACACAGGTTTAGTGTGCAGGGTTGCGCCTCATGCAACCAGCTCTGACCTTGCATTGACCCGATCAGAACCTGCCCAGGATCCTACCTCATGCTACCTGAATCAGGCCCCAGGGTCCGTGGATCTGGAAAGCTGGCAGCTGGAGAGCAGCCGCCACTTACCTGCCGCCAACATTTTGGACCTGTGTGGATCCTGGTGGGCTGGATGATATGGCTTTGTGGACTCTATATGGGCCCAAGGGTTGGAGATTGAGCATCCCTGCGCTAAAACATAGAGTTGCCTGCCAAACCACACAAGTACATCTTAGATTTAGAACATGGGAATTCTGTGGAAACCCAGGAGCTGAAGGAGAACAATTGCAAGTGGTAGTCATAGGAGGTTATGCACCACAGGAGGGCAATATGAAATGCTCAGGCTCAGTGAGGTAATGCTAACTTCTCACCCAAAGACAATGATAACTCATCCCGTATTGGCCTTCATGTTACCACTTTTGTGTCTAATTCCTGTTCCATAAGTCTATTATTCATATCAATTACATGTCCAAAAACATTTAGAGTGGAGGTCTCAGTTATATTTTGTGATGAGGAAAATATTTTTTGTCTATTTGTGACAGTTCCTTTCTCTCTTCTCTCACTTCTTTTCCCTTGCCTAATTTGTCTCCTTTGTTGGGCTAGCTCCTCCTCTTCCCCTTAGACTCACTCCTCTTTTTGCTGTCATTTCCACTTTCTCACCGATCCTTTTCCTCCTGGCTCTTTGCTGTAACTCATTTTTTTAAAACAAGAAAGAACATTATGGCCAAGTTAACCTTCAGGAACTGTATACAGCGTCCTTCATCACTCAAAAGGACAGGGAACAGAGAGGGAATGTATATGCTATGTACTTTAATAGGAATAGAAGTTTGGGAACAACTCTATTTTCAGTGGCTCACAGTGATTAATATAGTTGTATGGTAGCAGTAATAAAAAACCACCCAGGCTTTTATAGAAATCTAGTCAAAATGTAATAGGCTCTTTAAAGAATAATGTTTAATAATCTTACCTTAAACTATTTGAATCTTTATTTTTCACTTTTATTCCTATGACAGCGCCTTTAGTAGTCAGTGTGGAAACACAAATAGCTTCTGACCTTCCCATTCTAAGAAGCAATCTTAGGAAAAGAAGGACAGACAGCCTGAGACCCAAGGTCCATCTTGCCCCACATCCTGCCTCTGTCTATGGGGAACACTAGCTGCTTCAGATGAAGGAGCACTAGGCAGATGTGAGATAATCTTTCTTCACATACATCTTCTCCAAATCTGCAGAAAACAAAGGCTGGTTTAAAGCCTGCACCCTACTATCCTTTCCAAAATGTGTAGTATTTATGTGATCAGTAACTATTTTCACTCTGGATATTCTTGTTGTTCATATAAATGTCCAGTTGCTTTTTGAAGCCTGCTTATTTTTTGATCTCAACAACATCCTGAGGCAGCAAATCCCTCCCTGCATGTGAGGTGTTTTCTGTACCTTTTGTGACTATCAACTTGTACTTATTTGCAGTGCACCTGGGAAATGGAGGTAATGTGTACTGTACAGATGAGGCTATACCATTGATTTGTCACAGCAATATATTATTTCCTATATGATTTTTCAACCTGTTCCTTCTTGTTTGCTTTTCTGCATACAGATGGTGATACCCACATCACCTTCCTAAGCTGAAATGGCCAATTTAGAACAATAAGAGTAAAGTATATGAGTAGTTTATATCTTAAACCCTACCTTATCAGCATACTATCTCAATGACCATAATGCTGTCCAGAGTTCAGTTCCTTTATAAGAAGACTTTCTAAATTATTGCAGCTCAGAACTGCATAGACTGGGATATGTCTATTAGCTCTGATGGAGCTACTCCAGTTGAAAAAGATAAGGCTTTCTGTTATTTTGCTGACACTAATGGTGTTGGAGTGCCTTGCACTCCTCTGAGCATCTTCAATGCACCTGTTTTTAACAACTTAGCATATAGCTTTGCAGCTTATTCAAATGTGCTTCTCATTTAGCAGATGTTGGGGGAGAGGAAGGAAGAAGTGGGCAAGAATCAGAGATCATGGAAACTTCAGTGGGCTTTGATTCAGGCCCATATTATATTTAAACAAAAGGCAATTATGAAGTTTGGCTGTCATATTTTTCCAGCAAAATGCTGGTTCATTGGAACTAAAACTACTTGCAAGAAAAGACAGATAAAGGGTGTTTGTGCCTGAAAGCTTGCTAAGAAGAATTTTTCCAGCTGTTTGAGTTGGTCTAATTAAAGATACCAGATTTACCCAAGGAACCTTGTCTGCCTATGACCTTAGACCAACATGGCTACAACCTACACCCTTGGAAGAAAAGATTGATTTCAACCAATTTAATTTAAGAAAAAGTTAGAAAAAGTTTTAAAATTGTGGAAACATACTAACTTTTCTAAATAGAAATTACTCATTTTTCCATTTGAAATGACTTTTTCCACTTAGAAATGCAAGTTGATTTACAGTAAAAAAACCCAATCAAGCAACAAAAACAACTGCCCCCTACCCCGAAAATAAAAAGATCAGTGAAACTGGCTTTGTGGAATTTATTTGCAGTGACAGTATATTAGACTTATTTTATAGGTGTTATATCTAGGGACCTACCGAAATGGCAAAATCTGGCATTGCCTGCAAAAACGGGCACTGCCTATGAAATCCACAGAAAAAACAAACACCTTACTGAAAAATGAAATGCTAGATCTCTAGAGGGAATCAGTAGTGCTCAAATCTGGCTGTACAGCCTGCTGGGGGGAAGGGGGAAAGTGGGGCAGTGTTGCCAGATGTTAAATATTAAATGATCATATTGGAATCTCAAAATTATTGTATTTGTTGAAAAGCCTATCGTACACTGAAAAAATATTCAAATAACTATGAAAATAAGTATGCAAATACATCTTGTTCTTACTTGCTTTATATTGCTCACTATGACTTGTCAGTGAGTGAGTGAGAACTGGGTCCTCCAAGTTAAAGCATTTCTTTATTTTGAGGCAGGCAGTCATAAGAAAATGCTGATAGCAAACCCAAAAGTTGGTTAAGACTCCCTGAGAGTGATTTGGGTTTTGTATACACTGCATCAATTAGCTGTCTCAGAATTATTGTACATTTTGAACACTTTTGCTATTACTGATCATACATTGTACAAGGGTTGAAATTAACATGCAAATATAAGATGGCTGCTGCCTGCAAGATGACAGTTGTCCCCACCCTTCACTGCTGATTGGCTGCAAGGGCTGCCTGTTGTGCGACCCTGCCCCTCTCCATCAATTGGCAGCCATTGTGTCCTATTAGTGGTGAGGGGTGTGGCCACCAGGGCGCCTTGGCCAATCAGAAGCATGGGGGGAGGCACCTGCTGTGATCAGCCAGCAAAGATGGCAGCTAGCCTTGAGATCTCCCCATGAAATTGGCCAGCTGCCTCCTTGAGTTGGGTAGACCTGTAGTTATATCTACTGTTGGAGGGACACTTGTATATATCGTCCTAGAATAATGTGACCCAAAATTTCTATGAGCGATACCCTAATATCTAGCTATAGGATTCTCTTGTAGTGACTCTATCGAAAAACAGCCATAGACTTCAGAGAGCTTTCATTCCACAGAGAACAAAGGTGTTGGCGCCTTGGCTAAGTGTTACTTTGCATATTAACTAACCTATGGAATGTATCTAGTTGCTTCTTTTCACTTATGTAACTTACTTGTGTTTCTAATGTTCAGTTACCCTTTTTTTTTCTCCTTCTTCTTTGTCTCTGATTCAGGGAGTGAGTTCTCTGGAAGTCCATACAGCCACCCACAGTATTCAACGTATAATGACTCCTGGAGATTTCCCAACCCTGGATTGCTAGGTGAGTTTTCCTATCAGGGATTCTACAGGAGCATCTGACTCACTACATGGCTGATAAAACATAGCTCCACTGGGTAAGAACCTGAACTTCCCTTTGCAGGGAGTGCCATTCATTACTTGGTGGAAGTGGAAAATATCCTCTAGAGAAGTCTCAGTGCTGTTGATGGGCTCCCTGTCATTACTTCAGTGCCCAGAGCCCTCCTTCAAAATACATTAGTGCAATCCTCTAAGCCACTGAGGAATCCACCTCCTCCATCTATTCTCCCTTTTTCTCTCTTTCATGCATGTGCACACGCACACACAAACACACACTTACCTTCCCCTCCTTTCTCCATGCATAGACACAGGCAGAACTTAGCACTGAAAAGGAAACTGCTACTTTTTGTGGGTACAGACTTTCTTCCATGCAGACCTTGATATGATCACTGTGCTGTTAAAGAATCTTGTGGGATTTGTAAGCATTTAAAAATGCTTGTCTCCAAAATTTAATAAATTGTTCACAGCCACATCTAAAAACTGCTTATTCCCTACATCATTGGTTTCAACTTGCTCAAGTGTCTCACAGAAAACGTGTTTCTGTCAGATCTTAGTTTGTGCTCCCTCTTTCATTTTGCTTTTACCAGGAATCTAGGTTCCAGTTCTGGGTGGGCTTCTGCCACCAGAGGTCCTTGCACCAGTGGACAATTTCATCAGCTTGTGTGAGATTCCCTCTTATGAATCCTGGGGTGGGTATGAGCAGATCTTCACGTAGGATCAGGGCCCCAACAGGGTGGGTACACAATAATCCATTTTACACCACTGTCAAAAACTGGCCCAGCCTGACCTTATATACATGTAACACACAGTAATTAGAGGTTTTCCTGCATAATTTGCATGGATGAGGTAAGTAAAATACCAATTAATTGTCATCTCTCAACTCTAGGAATAGAGTGCCTTGGAGACTTCCAGATTTATGGATGACAGGGCTGTTATATGTGACCTCCAGCAGAGAAATAATTTTGAATTTTTGTCATTTTTTTCATCTAGTTTCTTTGTTTTAAGTAATTGAGTCCCTAAGTAATTGAGCCACCTAAGCTGTATTCATCATGGTTCTTGCCCTTAAACAAGTCCTTTGGGAGTAATAGACAGCTAGAGCATCCTGTGCCATGGTATTGGTATAATACTGCCATTTGCAATACCCTAGTTAAGGGGCCGCCAATGCCTCCATCATAAATCAGGGGCCAGATCCTCAGCTGATATGAATTGGCATAGCTCTTCTGAAGCTAACAAAACTACATGGGTTGCAGCCAATTCAGGATCCAGCCCCAGGAATAGATACGAAACTTTGATTTGGCTGTATGGAACTGCTTGAACTGCAACAGTTAGGGATGGGAGGATTTTCCTTTCTTTCCTTCCTCTGTAATGCTTTTAAACAAAATGATCTACATGCCTGTTTTTAAATAATAGAATTGTAAGAGAAAACAATGGCTCTTCAAAAGGCTGATAACTGATAACATTTGTATGGCTACAATTTGAACCCTCTACTCACCCTAGAAAGACATTATTTTCCTGAGTAGCACTGGCAACTTCTGACAGTGAAAATTTATTCCAGACCGACCATTACCTTGATCACATTCTTGTATGGTAATGTCAGGCAGGTGCCTTATATGTGCAAAACCTCATGGGCCAATTCTTGATTGGGGTAAACAGGTGCAGTGCTTTGAAGACAATGGAGCTACCTGAATTTGTATTTAGTTGAGGACATGTCCCCATGTCTTTACAATTTGCATGATCAGGCCCTTCCATTCCTGGCCATCTATGCCTCTATTAGCTCCTCCCTCTCATTCTCTCTCTCTCTGCTTTATAAGCTCCTTGGGGCAGGGACTATGCCTTCTTTAATGCTTTAAAGCAGGAGAATGAATGCAGGTGCATCTTGAATCAATTACTGGAATAATGCAAATGTTTGGAAAAAATCTGTTCTTCAGGCTGATATTAATGTTTTCACAGTGGCCTTTACTCAGGAGTGATGAAGACGTGTTCTGCTTACAGCTTGACCAAAAAAAATAACAGAACATATTTTTCATATGAAAATGCAGTTTTGTCAGAAACAAAATATTTCACAGGAACTGGTCATTTTTATTATAGTTTTTGCAGGAAAAAATGTCAAAGTAAATAAGTTCCAATTTCAGGCTCCTTTTTCTATACTGCTGAAATATTTAGCTTAGCGTCAGTATTTTCTCTCAATTAGGAAAATGTTTTACATTTTATTATTTCAATTCATATTATTTTATTAAGTAATCAAAATGAAATCTTTTGATGTTACTAAATTAAACATTTGAGTTTTTATTTTGCAAGAAATTGCAATTTTTCGTCTCAATTCAAAGAAAATTTCAAATGTCAGGATCTTCTATAGGATGGAAATTCTTTTTTCTGGCTGGTCCTCATTTTCATAAATGCCTGTACTTACCATATCTGTCAGTCCTTTGTGTTGTAATACACTGTCTACAACATTTGGTTGGACAAGCTGCTGAAGAGCTGTCATTAATTCTTGCCTCCCTTCGGTGCCAAGATGCTGTGTATGGTCCTGGTTGCTATATGAGAACTCAGAAATTTACTTTGAATTGAACCAAGAGACTTGCTGTCATTTTGATCTCCTCTGTTACAGTAGCTTCAGAGGAGCAATTCTGGATTTGTCCTTTTTTCATGTATTTATATGGTGGGGCAGCAAAACTCAGAGGCATCCAGAGTACTCAGAGGTCATGCCTTGAGCACTCCCTACCTGGGCAAGTCTCCTATTGCCTTCAGTGAGAATCAGGAGGTCAGAGCTAGGCCCTAAATCTTGGTGTCCTAGAAATGTTGTAAGAGTCTAAGCTGTTACAGTACACCATCAGGTCAGCATTTCCACTTTAAACTCAGAGGATCCTAAATTGTATGAATCTTTGTGCCTGCAGCAGAGATTTTGGGAAGGAAGGAAAGTATTTCAAATACACAGATAATATTTCTATTGTTCTTGAGAGTTTATTCAAATTCATTGTGTGGTTCTCAGTGGGTGTGTCTACATGAGACACTGACTGTGCAGTAGCCTGATACTGGCAAATACTGTGCTGAGTTGCTACTGTGCAGTAGTATTAAGTTACTGCACAGCAGCGTCACTTAAAAGGAGTTTGCTGATGCTACTACACAGTAACTCCAGTTACTACACATTTATTTAGTACTTGCTTATACATGTACAAAATGAATGTGCAGTAACCATTGTGCAGCATCTTGTGTAGATGTATCCACTGGACACCAGGTTCATGTGGTATCAGATTCAAAGCAGTGGCCTGACAAAGGTAATCAGGACTAGTACATGCACTGACATGACTTCTTTTCTTAAGTCTCATTCACTTCATTAAGATGAAAATGCAATACCTTAAGCATTTAAAAAGAGTCCACATTAAATTAATTTCCTCTGCTGGATAGGCAACAATCATTATCAACAGCAGTTGAAGCAGATTTGAGATTCTGCTGATTCTTTGTGCATCCAGTTGGGAAAAGTGGCTATGTCTACCCTTTGGCCAGAGGCTTTACCTAGTGCACCCACTGGGTGGCAGATGTATTGTCTTTTGGGCCTCTCCCACAACCCTCACCAGGGAAGTGGCCAGCCAATTACCTGACCAGGTCTAACCTTGCCCTGGCCCCTCCTAGAGCAACTCTATACACACTCACACACACATACTGGGCTCCCAGCCCTCTGGTTTCCCCCTTGCTGGGGCTCCTCATCTCTGCCCCCTCACCAGGGCCGCCCCCTCACTGGGGCTCCACATCTCTGCCCCCTCACTGGGCCACAGGGCTTCCCTCTCTGGTGGGGGCTCAGGTGGCCATAGCCATGCCTGGTCCCACCTGGGTCTTATACTGTCTTTGGGCTCAGCAGGCCATAGCCATGCCTGGCCCCCTTGTACCCACAGTGTTGTGGGGGCTAGGGGTTAAGGCACCCCAACCCACCTTTCACCAGGGGTGGTAACTGACCTGGTATTTCTTGGGGGCTCCCGGCAAGGTGCGGTTTTAGGTCATGCCCAGGACCCATGAGTCTCCAAACCATCCCCTTAAGCTCCTGCCCTTACCTCCAAGAAATTTTGTACAGCCTGTCAGCCAGGCAGCTAACTACTCTGTTTATATAGGCGGCCAGAGGTCTAAAATGTCCGCCATAATCAAGCACCTGCTGGCTGTTTGGCTCAGCCCTTAAAGTGGCAGGCACCAACAGTACCCTGCCATAGTTACCATTTACATATGCAACACTATTAGGCCTCAGTAAACAAATTAATGCCACCGTAAAATAATATTGTCAGGTACAGTATTGTCTTACGGAATTGTAATTGACTGCAATTAAATGCACGTGCAGCTGCTGACCGCAGGTGTAATTTGCACCCAGTCAGCCCAGCCAGCAGGGAGCCAGACTCCTGTCTGCTACCTAGCCACACAGCTTCATGCTCTCAGCACCCTTGTGACTCATCCAGTCCCCCTGCCACCCAATGCCACCACCTAGAACCTGGGGCTGACCCCCTGTGCCCCCTGCCAGCCCAGGACAAGCAGGACAAGAGTATCCCTGTTGTAAACTGCTCTGCCCTGGCTCAAAATGCTGCTTTCCTGGGTGCACATGTAGATGTTGCACCCAGGAGTAATTTTCTCTGGCTTAAACTGCTCCAGAGTTTATTACTTCAAATGAATTGCCCATGTAGCTATATTTAGTAGCTCAAAAAAGACGATCACTTAACGAGAAATGCCAGGGGAGGAAGGAAACTTCAGTGTGAAAATGACAAGTATAGAGAAGCAGGAAAGAGCATAGGAATCAAATGAGCTAAAAAATGCATGGATGGTATAACAGCTAGAATTCCTGTACTTTACAATGGTTTGCAAACAGATGTGTATTACACCAGAATGAGGTGCTGTTATATCAGGTGTTCACCACTAGGGGTCATGGGTGAAAGAAATACCCACTTTGCCTCTAGTAAACTGCTATCCTGGGATAGAAGCAGACAAACACAGTTTAAATAGTGTAATTTACACCAAAGGATTTCCCCCCCTTACTCTTTCAGGGTTGATTCTCCACTGGATCGGGCAAAATTATGTTATTTTAGGAGTTTGTGTACTCTGTCCGCTTCTTCTTTTTTGCACCTGTGTAACAGAGGCACAACAATGAAGCTCAGTGCCTGGGGTAGCTGTGACAGAGTGACTTATGACTACTACTAGCATGATTGTGCAGCTGTGGTGGCAGTGGGTTTTTTCTGGCATTACTCCCCACCCCCACATCAGTGCCTCAGATGACTGTCTTGGTCACGCCACCTTAGTTATGCTATTCGTAATGCTGATGGTGTGAGCGCAAACATTTCATCTGTCCATGCTCTTATGCAGTTTCCTTATGCTGCGATGGTATTCTACTGTTAAATGAGGTCTCAGTAATTTGTAGTAAGTGATCTACCTCAACCAAAAACCTTTATCCAATTACCACATCTCACTTCTGTATGCTCAGTCTCTTCCTGTGTGTCTGTACCTCTCTTAGCACTGAGCTGCTTGCACACACCCTGAACTCTCTCAAGTTTTCAGGCAAGTACAATAAAGGTTAATAATATGATTTCCTCCCCTGGCTGTTCTCCATGCAATAGTGGATGAAACTAATAGCCAGAAAGATGACTCCACTAAGGTGACCCGATTAGAGTAGTAGATGCGTATTTGTTTTCATCAGTATTCAGGAATTACTAGATACATACAGAGTAGGCAGGGCCATTTAAGGACAACACAAGTCATTTCACCTGCTCTCAGGAGCCTTTGAGCCATTCTGTTCTGACCGATTAATGTTCTTTTAATGCACCCGATCTCCTGGTATCTGAGCTTCTTTCTACTGGAATGGAGACAAACCCTAATGTTTCAGGGCAAGTGAGTTCTGAACACAACATAAATCTCAGTTTTCAGTTTTTAAAGAGTCCAGCTGCCGTAACTAGATACCACTCTGCAGTAATAATCCAGCTAGGTACACCATCAAAAAGGGCCTTCTTTGTTTTCTACTGCAGCGTTAAGATCCTAAGGGCTGTTTTGAATTGTATGAACATACACAAGCACGTATTCATGCACTCACTCACACGCAGGTTCAGTCGGTTATTGTTAGCAAGATCTGGCGAGCCAGCCTGTTTAAAGCCTACTTAACACAAACATGCTAAAAGTGGATAATAGCAGCACAGACTAATGAAGAAAAATGATTCAATTTCATGCTGGTTTGTTGTAATAACTTCTTTACCATTCTCACTCATTACTTTCGACTTGATGTTGATCACGGTAGATTTTGTTTGATGCACTGTTCCCACTTCCGAACTGATGTGATTTGTATACGTTGTGAAATGTAAGCGAGTCTGACAGGACTCCCTCTTGGATATACCTGAACTATCTAGCTGTTGTTACAAGAGACAGGGTCATAAGATTGACAATATTGGCATGGTTTCGTATGAGGTGAAAGGGTTAGGAACCAGTCAATTAGGATTAGAATCAGTTCTTCTGTGGATTTCTGTAAAAGGATTAGAGAACAGTATGAGTCAGAAATGACTGTGTCAAGAAATAAATTGATGATAATATGAATTAGAAAGAAAAAATGACAGAAGAATGGACAAGTTTATTCTAGATGAGAGTATAATGACAGGGAGAAAGAGTGAATGCTTTGTAATGTGATATTTTCATTTTTCACTTTAAATACAGGCCTTTTTGATTTCACCACAGAAACGTGAGCTAGAAAAAAAATCAAACTGAGAAAAAATGAAGTACTGCGGGGTACTGTCAGAGAAATATTGGTCTTTAAAGTCACACTGAAAAGAAATGGGATGGAAGAGCAGGAGGAAGGAAGGGAGGAGTTAAGGTAAAACTACTCAGTCCACAGAGGCTCTGGGTGAAATTCTGTCCCTACTGAACCCTGGGGTATCTCGCTAAGCAGCCCAAATTTGCACCTTCAATGTTTTTAGAATTTAGTAGTGCTAGAATTTTGCCATTAGGGTCTGGGCTTCTACAGTCAGTAATGTAGACATTGGAAATGGTCTTTTTTTCCTGCATCTTCTTTTGTGTTTTTCCCCTAACATAGATACCTGCTCAATCATTCTAGCTGATATTAGAATGATTATCGATTTTTTATTACTATTTTGATTCTGGTTTTTTTTAAATAGTTTTTCTTCATTCCAACCCTTTAGTGTTGGACCTTGCAACCCTGTGGAGTAAGTCATCTAATTCAATGCAGGAAGTTCTGATTGTGCAGGGGGCACAGAGCTGTGGACAAACCTGATGCATGTCCCAAACTTTGTAGTTCTTTTGTAGGAAGTGGCTGTTAAAAAAACAAACAAAACACTTTTTTTGGAATGAACATGTGTTTTCTAAGTCCCACTCAAATTATAGATTAGTCTGAAGCATAGCCCTACTTTGTACATTTTTGATGAGAAAATGGAATTTCAGTTTCGTCAGAATAAAAAATCCACCTCATACAAAATGAAAATATTATGTTTCACCATGGTGTTTATTATTTTTATTTTTTTCCATAAACATCTGAAGCCAAACAAGATTTTTGTTTAATTTCTACTTAAAAACACATTTCATTTTTAACAGCCCCTCTCTGCCTTCCTGTTCTCTACTTCTGTTGTTCTTTTTTCTTTCTTGAAAAAAGGCATGAGGTAGAAAAGTAAAAGAAAGTAAAAGAAAACCCCTCTCTCTCTCTCTCCCCCCCCAGGTTTTCACTATTTTTTTTGCCAAATTCATTTTTTCTTGAACACTTTCACTTTGATCAAAAAGCCAATTTTTATCCATAAAAATATTTTTGACCAGCTCTGATAGGAACAACTCAAAAGTCAGCTATGGAGCAGTTGACAAAATTGGAGTCACAGTACCCCTACAAGACAGGGAAGTATTGTTATCTGTATTTCACAGCTGTGGAGCTGAGGTATAGAGGAATTAAACAAGTTTCACACAGAGTGGAGGCAAGAACTGAACTCAAACCATAGGCACTGACTTTTATTTTTGCCCCCAGGGGGTGCAGGGGAGGCGGCCCTAAGGTGATGGATGTGTAGAAAGTTTTACGCATTTCAGGTGACAGCCCTATTTCTGAGGGGGACCAAGGACCTCAGACCCCCACGCACTCGGGACCTATGACTCAAAAAACCTTCTAAATCCAGCTTAGCATTTTAGCTACAAGAGCATGCTTCCTCCCTTAGAGGAAGGTTTTGCATCAGTTTGCTGTAATTTTAGAGTCTTGAAATACTACCAGTCCTACAGGGGACTTCCTAGTCTACAAGGTGAAATTCATTAAGTAACTTTGGATCAAATTCTGGAGTTCTCATATGAATCAACTCTCCATGCAGCTCAGTGAGTGCTGGCGTGAGAGAGAACACCCATGGATTTCCTGTTGAAAAGGGATACACCTGAAGTGACTGGCTGCAGGACTGCAGCTAGTAATAATCACCCAGTCTCTTTCTTGTAGTATTTGTCATGCTAGCTGAGAATTGAATGCGTTGCGTTGGAGGAAAGATGTTTTCTTCCCAGTACCATACCTGCAGAGCTCTACTTAACATTGCTATGTCTGATGAGTGCATGAAATGGAGCTAATTGATACTTCATGTGTCTCTGTGAATTCCTTTTTAAACAATTCTGTTCAGAAAACTGTCTATCCCCACCCCGTCCTCATAAATCACTTCCTTTCAAATTGGCATTGATCCAGCTCAAGCATGCACACTCTTTTATAGGCCCTGAAAAGCAATAACTTATCTATTTTTTATTACACTTTCAGACTTTTTCACTGGATTTTATCTTCTTTTGGTGCAAACAATAAATGTTTCCTCAAGATGCATACCAGGACTCCTTGCTTCCTTTACCTAGGAGTATGCAAGATGGAACAGGGAACTGGAACAATCACAGGCTTTCCTCCTAATTTTCCTTTGCAAATTCCAGTTACAAACATATTTTCAAGAAGAAAGAGTTTTGTAACAAAAACAATGATACTTAATTCTTCTTAGAGGGAGTATCTTTTTATTTAATGTTAATCAATGACAGCTCTAACCTAGACACAATTTTTCAGAAGATACAATATACCTGACACACATTAACTCTTTCAGAGGAATCTTCCATATTTGAAGCTGCCTAGCTTCTCAATAACACTTTATTATATTAGGGTAGCTGTTACTAGAATATGTGTCTCACCAAAGCAATCTTTCAGCAGCTTACTGTAAAGCATAAGCAGGTTTTAGGGCCAAATTTCCCAGTGCCAGAAGTAGGTAAAACTCCGTTTGAAATGAAGGAAGTCGCTGCTGCTTCTGCTTGTGAAGAACTGGTCTCTGTGAAAGAGATCTGATTTCTTTCTCACATCTGTAACCGAGAAGACTGGCACAGGTATGACTGTCAGTCAGATACATTCTGCTCCTGAAGTAGCTCAGAAATGATGGCTTTGGCAGCATGGAAGCCAGCAAGGGATTGGGTCATGGTGGGCTGGGATCTTGGATAGCTAGACCATGATGAGCTCTACACTGCTGAAGCTATACTGCTAGCAGTGCTTGCACTAGCTAGCATAAAGGGAGCTGGGTTTTGTCTTCATTAGCTCTAGTTACACTTGGGACCACAGGGTAGGTATTCCCTTTGGTCTGGGTCAGAATGCTGTTAAGAAGTTAGTAAAGGGCTTCTTTTTTCCATGTTGGAGTTACAATATCTTGTTGTACTTCTAATTCATAGATACTCCTGTTCATTTGTCAGCAGGGTTATGGGATCATAAGAAAGTAAGGGCATGTTTACACATGCTTTGGGAGGTTAGGGGGAGCGGGGGATGCTTTAATTAGCAAGCAGTTTTAATTAAATCACCCGAGCAAGCGGTTTTAATTAAATTGCCCGAGCGTCGTGTGTATCAATGTTCCCGCATGCTGAAAAATGGCAGCAAGGTGCTTTGAACTACAGGAAAAGCTTTGTTATCTGGCACCCATGGGGAATCGGGGGCATCAGATAACAAAAGATGCTGGTTAATTGAGAGGCCTGAACAAGCATCTTTATCTGTTTGGGCTGCCACTTCTCCCACCGTGTCTGGGGCATTGCTGACCCTCCTGCTGCATCACCGACCCTCCCGCAGGCCCTGCGAGCCCTGAGGGACAAGGAGGCGGGCCCCATGCAGCCTGTTATGCCCTGGGCCATAGGGGTTTGGCAGCGCAGGCTGCTTTGCCCTGGGCTGTGGGGGCTCAGTGAAACTGGAAGTGCCACGATGCATTTAAAAGGAACCCAAGATCTACCGTGTGCTGCCACCGCCCTCCACCCCACCCAGCAGGTAAATCTGTGGGGAGGGAAGAGTGGGGGCAGATCGAGAAAAAATTATTTATGGGCTTGCCACCTCAGCAGGTAAGTCCCACCCAGCCAGGGTCCCACTCTGCTTACCCCTGCTCCTGCCTCTGTTTCTTACCATGGGAGCCTCGATCTAGCCCCCTTCCCTCCCCTCCCCTCCCCAAGGGCTGACCTGCTGGGCTGGGGCACATGCATGTGGGCACTCAGCCCCCCACCCCAGCCTTGGATCAACTCCAAGAAGCTCCAAGATCAACCACAAGAGGCTCCAAGATCTACCAGTGGATCAAGTTCCGCTAGTTGGTGACCACTGCCACAGACCCTCACAAAGTATGCTAAATTAACTTCCTTATTTGCTTCTAACACTTTATCAAAACTTTGTCAGCAAGGTCTTTCCCTTCTGAGATATATGCCAGTTGCCTCCCATTAAATATTATATATACAGTGATGCATCTATCCCAGGAGGTGCACAGCCCCACCAGGGGAGACGCCTTGTTGGACCTAGTGCTGGCCACGGGTGATGACCTGGTGAGGGGGCTGCGGGTGCTCGACCACCTGGGCGACAGTGATCATCGCCTGCTGGAATTCACCATCTACTGCAAGGTGGCAAAGGCATGCAGTAAGGCAGCGGCCCTAGATTTTAGGAGGGCAGACTTCAATGAGCTAAGCAGGATAGTTGGAGAAGCGCTGAGGTCCCATAGGGGAGGGGAGCCAGGTGTCCAAGGAGAGTGGTCGCTCCTTAAGGAGACGATCCTCCAAGCCCAAAGGAAGGTAATCCCAACTAGGATCAAAGGGAGCAGGAGAGCACACAAGCCTCCATGGCTCACCAAAAGCATCCAGGAATGTCTCCTTGCTAAAAAGGAGGCTTACACCCAATGGAAAGAAGGGGTCATCACCAGGGAGGACTATTCTGTAGTTGCTCGGGGATGCAGGGGCCAGTCAGGAAGGCCAAGGCAGAGATGGAACTGGGACTAGCTTCCCAGATTAAGGACAATAAGAAGTCCTTTTTTAAATACATAGGGGGTAAAAAGAAGGTCCTGGGTAATGTGGGGCCCTTGCAGGACGCGTTGGGAAATTTGGTCGTCACACCAGACGGCAAAGCTAACATGTTTAACGATTTCTTTGCCTCCGTTTTCCTAAGTAGGGACCAGAACAGTCACCTCCCTGCTGGGCCCCCCTCGGGCCCCGGGGGAGGCACACCTGGGCCACGGGTTAGTGAGGATTTAGCTAGGGAGGGAGCTTCTGGAGGGGTTGGACATATTCAAGTCAGCCAGTCCAGATGATCTCCACCCTAGAGTCTTAAAGGAACTGGCCGAGGTCATTGCAAGTCCCCTGGCATGGCTTTACGAGCACTCGTGGTGCTCTGGTGAGGTACCGGAGGACTGGAAGAGGGCCAACGTGGTTCCCATCTTCAAAAATGGCAGGAAGGAGGACCCGGAAAACTATAGGCCGGTTAGTCTTACCTCGATCCTAGGCAAGCTGTTCGAGAAAATTATTCTGGCACACATCCAGGAGGGGCCAGCAGGGGACTGCATGCTTAGGGGCAACCAACATGGGTTCATCAGTGGCAGGTCCTGTCAGACCAACCTGGTAGCCTTTTCGGATCAGATCACCAGATCATTAGATGCAGGGGTAGCAGTGGATATAGTCTTCCTGGACTTCTGGAAGGCTTTTGACACTGTCTCTCACCCCGTTCTCATTAAGAAACTGGGGGGCTGTGGTGTAGATACCCACACAGTCAAATGGGTTGCCAACTGGCTGGAGGGCCGCACGCAGAGGGTGGTAGTGGATGGGTCCTTCTCAACCTGGAAGGACGTGGGCAGTGGGGTTCCCCAGGGCTCGGTCCTCGGGCCCGCACTGTTCAACATCTTCATCAGCGATTTGGACGAGGGGGTAAAAAGCGCCCTGTTCAAATTTGCTGATGACACTAAGATGTGGGGGGATGTGGGCACACTAGAAGGATGCAATAGGCTACAATCAGACCTAGACAGGTTACAAGGGTGGGCGGATGAGAATAGGATGGGTTTCAACACAGACAAGTGCAAGGTGATGCACCTCGGGAGGAACAACCGGGACCATACCTACAGGCTGGGGAACTCCCCTCTTGTCAGCACGGAGGCAGAAAAGGATCTGGGGGTCATCATTGACTCCAAGATGAACATGGGCGGGCCGGCAGTGTGGGGATGCAGTCAGGAAGGCCAACCGCACCTTGTCATGCATCCACAGATACATCTCGAGCAGGTCCAAAGAGGTGATCCTCCCCCTCTATGCGGCACTGGGCAGGCCGCAGCTGGAGTACTGTGTCCAGTTCTGGGCGCCGCACTTCAAGAGGGATGTGGACAGCATGGAGAGGGTCCAGAGGAGGGCCACTCGTATGATCAGGGGACAACAGGGCAGGCCCTATGAGGAGAGGCTACGGCACCTGAACCTGTTCAGCCTCCAAAAGAGAAGGCTGAGGGGGGATCTTGTGGCCTGTTATAAACTAGTCAGAGGGGACCAGCAGGCACTGGGGGAGTCCCTGTTCCCCCGAGCACAGCCAGGAGTGACCAGGAATAACGGTCACAAGCTGGCAGAGGGTAGGTTTAGGTTAGATATCAGGAGGCGCTCCTTCACGGTCAGGGCGGCTAGGGTCTGGAACCAACTTCCAAGAGAAGTGGTGCTGGCTCCTACCCTGGGGGGTTTTCAAGAGGAGGTTAGATGCACATCTTGCTGGGGTCGTTTGAGCCCAGTACTTTTTCCTGCCATGGCAGGGGGTCGGACTAGATGATCTGCTCAGGTCCCTTCCGACCCTAGAAACTATGAAACTATGAAACTATGCTGTACAGTTGGTGTGTCTAGTCCCTAGGCTCAGGCTTATGTGTTTGGAAAACTGGTATCTTGCTTATGTCTTAAACTTTCTGACTTCTTCATGATCTCTGTCAGTGCCATATTGATTTTTTTTCCCCATCTCTCCTCCTTTAACCTTGTTGGCTAACTCCCAGTTCATGCAGAAGTTTTGCTGGTCAGCAGTTGCGCTGCTTTTCTGCACAGACACCAATAGCATTTTAGATAGGGCAGCCACAGTGCATTTTCACTTCATACAGCTCTGATTCCTTGTGGTAACTTCCTACCACATTCTGTTTATTTTTATCACTTTCCTGCCCTTTTGTTATTGGGAATTTAAAAAATGGGGCCCAAATCACTTCTTATACTAGCTTTAAATTATATGACTCCATGCACATTAGTGGTGTAACAATTCATATACTCTGGGAGATCCAGCTGATGCCCCCCTGGTGGTAGCTGGAAGAATTCTCTAGCTTAATCATTGCTCTGATGTTAGCATACTATTGCTGAGCCCTGAATGCTGGAGACATGAAGGAGGGAGCCTGGTCGTCATTTATCCTTGCAGTTTGGCTAGCACCTGGTAAGTGTGGCTCCAGCTACTTAATGGAAGCATGGCCACCACTGTGAAATAGAATATTTTGGTAGGGTGGTCTGGAGTGGGGTGCCTCCTCTTCACTTTCAATGCAGGAGGAACAGAAGACTCATAAAATGAGTGGTTTCTTTGATATCTTGGGGAAAGAGTATGTGGTGACAGTTGGAATAAAATTCCCTGGTCATAGTCAGAATATCCCTACATGCATATCTCCCTTTGGCTTTCAGCCTTTTTCTTTCTCTCTTCCTTTTTGAAACCACAGCTACTCATTCACACAATGTGGTATGAGGTGCCGACATGCACAGAACCACCGAGTATAGTCTAGGAGTTGAGAAAGCTTTACAGGAATATTTTCCTTTTAAACAAAGAAAGATGCAAGCACTTCAGAAAGCTCAGTGGAAACAAACAAACAAAAAGCTTTATTAGGGCTTGTGTAATTTCCCTTCAGGTTAACTGGTTCCAGCAGCATATGCTTTGTCTTTCTTGTGAGTCATGGATTTCTAGGTAGAAGAACCTCTGAGTAGGCAATAAAAAGTCACACAATTTTTCCCAGGCATTGAATCTGAGATGACTTTTGTTGATTTAGTGGTTAATCAGAAGCCTTAGTGATCATATCATTATGACCCTGGCCAGTAGAGGTGATACAGTACTGCACTTCTGAATATGTGCATATATTAAACCAGTAGCAGAATGGAAAAATGAATTTACTACTCCAACTCATGAATGTCGGCCTGTATAGCTTAAAGGGCTGCAGTGGCAATCAACAAGATCAACAATGGAGAGCATATGTAATTAAAGAATACCAACTCCATTTATTTTTTGTTAACCAGGAAGGGTATTTGGTAGAAAATTTGGGAACATCTCAGAACCTTTTAAAATTATCATTGGATTTATATTTTCTGTCCAGCACTGGGGTAATTTATTCAATTAGGAATGTACAAACAAAAGAAGGACATGCTATTTTTACAACACTGTCAGGCAATGATGTTTATTCATCTACACCAGTCTCTATCTTGCATGGAGAAAGCTCAAATGAAATTAATCAGGAACATCTTGAGCTACAACATGTAACACATTGCTTCTATTTTGGAACATGGAAAGATAGAAAACGTAATTAGCCACAAGAGACTTGGTAACTGAACTCAGGATTCGGGAGCTAAACACAAGTGATCCAGTATGTCCAGTACCTCTTCCTTCTCCTCCTCCTTAAACTACTATCTTCTTATTTGTTCCTTTCAGTTGTTTTATTCAACAGGATGCTTTGAAACTTGTCTATAACATATGCTAGCCTTCCTAGCTCTGGACTCTTCCACTAGTCACTAGAACAAAAATTGTTTCTATTCCTTGTCACCTGGTATTGTTTAAGATTGAAGGAGATAATAATGATGTGCCTAAGCCAGCCAGATGTACAGTATATTCTCTTCTACAGTTTCCAGTTGTATCCTTTCCTGAGGTGAAATTTGATCAGTAAGGATCTTGTCCTGCAAGTGTCTAATTAAGTGAGCAACCTCACTAGCTTAATGGGAACCATTGATATGCTGAGCATATTCATAATATTCTGCAGAATCAAGACCACACAAGTCTTGTTCAAATCCAAGCAGGCTATCCTAAATCTCTAGCAGCAGGTTTCTCTCTCACAATCTGTGTTTGTAAGTAGGGGAGTACTTACCAATAAGACCATCCATAGGCAGCCCCTTAATCAAATTAAGGCAGCCACTTAATCAAACTCTTAGGTGACATGGCATTTGCTGTATTTGCAGCCATATCCCGTGACATACAGCATAATAATTCAAGATGCTCATCCCAAATATTGGATGACCTGGTGGGGCTCAGACTATTCAGAAGCAGTTTCTTCCCTCTGCTGGGTCTACAAAATTTAAGTGAGTAGTGTAGTGGTAGTTGGACATCATGGTCTGCTTTGTGTTCGCAGTCCTCTGAAGCCTGTTGAGGTGGCACAATTTTTGCAGATGGCTAGGCGCCGAGGGCTGTATTACACAGTTTAAGATTGAAGCAAACATAAATACAACTTCATTGGAATGAGTTACAAAGCAATCATAAGGGCTGTGAAATGGGAGCTTTGTTAACAGATAGCAGAATTGCAAAAGGAAGGATAGCTTGGGGCATGAATGATGCTGCTATACTGCTGGTGGGTGCCCAGGTAGCTTGGGAAGGGGCATGATTGGACAGAAAGTTTGAGTTGTCTTGCTGGCTTGAAAGGCATGAAATAGCATAGTCACTGGCACGCAAATGTTATCAGGATTGAGGACACCTTTGCTTGAAGGATAAGCAAACCCTCTTTTGAGACTATTCAACTTTTAGGACCACTTAAGGAGGATAGGTGTGGTCCTGTAGTGCTGGACATCCTGTGTTGCCACAGAAATGGAAGTACTGTTGCTGGCTGCTTGTGCACACTGTGCAAAGAGATCAGCCAGCTCTGTTGATCCTTGGTTGGCTCTATGTGTTGACCTTGTGGGTAGTCACTTTCTCTGGTTTTGGTAAACCTGCCTGCCCCTCCCTGGGTTATTACATGATGTGGTTTGCCAGAAACAGCAGCAACAAAGCTGAAACTGCAACTGAAGAGAGTTGTGGGCACATGTGGACGCAGAGGGAGGAAGCAAGAAAAGGTGGGATTGAACATGGTCACAGGTGTTCTGAGCTCTCCTCAGAGATCCCCCTAAACAACAACAGAAGAGAAAAGCCTACCAAATTCTTTGAATAATTTATCTGTTTTGAATGTATTATTTAGTGTATTTTATTAGGAAATAAACTGTTCTGAAATCCACTATTTACAAGGCCAAACAAACCCAAGTATGTCCTTTAAGCCTTCAGGCTGATCTTTTTCAGCCTAATAAAAGGCCAAGATGCTAGTGAGTAAAATTCTGAAAACCAAAAGAGATTTGGAAGAGGGAATTATAGCCCAGCTCAGCTCAAAGGCCAGTTTAGGAAGAAGAAAAGAAAAATTTCATCTGTTAGAATTATAGCACCACCTTGAGCTAAGTGTTAAAATTAAAGGACTTTGCATATCCTGTTTGTTGTTAATGATGCAGTTCTAGCATGTGGTGCCAACACCCAGTCATGTAAAACAGAATCAAGGGGCGTCAGAGAAGCAGCTTTACCAGAGTCTGAGCTGTTAGAGTGCACATGCCCACCACCAGGCCTGGGTCTGCATAGGAGGCAGAGAAAGCAACGTTGCCCTTTCTCCTGGTGACAGACAATGTTTCCAGATTTCAGCTAAGTCAGGCTCTTGGCAGCAAGGAGCCGTTTTCCCCATCACAACAGAGGAAAGATAGTTTAGTGGTTAGAAAAACACTCCCCTGCTGGGCCAGAATTTTCCCTTGTGATTTTGGCAAATCACTCTTGTCTTTCACTACCTCACCAGAAGTGAGGGAGACTTCATGGTTCATTATAATCTTTCTGATCCCTTCTAAACTTTTCCTTTCAAAGACATTAACAACCTCTCTTCCTTTTAGTGGTCTGATGTTTCCCCCAAGCCATTGGCGATGCGTAGGGGGTGCATGCAGGTGCACGTGCACCCCCTGAGTGTGGCAGTGCACCCCCTACAAAAAGGCACTGCCGACACTGCGGGCAGTGCCTGTGGGCAGTTTCTGCTCACCACCCCTCGCCAGACGCCAACACTGACACTTCCGGCAGCGCCTGTGGGTGGTTGCTGACCACTGGTTGGCACTTACCACCCAGCACCTCCCCCCTCGGCTGCCGACAGCGCTGGCAGCATCTGCGGGAGTTCTTCGCTTGCCACTGCCGCGCTCCTGCCGCCAACAGCACTACCATGCCCCCCAGCAGCCGGGGGCACGTGTTATTCATGCCCCAAGCTATCCTTCCTTTTATAATTCTGCTATCTGTTAACCGCTCTTGGTAAGGAAGCTCCCATTTCACAGCCCTTAAGATTGTTTTTAACTCATTCAAATGAAGTTGTATTTAGTTTTGCTTCAATCTTAAACTGTGTAATATAGCCCTGGGCCCCTAGCATCTAAATAAAGCTTCCAGTTTGTTTTTAACTGGAGAAATATAAATGTTGTTTTATATGTGATGATGCACCTCGTCCTCTGCTCTCCCCTTTTCAAATTTCTAGATCTACCCATTGGGGAGCTAAAAAAGCCTTGTTTCCAGAACAAAATGGCCTTTGTTCTTCCTGTCCAGGTGCTGTTCCAGAAGCACCACAGCCTACTTAGAGTCAGTGACTTTTCCCAAATACAGTAGCTCAACCATCTTTATTTCAGGCCCTTCTATTGCTGCCCAGTTGCCTGTGCTTTCTGCCTGCTGCGATACTGAAGGCTCAATAGAAATTGCTCTCTGAGATTCCTGCACACACCCTCTTACCCACAATATCAGGCTTCCTAATCTCCTGATGACTCCCCAGTCACTGAACTCATGACTTTTCACAGGTCTTGACACTTCTTTCCCAGAAATCATAAAATCAGCACCTGAAGTGTTGGGCAACTTCAGATTTCAGTCAGACTTTGTGCACTTACATGAAAGGTTTTGCTGCAAAATGAGCGGAAGAATTTCTTGACTTTGTGATGCTCGCAGTCACATACCCAAAGCATGCACTACAGTAGACAAGGTGTGGAGGTGCACGTATATGCTTCAGCCCCTTTCTCTGTGTTGGTACATGAAAAACCTGCTTCTTTGCTGCTCCAGCTAAATTCTTTAGGACTTAGTGCCTTTGTAACAAAACTAGCACAACTCCACTTGCTTGGACAGAAACAATTGCTTTTTAGAATGCTTATGGATGATGAAGACCTTTGCTTCAGTCTTGGTTGGTAATGCATAGAGCAGGCCTGCTGACTGGCAGCTCTCGTGACTGGTTAGATCCACTCATTAAATGTACAGTTTTCTAATCTGCCCACCTTCCTGAAGAGTCAGCAACTGGTTTTCAAGAATGAGCCCTAGTTCTTTGTCCCACATATTAGATGAAGTGCTCTTACAAGGGAATCCAAGAGCATGGAGCCTTTTATCCTGTGAAATGCGGGAGCTGGGGGGCCCAGGGAAGCAAGGTCCCACAACCTAAACAGGAACTTCAGCATGGTAGTTAGTGGTTTAGTTTATTCAGTACAAAGCATGGTTTCAGACAAACTGAAATTCCCCAACTGTGGGAATTACAAGGTTTTGAAATATGTTGACTAGTTTTGATTTAAAAAGTTGAAAAATAATTTTGTTTCAGTACAGTCTGAATGAAATGCTCTGATGTTTCTGTTTTAAAACAATGTTTCAATATCAAATATAACTATATTTGATTGATATAAAATGTTTAAGGAAAACTCAAAACTAAAACAAAATAAAATTGGAGGGGGTGGGAGTCATTTAATCAAGGCAGTCAACACTTCCATTTTGGACCCTGAGTGATTTGCGTGGCTGTGGTAATAATGGTCTTCACTTGAAGTTCTTTTTGCAGAATTGGATGCCAGAATGGCAATAGAAAAGTAAAGCGTGAATTGAAGCATGCAGGCGTGTACTGTACCCATAGGGCCAGGCTCAAAACTGTAGATCTAAATACAGGCTAGTCAGAGGTCACCTGCCTATACAAGTGTCAGGCATCTTTCAACTTTGGATTCTCATGATCACCTCCTGTCTTGCAGGTTCTCCTTACTATTACAGTGCTGCAGCCCGTGGAGCAGCACCTCCGGCAGCAACTGCTGCCTATGACCGCCACTGACCCCAGGAGCCCAGAACTCAAGCACTTACTAAACATATCATCCAGGACGACAGCATCTGATTCACCTAGATATAACCATGCAAATCACACTGCAAGGAAGAAAAAGGAAGTATCGAGTAGGAACCTGCTGATTGGAATTTTACTCTTTAAACTGGGTGAACTAATTATTACTATTATTTTTTAAATCAGTGAAATTCTAGTGATGTTAACTGGGTCTCAAACAAAAAAAGAATCAGGAGAAAACAGTTCTGCTGACATTCCATATGGTTCAAAAGGGACAGTAGCTGCATCTTACTGCTGGCTATTAGTCTACTTGCCTCTAGTTCTCTCAGCCATGCCTGGGGAATAGGAACGGTTCTGACCTTCAGCAGTCCACTTTGGGATGTCTCTTTTAATGTGCATTGCAACAGGCTGTGTGATTCAACATGGACTGTCTGGCTTTTGTGGTAAAGATGGATTGGTTTGCTCAATTTACACAGTACCAATGTAAATAACTTGCTTCTTTGTGTTACTATGAGAGTGGCTTAGCATAAACAGCAACATGGTACAAATTATGAACTCAAAATGCATCTGAAAATGTGTTTTGAAATTGGTGCACTGATTCAAAGAATTCAGTAAGCTTTAACCAACTTTGAACCAGGTTAACATTCATTGTGGCTATATTTGGGGCTGATGTTATTTCTATATAAAGCATCATATCGGACAGTCATGTGTGATCATGGTGTGTGATGGCATTGAACATATGAGCAATTGAAAGATGTGGGCAGTTTGTGACATTTTACTGCTAAGTATTTATTTATGTTCATTTGTAATCATAACTAGCACTGAAACAAAATCTCCAGCTTCAAGTTAAACTACACCAGAGAAGGAATTCCTAATTAACACCTGTGTACATCTCAATATATTGCTTGCTGAAACCCAATTATTTCTGTTTTGTAAAGGGGAAGAATCCCAAGGTGATGATTTTTCAAACTGATATCTCAAACAGTGTTCTAGTCATGGCAGCCATGCACACTGAAACATGCAAAGGTTGCTTGACCAAGCAAATTGATGATGAAAGCACACATTTAGGAATACCCATGTATTTAAATGAAGACATTTCTCAAGTTATTCCTTAAACATGGGTGGCTACTATGGATTCAAGCTATTGTAGTCCAGAGTTACGCTGTGCATAAATTTGGCCCTTTAATTCTGTATTTTCTCCTTCTGTCTCAAAGAAAACATATTAATAGAACCAAGTGACATGTTGTTCAATGTTCTCTACTTCCCAGGGCTAATGAATAGAAGAGAGCTTACAAATGACTGGTTAAGCGAGTACCTCACTATCAGCTCCATGACACCATATAAACTACTCATTTTTTCCTCTAAGGAGTGACTTACTTTAATCATATGCTGATAACAATCAGCAAACTTCCCATCTACACAGAGGGAAAATTAGAGCAAGGCTTTCTTACTGAAGCCAATGGAAAGACTCCCACTGACTCTAATGGGTTTTGAATTTGGTCCACGGCCTTGGACAGTATAATCGTACTTAATGGAAATGGGCCTGATACTACATCCTTACTTACATGGGTGAGCATTTACATGTAAAAATATTTTTCAGACTGCTTGTGAGGGAAAGGTTTTCCTGAGGTGAATAAGGGTCATCAGAGCCATAACAGGACGCCGGATGCCTGGGGCAATGGCAGTGCTTGGGACGGGGTGACTTCCAGCTGCTGGCATGACTGTGCAGCTATGGTGACAGCTGTTATTTTTTGGCTCTGGGGGCTGCTGCCTCAGCTGCCCTGCCTTAGTTACACTACTGAGGGTCATGAGTACAGCCCAAACTATGAATAATTAATTACAAACATAATTTTCCATTTTTTTCCAATGTTCTGAGATGAAAACTCTTTAATGACTGTTTCCCTGCAGTATGCCACTGTGCTGCTTATCCTGCATGGATGCTGCCATGTCAAATGGCAGCGAGAGAGCCCATTTTAGAACCTCAAATGGATTTGTCTGTGTGTTCCTTCCAAAACCTTTTCAACCCTGTTTACCTTGCCCTGGTATGAGTCTTAAACACAGGCATTTCTTCCTAGTTTCCAAGGTGAATAAGGCAAGTCCTTTAAAGGTGTCAACCTAAATCCCAGCAATTTTAATGGGAAATAGACACCTAAATACCCTTGACTCTCTTGGTCATAGTTTCTAACTGAAACTGTCTTCCTGACCAAAAATTCAGTCTAGTAAGCTCCTAAAAGGCCTCAGGTAAGAATGTAAATTACTTTTCCCTTTTGATGAGTAGTAATGGATAAATGTATTTTGGTTTAAACAAGTACAAAACTGTAAGTACAACTCATTCATCTAACCAACTGCTGGGCTTCTCTCTGGGGCCAGTTTTTCTAGCATCATCTGAGGCACCCTACATTCAGGGCATGTCAACATGTGCATTTACATCAGCTTAAATTTACTGCACAGTAAGTGGGAATAGACCAGCATCTACACGTGCAGGTACTGAAGTATAGTAATGCTGTGTGTGGACTGACTTGAAACTAAAATTAGTCCCAAGTCAGTCCACACACACAGTGTTACTGCTCAGTAAGGTGTCTATACATGCATTACTGCACAGTAACTAATAAGGTGTAAATATGATACTTGCATGATGCAGGTATCAAATTTACACTCAAGTCAGTTTAAGTCTCCATATTTACTGCACAGTATGGGCATGCACGTGTAGACATGTGCCCGTGCTGTGCAGTAATTCTGGTTACTACACAGTAAATGTGCATGTGTAGACATGTCCTCAGAGTACCTTTTGCTCTTTAGCAGTGGAGCTGCAAAGAGTATGTTTATCTCCTTTTGTATAAGGTTATTCAGAAGCTCCACAAAGTTTCCTAGAATGAAGTGTGTTCATATGGCTGCATAGACCTTTTCCAGTGGCTCTTTGGAAACGGAAGATATTCCATATTTCAGCTGCAAAGAAAAAACTATATTTCTCCTAATATGTAGTTGCAAAGTGTCATGGAGGGGCTGATTGTGGCTTCATGATTAAGGTGGAGTTGAGTTATACAAGTGTAAGTGGAGAGGATTCATATGACTAAACTGGAACCTTAGAGCATTTGTTTATGTCTTTACAATAAGCACAGTACTTATGACCAGCTGCTGCTCTTGTGAGACAATTCTTGAAGTAATTATGCATGAAAGATGAAATGGACCTCGAGGCAGAGGATCAGCCGAGCCCTGGTAATCTCCAACAAGCTGTATGTTAGACCCCTTAGGCCTAGGGCTGGCATTCCATGCTGGGCAGGATTTTGCTAACTGCATGCACTATCCAGAGGATACCTGATTTATTTAGTTCATCAGTATAAGGTTGCCTTGTAATGTTTACGCTACCTTTCATAATACTAAGGAGAGTCAACATTAGGCGCCTGGACATTTGGCATCAGCTCTTGTTAGTATGTGTAGAATACAAATCATAGCCTGTAAATTTCATCCTATGGATGGACATCAGTTTCAATAATAAACCCAGACATTTGGGGTCAAGCCCTGCTTGCCTTAGTCATAGGAGCAGACCATTTAAAAGCAGTGGGACTGCCTCCCTTGAGTAAAGCAAGCAAAATTTGACTCATGATCTATGATCAAGCTTCCTGAAGAAATAAAATGCTTTCAACATCAGTTTTTGTTCATTCAAGAACAGTGGGGGTGGGAAGGGTAGAACCATCCTAGAGATTTTGACACCCAGGTCCCCTTCATTTTCATGGGAAATCCCATCCCTTAAGCTGTGAAAATCATACCTTGATAGGAAATGATTTTCTGGGGATCACAAAAAGTTTCCTTTTGTCATTTTCTTCCCACATGCAGGGATGGAGCAGGTCTTCTCTTTTTGTGGGTGTGAATTTTTTTGGATCATTTCTTACTCTTTGCTGAGTACTCTGTTCTTATATCCCCTGCCTGAATGAACTACTGTTCACCAGCATGGGTTTGCTGGGCAGCAGCTGAAACCAGATAAATCACTTGCCTTGCTTTGCATCAGTCAGGAATTAATTAACAAAAGATAAACCCAAGGGTGCATGATATATGCATGTGCATATACTGTGCTGCATGTCGCACACACGTTTCCTCACACACACACATATATTTCATCCTCATTATAACCCAATGCCTGTGTAACAAAAGTCACTGTAATGAATTTTACCATGTGATTAATGATCGGGCTCCGGAAGAGACTTTTGAATTCCAGTAGAAATTTGAGGTGCCTCATGAACAGACTGGACTGTGACCAGGGGAGACTGCAAGAAAACAGAGCAGCCTCATGTTTTGCAGCTGAGAGCACAACCCACTCATTTTGCAACTCTGCTAGATGTATCCATTCATTTTGATATGCAGCTGTTTGGTTTTTTTAACTACACATTGGTTTTAAAAATATATGGATAAGCTGGTCAGGTGGTGTGAGTTGGCTTAGTCACACTGACATCATCCCAGTGGGAGAGCCTGGAAATGTGTTTGTTGGGGATCTGAGCATAGTTTGAGCACCGTATTTTTCCTTAAGAATTGAAATGAGCCCACCTTTTCAGACGGCAGTTTCATGAGGCTTTATGGGCAGCATGACCCTACTGAATACTGCATCCTCTCTGGATGTTTCATTGTGTAGTTATGTAGGCCCTGCTGATTATTCAGGTGCCACTCCTGCTATCTTCTCTGCACGTATGTCATACTGATGGGTAAATCTCAAAAGGTTTGGATGTTTGGCTCTGTTTTGATAAGCACTAAAAGTGTGGATGCTTATCTGGAGCTTATCCAGTTCTTTTGAGGTTTCACCCATCCATCCTTCCCTCTTTCTTTTTCACCATCCCACCTTCCATGCTCACCATCATCCTACTCAGATTTCTGTTTCTCCTCAACAGGCCCCAGTGAAGTCAGCAGCCCTCCACAAAGGCTTTCTTATATACAGGCACACAGTGGGTGCATCTACACAAGACTCTTACTGCACAGTAGCCTAATAATGCTGCGCAACAGCGTGCCAATCAAAAACCGTGCTAATAAGCTACTGCACAGTGTTATTACGCTACTGTGCAGTAACTGCCACAAAAAACACGTGCTGGCACTACTGCACAGTAACTGTAGTTACTGTGCATTCAGTTAGTACTTCATTAAGGAAGTACTAAACTAAATGCGCAGTAACTATGGTGCATTAATAAACATGTAGACATGCCCAGTGAAGCTCATTTTTTCCAAGGTATGCCACACGCTTTGGAACATCCCTAAGCTTGCAAATCCTTAAAACACATAAACTAGGAAGCGGCAGCCTAGCAAATGAGCAGACACTGCCAGGCCTCTAGGATCTGGGAGCCTCTTTGACAAGTTCTGGAGGAGGGTCTAGTTTTTGAAAATGAGTCAGTTGTGGTAGCATGTTGTGAGAACAGGAAACAAGAATGCCTTAGAGCTAATGGATGGGCTGATGGTTGTAATGAAGGCTGTTATGTGATGCAGAGGATCAGACCATAGCATTTCTGGGAGTTGCACAGAGGAAAAGGTACCCTGCTCAGTGTGAGAGAGATGGAGTTAGGGACTGGAAGAGGGCTCCTTTGTCTGAATGGCTTGAGTTGATGCATAATTTTCCTAAATGAGTTCATGGATCACAATGCAACCCAAATACACAATGGATAGAGTGGGTCAAATCCTGGTTTCAGTTGCATGATTGACTGGGGACTGAGAGTAGAATGTACGTCCATATTCATTTTAATCCAGCAGTGACTAGTATACCAGAGCCTTTTAGGTACCACACCTCTGTCTAAATCAGGCTCCTAATGTTGCAGTAACTTGTTTGGTCATTATATTCCAAAACATATTTAGGTTTTATACTTTCTCAGCTCCACTTCAGGAGGAATTTGGTGTATACAGTATCTATACTGATAGGCATAAGAACCAAAATCTGAATGGGAAAATGCTGCTCCAAGGTCAAATCAACAAACAAAATGAGACAAAGCCCAAATGAAGAAAAGTATGGAGGAGATTCTAGCAGAATATAACCATCTATGGGGTATTAAAATAGATACATGGAGAGAAAAATAGAGGACAATGAATTCTCTTAGTGTTAATTTCAAGAAGTTCAACTCAGTCATGTCTTAAGATCTCTGACTAGCAAGCTGTATATGTTTCAGGACCCTGGTATTAGCTTCACTGCACCGTAGTCACCCAGGAAAAACAGGCTGCTTCAAAGAACAGCCCAGCTTCCAAGATGTCATGCACACAGGAAATTGAGGAAGGCAGGTTGGGCAGGTTCAGTTAAATACTTAGGGCTGGTCCTGGATACTCTCACTTGGATATTACTAGCATGAGATGACTCATGGTATGAAATCATGGTGCTATTGAAACCAACAGGAATTTTACCATCAACTTCACTAATTTTTTTATTTCCCCCATCAGCTTCTAGACAGCTGCTCATTTGACTTATTTGTGTATGGGTAATAATGTGCACAGTAAGGTTCTTCATTTGCTGAACCATTGCCCTGAATGGATGGGAACTACTGTAACAAAAAAATCCTTGTGCAAACTAGACACTGGGTGCATGTACATGTGCAATTTAATGAGCATTAAAACCTATTCTACTGTACATTAAAGTGGTGTGTAAAAACCATGCTAATACACAAATGCACAGTAGAATAGGCTACTGCACATTGTCACCTAAAAATGCACACTTGCACTACTGTGCATTAGTGTAGTCTAATGCACATTTATTTAGTAACTCATATTGGAGGTACTAAATTTAATGAGCATTAGGAAAAGCACATTAATGCATGTGTAGATGTGCCCACTGTATTGCATTTTTAAAGGTCCTTAAGCATCTAACTCCATAGATTTTTATGAGAATCAGGTATCTAATTTTTGAGACATCTGGCTTCGATTCCTTGTGCTCAGAATCAGGCCATTGTGATATGAGCCTTTGGGATATACTGAATATAAATTTTTAAAGGAAATACAGATGTTGTTATCCCTTATAATCTCACCAGGTTAGCTACAAAATCTTAGCCTGCTTTTAAAAAACCTAATACTTTCCAGTGGTTTGCTTCAAGAGGTGAATGAGCATGAAAGTTGCTGTCAAACCAGGCTCTGGAGGGATGATGGTCAGAGTATGTGTTTTACTTAGAGACTCCTGGGTGGTGGGGCTGTGCTCTGATCTATACTAGGATTATAGCTGCCAGGCACAAAGCTCCACTGTTTCAGTTATTGTGCTTAATAAGCAAAATAAGGAAACATAAAAAATGAAGCCAGCCACCTGAAAAATGTTTAGGCACTGAAAATAAATTTTCTGGGGGATTAGTGGGTTTTTAATAGTAAAGTTCAGATTGTGGTGCATATTATTACCTCACTTTGTAAGTGTGAGCCCTCTTCATGCTATTTAGGGAGAAACAGATTCAGTCCAGTTTGTTCATTTCAGTGGCTCCTGGTTGTGGAGACCTCTTTGCTCTGAAACTGTCAAACCTTCTGCCATAGGCCTAGTTTTAGCTGAAAACACCATTTAAAATTGGTATTTTTTTGCTAGAGTTTTGATTTACCCACAGTTCATTTTCCTTGGGAGTAGGACAAAAAGGAAGCCATGGACTAGACCATCTTAATTTCAAGCATGAACATTTATAGTTTCATTGAAACCTGTGTCTCATTACAGAGCTATCTTGGTGAATTGGCTGCCAGGTCTTAGCATCCAACTCAGCCTAGCTCAAGTGTTAGCCTTCCTCGAGTTGCCCTGTCATCACTGATGCTGTACTTCCTCATGTGCATTGCTCGGACTTCTGCTCTGAGTGCTGCAGCAAGCAGAGTAATTCAGTTATTCTTTCTCAGTGAAAATCTTGTCTATCCTTGTGGACCCACAGGGGAATTGTGGGAAAGTGCTGGCCGACTATCAGCAAATGAGTAAATATACCTCCTGCAAAGTAGGTATATTTTGTGCAACACGGTTCATAAATGGCACTTGGGAATTTAGCCTGGAGCACCAGGATGCTGGAAATGGTGTGACTGCGAAGCATCACTGCATGAGAGAGTTCTGCATGTGGGCAAGAGAGCTGAGAGAGACAGGCCCTGAGTAAAAGGCTGAGGTTGCTCTGTTGTGAAGACGAGCACTATTTATGTTATTTAGGGGGCAAAACATTCTAGGCAATCCATACATAACTAACTGCTGTAACTCATTGTATAAACCAGTGATTCTCAACCAGAGTGCTGCCTGGTTGTTAGGAAATTCAAATCCTGTTTGCGTTTCCAATTCAGACAGGAATTCGTAGTGTTGAAATATTCAGAGCTCTTGTGATCTTTCTGAGTTCTGTGCAACAGAAAAGTTGCTCCATTATTTTTTCTTAGGCAAAAAACAAATAAAAGCTAAGAGCTGGCTTTTTCCAAGGGGTGTCTTAAGTTTAATGAGAGGTGCCTTGAGTCTAAAAAGTTGAGAAACATTGGTTTAGCCAGAAAACTCCATATTCATTAAAAATGTAGCACAAGAAATTAAAATTGAAAGGATTGAAACCATTGGGTATCACTTTGCTGTTGTAGTCAGTGCAAGGCGACATGCCAACACCTAATGAAATACACCATCAAAAACTTGCTTGATTCCAGAAATACTCACACTTTAATCCTTGCTGTCTTACTTGTTGGCTCTCACTGTGATCTTTGCTTACTAATCCTCCGAAAATCCAAATGCACACAAAGTGCTTCAGAATAAGAGTCAAAGGGAAGGTGTTTTTCAGGACACCTTTATGGATAGTGGACAGTGTGTGTGTGTGTGTGTGTGTGTGTGGGTGTGTGCGCGCATGCGCAAGTGTACATGTGCAGGCATGCTTTTGTCTACAATCCATGTATCTTCACATTCATCACACCAGGCCTGATTCAACGCCTGTTGAAATCAGTGGAAATCTTTTCACTGACCACAATGGGTATTATATTAAGCCCTGTGTCTCCAGATTTTTCCACTCTGCCTTGTAAAACGAAACAGGAAAATGGCCAATGGGCATTTAAACCTTTCTTTTGCTCTGCTCAGCCTTGTATTGGAAGAAACTCTGTCCTGGTTTTTCACTTTCTAGTGGCCTTTGTACATTCTGAAATTACACAATGCGTTACATTGCAAATGGAATTCCTTTCCAAGAAAAACACAGTATTTTTTTTTCTTAGAGGCAGACTACTTTGTATTAGGGACTTCCAGCATCAAAGAAATACATATCTATTGTATCCACCAAAGTCTGTGATGCCTGCATTTGAAGCTTACTTGTAAAAAAAGAGAAAAAGAAAAAGAAAAAAACCCATACAAACAAAAAAAACACAACTTACAAAAAACCCATAAAAATAACAGTTGAATTGCCTTTGAAAGTAGGAGATAAGTCTGTCTCCACACAGATGAAAAAAATGCTTCTTAAAATGTGTACGTTTTGTATTCTTTTTTTCTAGTAGGAAAAGAACTGACTTGAAATCTTGGTGTTTTTTCCTTAGTGCTGTGTGTTGCTTTTGTGTGTTATAATATTTGAATGTAATTACAGCAGTGCCAATTTGCCAAAGATGTCGAACATATTTTTTGGTTTTTGTTTTGGGTTTTATTTTGGGGAACTGGGAGGGAGGTGGGATGGGAAGGGGGGGAATGAGGTCTGAGATAAGAGGGAAGGGCATTTTTGAGTTTTGTTTTTTCATTTGTTTTGTTTTTCTGATTATTTTTCTTGTTGATACTGGAATTTGTGATTTTATTCTAAGTTAAACGGTTGACCGCAAAACTTTTTTTTAGATTAGTTGAAGAAACATGCAATAAGATTGGCGTAGTTTCAATATCTGTGTGTCTTTTCATGAGAGTGACTGTTACTTGTGGACATTTGATTTTATGTAACCTTTATGTGAGATAATTATTTGTAAATATTTACCATAATTTTATTGGTTCCTAAAATAAAAGTAATTTTTTAAGTTCAAAGAATCTGGTTTTACTTTTGTTTTAAACTTGGCTTTAGGAGCACTTGAAACAATCTCACGCTGCCTATCCCCAATTATGTAGGTTCATATTTTGATACTTTAGTTCATAGTGCTTGAAATCCTGACCTCTGAAATCCAGACCCAGTGATCTTCAATATTGGTTCATTTCTGATATCGGCTGGTTTCAATGAGTCTCCTCAGACACAATTCAGGTCAGCAGGATGCTAAGTGCTCAAGCCATAATCCAACAAAGCCCCTGCTTATCTTCAAGCACGTAAGTAATCTCATTTAGCCCTATCGATGGAATCCTGATTTTACTGAAGCTAAAGTCATAGCTCCAGAAGTGCTACAAGTGGAATAAGGTGAGGCACTTTATTTAGCGTATGCGGTTTCAGTATGTTGTTTCAGCCAATTTAATGCAATGTCATCACCAGTGTGAAGAGATTGAAGGCCAATGGGTAGCATTGTAAATGGACACAAGTCAACAATATGGGACATGGTTTGCACTTGTTCATAACAGCATTTGTTGTCATTGCAAAGACCTCACTGGTATAGATTTGAGGCACAGTGACCCTGTCCAGTCTGATAATGGTTGAGAAGTGCCCAATAACAGCGTGGCCAGTTAAATCCTGGTTGACTGACTGTAGGGTCAGAGACGATGTGGTGATTGATTGGTGCTTGTGCTGACCATTTTTCATGCCAATGAATAAAAAATGAAAAGTCAAAGGGTTTTGAAAGGGTGGACCACATTGGGCATCTTGAGGGGAGCCGAGCTATTAGTGTTTGGAAGATGTCCCAGCATACTGGCAGTGTAGGATTATCCTGGTGTCTTACTATCAAGTTTACTTCAGCATTTGTGCAGCAGAGATGAGGGGGAGCAATGCTACTGAGTAACCAGGACAGTGGAGTGAGGCACAATGTGCCTGATACAAGATGCATTGTAGCATGCAGTTGGGTGTCAGCTAGTTTGCTGTGCAATGATGCTGAACAATCCCATACAAGGGCACAGTATTCTGCAGCTGAATAACACAGTGCGAGAGCAGATGAACCTAGTGTGGAGACATTGGCACCCCAAGTGGAGCCTGCATGTTTGGCAAATAGATTATTTCTCCTTAAAGCAGTTTTCTGGCAATGTGATTTATAGGTTAAAGTCCAGTCAAGGGTGACTCCAAGATAAACTGGGTGGGTTTTGAATTTGAGAAGCTGACCATTTGAAGTGATAGATAGTGAGCTCACAATTAGCTCTGGTATTATGCAGATGGAAAACACTTGAGACAGTCTTTGAGATATTTGGTTTGAGGCACTATGGCAGTATTCTGACATCAATCTCATGTCTCCATCAAGTGTGAGTTTCATGCTTGAAAAGTCACAAGCTTGGGTGGCAAAGCCACTGTCATCAGTGTAAGCACATTTTTGTGACCCAGTCACAGGCAAGTCATTAATGTACAGTTTAAAAGGGAAGGCACCAGTACTGATCCCTGAGGAAAGTCACTGGTTTGATGTCTCCAAGAGCTACTTTGGTTGGCCAGGTGGACTCTAAAGCATCAACCATGTAGTAATAGTTCAACTAGATGAGTGGCCCAATGTGGCAGAATTCCTGATATTTTTGCCAGAAGACTAGTATCCCAGACAGTATCATATGCTGCTGTTAAGTCAAGAAAGACAACATCAGTCTTCAGGTTTTTCTGAAAGCCATTTTCAGTGAAGGTGGTTGAGGTTAGAACTTGATTACAAGTGCTCTGGCCATGGCAGAATCGTGCTTAGTCTGGGCGTAGAGCAGAATCAATTACTAGAGAATTAAGTTGCAGAACCAGTCTCCCAAGTTTCTTGTAGCAGACACTCAGGAGGGAGATTGGTTGGTAACATGCTGCTGATTGTGAATCTTTGCCAGGCTTGGGTAGACCAATGATTTTTGCTCAGCACCAAGCTGATGGAATTCGTCCTTCATGCATAATGTAGCTGAAGAAGAGAAGCCAGTTATGAGCTCATGGACCAAGATGTTTCAGAAACTGGGTGCATGTTGTCATAGCCAGTTGCAGTGCTAGATTTTAATTTGCACAGCAGAGTTGAGTTCTGTTGGTAAAAAGGTTTGTGGAGGATCTAGGTTTTGATGGCTTGGGGGTGTGCACCTGCTGCTTCTGTGCTGTCAGTAAAAAATTGTCTTAGAGCCCTTGCTATTTGTGCTATGGGGTGTGCTTGCCCTTTCATAATGCCAGATGGTCACTCTGTACCTTCCTTCCATAGGGTGTGGCACATGGCTGCACTGGATAGTAACACAGCAGGGTGGGAAAAGTGACCCTCAGAGCCAGAAAGCTCTCCTGGATCTCCCCACTCCACCCATCACCACTGCTAGTGTCACTCCAGGAGAAGAGCTAGACTCCAGCCATTTTGACCCCTACTGCTCACTCCCTTTGCAGGAGTTATTGTAGACACGTTGCACCTCCCTGGCCTGCTATGTGACCCAAGGGCCAAGCTTGATTGTGATTTATTCTGAGGTTTACAATGCGGGTAACTTTCCATAAAGCCCCACTGGCAGCTGCTCTATACACCATCATTATCTATTATTATATTAAAAATGTTATTAAACAAGGTCTATAGTTAATGAAGGATTAATTATTTATTCTCATTGAATTATGTATTAATATTTAAATCTGACTGCAGTATAGGAAATGGGAGTTCAGCTGTCACTGTGAACAAACTTGTAATTTGCCTTTTTTCACATTCAGGCAACAGTACCTGTGTTTGTCTTATGTGAGCAAACACATAGCATAGGCTAGTCACACCCCACCTGGTGCCTTTAATGCCCAGGCAGATTCCATCTCAGTTGATCCCAACTTTATACAAATATACACAGATCTTCCCACTGTAGCTTTAATTTGTGGATGCTAGGGCATGCTGTGCATTACTGATATTTCATTTTTTTTTCTGTGAAGATCCAGTTGGTTTTTTAAAATGCATTTATTTGGATCAGATTCACACACCTTAGATAAGTATAGTCAAAAAACCCGAGACTGAACTGACTGAATCTTTTCAGGTTAGTCTAAACTGTGTAGACTGAACCAATAAGCAAGTGAACAGACATTCACTTTTGATTCTGGAAATGGAGCCATATGCCTGCAGTGGCCCAGGCCAGAAGCTGGGTAGCACTAGAGCATGCCTCCCTTCTCTGCTGCTGCAGACAGGTTGAATCTGGAGGGCATCTGGGAAAAAGTTCAACAAACCAATTTAACTTAAATCAGTTAAGTCTGATACTACATCCATCCAGGTTTATTTTTAACTGGTTTCAGTCATTTTGAAAGTGGTTTATGTGTGCTGAACCTCAGCTGTGTTACAGATTTGAACCAGACTCCAATCATTTACACCGGTTTATGTGTATTTCTGTACCTAGACCTTCTGTCTTTGCTTTCTGCAAATATTGTAGCAAATGATGCTGCAGCAAGTCTTTAAAAAGTCTAATTTCAGAATACTTGGCATTACTACTGATTTTAAGGATTAAGCTGTTCCACTAGGAGAATGGATTCGATACAATGTCATCTACCCAGCCAAAAAGCCTACATACTGTATTTTAAATATTCCCAGTGAATAACACCTTGAGAAAAGATGTTACGGAATTCCACAGACATTTGACAAATAATTTTAAATAAACTCAAGAAAGTCATGCTCTGCTTATGGACAACAAGTGAAGAGACAGAGATAGCAAAATTCATTGGATAACTTCTATTAGCTACTAGGGGTGTGCATAGCGGGCCCTATTCGATTCGGATTTGGATTTGGATTTGGATTCAGCTTGAATCAGGGACAGTGATTTGATTCATTGATTCAGATCATTGTCCCTGATTTGATTTGGCGGAATCCGAACCTGAAGGTTCAATTCGGAGAATCAGTGATTTGTACATAGACACAGCTTTAAAAGTTTTTTCTGCACACCTCGAGGTACCAGTGCAGCTTATGATTGCTGCGATGCTGGGGCACATGGAGCATCTCACAGTAGTGCGGGGGGGCGGGGAGGGGGCCCTCCCTGTGCTCAGTGGTGAACCCAGAAGTGGACCGGCAGTACTTCTCGTCCACTTCTGAGTCTGTGGGAAGATGTGCTGGTGGCCCCTCTGTACACCCCTGGCTTGGCAGTCGGCCACAGGGGTACCCCAGGTGCCCTCCCCAAACCCAGGAGGCACCAGCCATCAAGCTGGGGGGTGTGGGGGGGGGGCCCTGCATGCTCCCCGACAGACCCAGAAGTGGACTGGAAGTGCTTCTGGTCCACTTCTGGGTTTGCTGCCAAGCATACTGGGGAGCCCCCGCACTTCTGTGGGACACTCCGTGCACCCCAGCATCACAGCACTCATGAGCCCCTGCTAACCTAGTGGTATGTAGAAAAATCATTTAACACTGTCTCTATGTCCAAGTCTCCAAATCTCTCCAAATCTCTCCAAATTGATTCGGAGGGTTTTGATTTGATTCAGAGAGATTAAAGGGTCTCCTGATTCAATTTGGATTTGGAGAATTGGCCACTGAATTGGGCCTAATCTCCGCCAAATTGAATCAGGGACCAAAGCTTCGCACAGCCCTATTAGTTACCTTCTGCACTCTAAGACAGTTGCTGACTCAACAGATTCACTTTTGGAAGTCACCTAAATTCATGTTTGTTTCATATTAATGCAACAAGCTGATAGTACTCTGAGGCTAATATGGAAATAACACTCCAAAGTCATGGACTTCCAAAAACATAAACCTAAACTATCAGATTTAATTCAGCTTTGTTGTACATCCAATATAATTTAGTGGATCCATTACCAACACAGTGTGATAATCTAACATTCCTTCTTAATACCCTGAATTTGACTCTTATCTAAGGTAATTAAACATTCCCTGTGTAGTGTTAGACTGTGACACCACAAACAACACAGCTTATGGAACAGCTTTTTTGGCTTATGCCTTTTAGACGAAATCTTGGGCTGGAAATGTTCATGACACTCTCCTCATCACCTCACTGGATTGGTTTGGATGCAACTCACAAATGGCCAAACAAAGGTGGTCTCTAGTTACAGAAGGGTGGTCTGGGTTAGGGTTGTATCTAGATTCCTTCATTTGACAAAATAAAAATAGAAAAAGTGAAGATGAGATGGAAAACCAAGGAAACAACATCCACACTAACTCTCAGCAATGCTCTGTGAAGACTCCTCCCTGGATAGTCCCTTGAATTACTGCAAAATGGAATATCTTAGCCTGCTGCAGGGCATGCATGTATTCCTATGTGGCCTCTCTGGGTGACAGCCTGTGTTGTGAATCTCTTCTATAATCCTCCTCCCTACATATCTGACCTGCATGTATTTTGCTTTTTGGATGTGTTTGCTCTGTCTTCACACCAGACACCCTCAGACACATGAAACTAAGTGATGCCCTATGCGAGTCCCTTGTGCTATGCCTATTGTCTATGCAAACTCTTGTGTATGAGGGTGTCAGGCCATTTTAAGCTTGAGAGTCAAAATTAATATCTTAAAATCTAGTCAGTGGCAGTCACTGTGAATCCCAGCTCATGTATCTAATGTTCTCATAGCAAGAAACTCTTCCATCAAATGTTCTACTGCTGCAGGACAAAGCCCCTGGGTAGGCTGAAGTTCTAGTACACATTGCAAGAGCCCATCACAGTTGAAACCTCCCAAACTAGGGGTAGGTGGGGTGAAAAGAATCTGTCTGAAACTCTGGTCCTAGCTCATGACCTTTTTTCTTCCCTTGAGTGGTAAGTGGATTTTTCCCCATGGATTCTTGTCCCGCTCCAAAATATCTCCGGAAACTCCTTGATCATCACATTTCTCCAGAGAGAGAGCCCAAGGCCTTTTTAAGAGAGGCCTGTGGTGTCTACATTGCCACCTGGTGTTTCTGATGTCTTGCTGCTCCCCACTCGTGAAGCTTCTGCACCATGTTTGCCAGGGTTTTTCCAGGCCAAGTACCTACAGAACCATCTTGGGAGAGGTGAGTTTTGTTCAAACTATTTGTCAGCATGGTAATGTTGGCCAGACTGCAGCACTGAGCCATTGACCAGCACTTGGATCAGGTTCCCCTCTGTGTCTGTCCATGGGTATGGGAGGCAAAGACCTTGTCCTCACCTCCATCTAGCCCCCTGCTGGTTGAATTATGTCCCCAAGGGAACAGGGAAGGAGCAGGAAGTACAAGAACAGGAACTATTTCTAGGTTTTGTGGGAGCCAGAGATCTTTGGCCACCTCTGATCCCTCCATAGCAGGGTACCTCCTGGTCCTGGGACATCTCTGGGTCTTGGGCCTATACCTTCTGTGGCAAAGAACTAATTGGAGTTACAATGTGAAGCCACATTCCATGCACTGGAAACAGAAGGGCCTGATGAATATAATCATCCAAACCCTCTTATTTATGAATTAGTGGAAATGCCTGAAAAACCCCCAAAATTAGATTTATCTACCCCAGAGAGCACCAGAGACTCTGCTAGTTATTTTTTGTGTACTGGTTGTACAAGCTACTTCTTAGCACTAGTTGCATTTGCAAAGCTCTGCTGGTCACTGGGATTCCCACTTCTAACTATCATTTTTATGCTTCAGCTGTATCTCTGTCAGACAGAGTTCTGAGTAGAGCAGCCCATCTGTTCTGCTGTGCTCAGTCAGCTTCCTTTCCCCATAAAACCTCCCACACTCTGTATGTGAAATACCTTTTCAAACGGTTGGCGGTCCTGCAGCAGATGAAAATACTTGACAAAGTTTCAGAATGATGTACAGAGAATATTTCTTTCCCTTTAGGTGATAGGCCCCATACTGCTTCATTCAACACGGATGCCCTTCAAACATGCAAATATGTCTTTAATGGAAGTCTGTGCAAATGGCTATTGTTTAATGTGTCCTGGGATTGTCATTCAAACTTCACATGAATAGGAAATGAATGCTCCTGTTTAAGTATAAGAAAATATCTGTGCTCCAGCAGAGTGTGCAGACAAGGGCAAGGAGCAGTCTAGCAGGGAAAGTTAGGAGTAGAGAGGCCTGGGCGTATAGGAGCTGCCAAAATAAAGGAAAGCACTAATCTATCAAGTCAAGGATCCAACAGTCAACTGATCTTAGCTGCTTTGGAGGGAAAATCCCTAAAGCAAGCAGGCAGTATTGGGAACGGGATATCTAGATCTCTCCCAGGCTTGACCAGGAGTTCGCCCGGGAACTGACTGAGGCCGCTTGCTCCAGGACCTTGGTTGTCATGGGTGACTTCAATTACCCGGACATCCCCTGGGAAGATCACTCAGCAAAATCCGAGCGGTCGCAAAGCTTTCTCTCGTGCATGGATGACCTCTATCTGACTCAAGAAGTCTATAGGCCAACGAGAGGCAAAGCGCTGCTTGACCTGGTACTGGCTACGGGGGACGACCTAATTGGCGACCTAGTGATCGATGGGAAGCTGGGTGACAGCGACCATGAGCTGATCACCTTCACCATCCGCCGTAAAGCTGGCAAGTCAGTCAGCAACACAGAAGTCCTTGACTTCAGAAAAGCCAACTCTGACAAGCTCAAGAGTCTTGTCGGTCAGGCCCTCAGGGACCATGACCCCAGGGAGATGGGAGTTCAAGAAGAGTGGTTGCTTCTCAAGGAAGCGATCCTCAATGCACAAGCTAAATCTATTCCAACACAGAGGAAAGGCAGCAAGAAGGCACAGCAGCCCTCCTGGCTCTCTAGGGAGCTAGCGGACCTCCTGCGGCTAAAAATGAAAGCCTACAAAGGATGGAGGATGGGATTCACCTCCAAGGAGGATTATTCTGCACTGGTCCGGTCCTGCAGGGAGCAAACCAGGAAAGCCAAGGCTGCAACTGAACTCCAACTAGCTTCAAGCATCAAGGACAACAAAAAGTCCTTTTTCAGATATGTGGGGAGCCGGAGGAAAAGCAAGGGCAATGTTGGACCCCTGCTAAACCAGATGGGGCAACTGACAACTGACGCCCAGGAAAAAGCCAACCTATTAAATAGGTACTTTGCATCAGTCTTTCATCAGTCCCATGGGACACCCATGCCTGCTATGGGACAGGGAGATCCGGGTGATGGGAATCCCCTACCCTCCATCAATGCTGACCTCGTGAAGGAACACCTTGAGAAGCTGGATACCTTCAAGTCAGCCGGCCCTGACAATCTGCACCCCAGGGTACTCAAGGAGCTGGCGAGCGTCATAGCCCAGCCCCTGGCACGGATCTTTGAAAACTCCTGGCGCTCTGGTGTAGTGCCCGAAGACTGGAAGAAGGCCAATGTGGTGCCGATCTTCAAGAAAGGGAGGAGAGTGGATCTGGCTAACTACAGGCCCATTAGCCTGACTTCTATCCTGGGGAAGATCTTAGAAAAGTTTATTAAGGAGGCCATCCTTGAGGGACTGGCCCAGGCTAACATTCTAAGGGATAGCCAGCACGGGTTTGTTGCGGGTAGGTCTTGTTTTACCAATCTCATTTTCTTCTATGACCAGGTGACCTATCACCTGGACAAGGGAGAAGAGATTGATGTCATATATCTTGACTTCAAAAAAGCCTTTGATCTGGTATCCCACGATCACCTCTTGGCCAAACTGGCCAGATGTGGCCTTGGCTCCACCACGATCCGCTGGCTGGGAAACTGGCTCCGTGGTTGGACCCAGAGGGTTGTAATCAATGGCAGTCACTCATCATGGTGCCCTGTGACCAGTGGGGTCCCTTAAGGCTCTGTCCTGGGACCCATCCTGTTCAACATCTTCATTAATGATGTGGACATTGGAGTCAGGAGTGGACTGGCCAAGTTCGCCGATGACACCAAACTTTGGGGCAAAGCATCCACGCCAGGAGATAGGTGGGTGATCCAGGCTGACCTGGACAAGCTCAGCAAATGGGCGGACAAGAACCTGATGGTGTTTAACACCGAAAAATGCAAGGTTCTCCACCTTGGGAGGAAAAACCTGCAGCATCCTTATAGGCTCGGCAGTACTACGTTGGATAGCACTACAGAAGAAAGAGACTTGGGGGTCATCATTGACCACAAGATGAACATAAGCCTCCAATGCGATGCTGTGGCTAGTAAAGCGACTAAAATGCTGGCTTGCATCCATAGATGCTTCTTGAGCAAATCCCGGGACGTCATTCTCCCCTTGTACTCGGCCTTGGTGAGGCCGCAGCTGGAGTACTGCATCCAGTTTTGGGCTCCACAATTCAAAAAGGATGTGGAGAAGCTTGAGAGAGTCCAGAGGAGAGCCACGCGCATGATCAGAGGTCAGGAAAACAGATCTTACAATGACAGGCTGAGAGCCATGGGACTCTTTAGCCTGGAAAAGCGCAGGCTCAGGGGTGATGTGATGGCCACCTACAAGTTTATCAGGGGTGACCACCAGTATCTGGGGGAACGTTTGTTCACCAGAGTGCCCCAAGGGATGATGAGGTTGAATGGTCACAAACTCCTGCAAGACCGTTTCAGGCTGGACATAAGGAAGAATTTCTTTACTGTCCGAGCCCTCAAGGTCTGGAACAGTCTGCCAGCGGAGGTGGTTCAAGCACCTACATTGAACACCTTCAAGAGTAAATTGGATGCTTATCTTGCTGGGATCCTATGACCCCAGCTGACTTCCTGCGCTTTGGGCAGGGGGCTGGACTCGATGATCTCCTTAGGTCCCTTCCAGCCCTAATGTCTATGAAATCTATGAAATCTCTCTTCCCCCACACCTTCTAGTGTTTGCTTTCATAAGTTAGAAGTGTTTCTATTAAGTGCATAATTAATTCACTAGGATACAATAGTATATTAAAAGAGTCTACTGTAATACAAAGTTAATATGAAACACTTAGACATTATCAACATGAAACAAAAAATTAAACGACAGATTTTCATAGGATCGTAGAATCAAAGGACCAGAAGGGACCTGCAAGATCATCAAGTCCGGTCCCCTGCCATGGGCAGGAACTTATTGGGCTCAAATGAGCTCAACAAGGTGTTTATCCAGCCTCCTCTTGAACACCTCCAAGGATGGCAACTGCACCACCTCTGCTGGGAGTGTTTTCCAGATTCTAGTAACCCTTATGGAAAATAAGTTTTTTCTTATGTCAAGCCTAAATTTTCCCTCTGTTATCTTGTGCCCATTGGTCCTTGTCATCCCTTGAGGTGCCTTCCTGAAGAGTTGCTCCCCTAGATCTTGGTGCGACCCTAACGTACTTGTAGGTGGCCAACAGGTCACTTCTCAGTCTTCTCTTACTCAGATTGAACAGGCCCAGTTCCCGGAGTCTCTCCTCATAGGGCCTATCCTTCAGGCCCCAAATCATATGGGTGGCCCTTCTTTGTACCCTCTCAAGCTTATCCACATCCTTCCTGAAGTGTGGTGTTTCCAACAGATGTCAGGGTAGTTGAAGTCACCCATGACAATCATGACTTTAGTGCTAGCTGCTTCAGTCAGTTCCCTGGAGAATGCCTGATTGTTCTCCTCCTCTTTGAAGGGAGGCCTGTAGTAGACTTCCACCATCAGGTCTCCCTCTCCTGATCTCCCTTGTATCTTGACCCAGAGGGTCTCAAGGGACCCTTCCCTGTTATCAAACATGACCTGAAGGGAGGAGTACTGCTCTTTCACATAGAGGGCCACACCTCCTCCCTTCTTCCCAACCCAATCCTTCCTATAAAGCCTATAGCCCCCAATATCCTTCTTCTCTTTGAAAAAGCCATTGAGATAGATCATTCCCATGAAATAGTTCATTTCTGACGAAACTGCATTTTCTCATTGGAAAATTGCTCTGCTGAAACTCTTTGGCCAAGGTGTACTTACAGGCCAGTAACAGTCACTTTTTTAGAGTGCAGCCAGGCCATTCTGCCTTATCTCCCTTCCAAGGGGCAATACCAATAAGCCTCCTTGAGAGAAGATGCAGGTGGGGATTGGCTTGGTCACAGGACCATTATAATACACCTGGCCTGGTGAAATCAATGATGATTTCACTGTGGAGATGGCTCCTGGGTGTAAGTATGGGCCTTAGGGCTGAATATCAGGTGAGAGGTGAGTCTGGGCTGTAGTCAGTGGGACATGGTGTTACAGGTGAGTAAGTATCACATGTAAGGAACTGCAGACCCTCACTCAGAGGCAGGTGACACATTTTGCTGACTGTGGAAGCTTCTGTATAAGCTCCTTAAATGGCAAGCCACTTTCTTCTACTTTGTGGTGTGAGCTAATGAGCACCTGAGCACGAGAACCCATTGGGCTGCAGTGCTTAATGATTAGGCAGCCTGCCTGTGTGTGAGGTTGAGTCATCAGAGCAAGGGCTGGTAGCGACTAACAGTGAGCCTAGGCTTGTCTGGGAGAGATCCAGTCCCAGCCCCCCAGCTGGAAGAAATCGAAGAGTAGGACTAGCCACTCCCCAGGGCTACAGGAGGACAGCCCACCTACATTGGTCTTTGTGGGTGCTTTTACATGTGCTGCAGCGGTGGGATGGGGGGGGGGGGGGCTTTAATTAGAGCCACTCTGAGAGCCACTCTAATTAAAGTGCCTGGAGCATCTGGTGTATTGGCATCCCCGCGCTTCAAAATGGTGGTGGAATGCTGATACACGAGATGCAGAGGCTGGCTGGAGTGCAGTAATTATCATGCTCTAGCAGACTCTGTTAATTCAGTCTGCTCCTATGCACTGTAATTACAGCATGTCGGAGTAGCCTCCCAACTCATATACAGACACCCTACATGCCCACAGCAGATAGAAGCAAGCTGTCTGGGCAACAGAGCACCTTGCTGTGCCCCTGGCCTGCTTGGAATGGCTCACCTACTTCCAGATTTTGGCATCTGATCTTGGCTTTGGACTTTGACCCTGCAACCCTGACTGCAGCTCCAGACCTTAGCTTTTGATTTTGGCTTTGTAACCCTGACTTCGGTTTTGGAACCTGGCTTTTGACTTTGGCTTTATGCTCTTGACTCTGAGCCCTAACTTGATTCCTGACCTGGCTCACCTGTGGGCTTAGCTTTCCTCCTGACTTGGTCCCTTCTTACCATTCCTTGCCACATAGGTGACCCAACTTGAACTCTGATGCCCCAGTCCCTTACCACAGTTGTTGAGTGGGTCTGCTGGGGTCATGGACAGATCATCTTCCTGCAGCATGGTCAACAGTGAGCCTACTTCTTGATCCCATGGACTTCAAGAACCAGAGATCAGCTCTTAGGTGCCAGAAACATGAGCACCCCCTAGATTCTGTGGGTGGCAGATTTTTGCATATGTCACTGACTGCCTGCACAATGATGAGTTTGTCTGTCCTTAGGAATCTCTTACTTCCTTCTGCAAACATATTTAGGGTGTAGGAAACATTCACAACATAGCAGGCAGGTGGTAGAGAGATGAGCATGGGCAATGGAAAAGCATGAGTTAGCAGTTGCCATCCGGAGCTGCATTCTCATGTGCCCATCTTTATTGTGTGATCACATCATTCTTCCCTCCCTTCTCCTCATCTCCAAGCCAATGCGCCCTGAAGTCACCTGAAATGAATAATCTTCCCTTGCTCCATACTGATTGATGTGTATTATTGGTGTATATACTCTGCTGAACTGTGGTCTATCAGCACATACATGAAAAACTGGCCAAGCCATCATTATCAGACACCAAAATAACAAAGGGAAGGGATCGGAGGATAGAAGTTAACATAATCCTGGCTGAAGACTACACAGATGTCAAATTTTTAAGAACTGCATACAAATGGGAATTAGCAATATTACATTTTTATGAAGGCGTCAAAAGAACAAGGGGACATGGCCTCATCTGAAACAGTCTGCTAAAAATTATAAACTTCCCATTACTCAAGGGCTGGCATTAGTATTTTTTATTCAGTTTTAAAATTCAGGAAGTGTCACATGGAAGCTCTTCTGAGAGGCCCAAAATCCTGTGGAAGAACTGAAAGGAAATCTCTTTACTGGATTATTAAACATGCATAGATTTATAGATTGTAAGGGGCTATAAGGGACCTTGCCGATCATTGGGTCCAGCCCCCCTGCCCTAGGCAGGAAGACAACTGGGGTCAAGTGATCCCAGTGAGGTGACTGTCCAGTCTTCTCTTGAAAACCTCCAGGGTAGGTGACTGCACCACCTCTGGACGGAGTTTATTTCACAGTCTGGACACCCTGACTGTGAAGGACTTTTTCCTGGTATTAAGCCTGAAGCAGCCTTCCAGGAGTTTGTATCCTTTGGTCCTGGTCTCTTCCCTAGGTGTGCCCTAGTGAACAGTTGTTCACCGAGCTCCTGATGAACTCCTCTGATATAGCGGTAAGCTGCTATCAAAACCCCTCTCAACCTTCTTTTCTTTAGGCTAAAGAGGCCCAGGTCCCTTAGTCTTTTCTCACATGGCTTGCCTTGCAAGTCCCTGATCATACGGGTGGCTCTTTTATGGACCGTCTCACATTTTCCATGTCTTTATTGAAGTGCGGCACCCATAACTGGACTCAGTACTTCAACTGCCATCTCACCAGTGCTAAGTACAGTGGGAGTATCACTTCCTTAGTTTTACAAGAGATGCATCAGTTGATGTATGCCAGTGTGTTATTTGCCCTGCTGGCCACTGCATCGCACTGACAGCTTATGTTCATGCGATGGTCAATCATTACCCCTGGGTACCCATTACTGCAGTGTATTCTAAAACAGGTAATTTAGGCAACATTCCCAACCACAAAAGCACAGGCTTTTTTTGTGTATACAGGGAAAGATTCACTCACTGACTTAGCACTCACCTGCTCCCGAAGTAGTGCTTTTGCAATTGCATACTGCTACGGGGTGTCAGTGACCAGAGAAGGGGAGTCCTCCCACAGGCTTCTCCCCTGGACTTCTCCCCAAATAGCTCAACCAATAGGCTAGAGTCCAGCTCTCTCTGGTGCTTTCCTGTTTGCCCCCACAAAATCAGCCTTCCTTTTTGTCTAGTGGTCCTCCTTCAACAGGAAGAGTGGAGGGCACCACAGCACAGCCTACCTTCTATGCATGTGTTTATCTAGCCTGATGGTTTGGACACTCTTCTTGGAAATGGGACCCCCTCTGACCCAGCCCTGCTCTTTGCAACCCCCTGCACCCAGCCAGCTCTGGGCTGGCAGTACAAGACAGCAGTCCTTACAGTCAGAACAGCAAAGGGCTGACAATTTGTTTGGCTCCTGCATGCTGAGACTGAGTCTTTTTAAGTATCTGCCCCCACTTTATCAGTATGCCAAGTGTAAATGTAAGGGTTAGGCATAAATGGTCTGGTCAAGCATTCTTCCTGTATTGAATCAGTCAGACGCCAGGTCTTCCACTTCTGGGGTTCTTTGCTCAGCAATGTGGCCTTGGGTCACCCTTCTGAGGTACCACCATCTCCCCAAGCACTATGTAGGAAGCCTGGGTTGTGTATTTTCCTCTGGCTTGTAGGTACCCATGTCATTTCTTATATTTAGCTCTACTGCTAATGTTATTGCTCTAGGATGGTAACACCTGACACCCGACTCTTGCATTCTGGCTCCTAATCCTATTAACCCCATTGTACACAGTCCCTGATAACACTTTCAAATAATGGTACATTCCTGTAACAGTGCTTAATTAGAGTGGAACTGACAAATTGAGTCATCATGATTAATGTTATTATAATGAATACATCTGCAGTTTGCTATAACATACAAAAATGTCTGCCTTCCCAGGAAAGCCTTTGATACAGAAGGTATCTTTTATATTCATGGGGATGTAATACTTCCTTCTGAAGGAATTCCATTGTAATTTAGCATGAATTAATGTCCATTTATAATACAGTGTTACTCAATGCAGCAATTTATCTAAATCCTATGTATGCAATGTAGACTCTCCTCTAAGAAGACCTGATAATGGAGAAATCCTGTTAAAGAAATACATTTACTGTAGATCATTAATGCTCAGCGTGTTAAGTGGCCTTTAAATTAAACTAAGTTAAATAAACTCTTCTTTAATTTACCAGTATAACTTTTTCATTAACAAACACATTAAGGTCTTAGTCATTTACATACAGCTGATGCAAGCATATGATACTAAAATGTTCAATTAGTGAAGCAAAATGTAATTCAAAGCATGTGTACAGTAGAAATAGGCTGAGGTGACACAGTGGGCTAGCATACTAGTCCTTTGCCTTTACAACCTGGATTCAAAGTCACAAAAGAGAATTAATGTGACCATTGGTTCACTGTTATTTGGCATAATGATTACTCTCATTTCAGAAGGACTTAGTAGAGTATAGGAATTTGGTAGAATCCCTTTAAACAGTTTGTGAACCATCTAGTGGTACTCACATACTGCTAGGTTTTGCACGTCAGTTAGTGAAAACAATTATTCGGAACCTAACTATGCTTGGATGGTTTCCTCACATAAAGACACCACAATCCTAGGCAGATAGGAATGCAGGAATATAATATACTCTTAGGGACAAAGACGTCACACTACTGTAGGCAGCCCTTGGTGCCCCTGCCCTGGCTCTGAATTATGCCTCTCTGGCTTCTGCTTTTACTTCTTCCTTGGAAGCCTCTGTCAAATCAGCAGAATATCTCTGGTATTCCTGCCCAGTCTGCCCCTCCAAACATACATTTAGGTTTCTTGCAATCTCACCTCTGTTTAATGCTTGGTCTATCTCCAGTAATCTTTACTCAGCATCCAGGACATGAACATAAGAAAGATGTGCTTAAACTCCCTGTAACCAGAACAGTTATCACATTGCTCCCGTAGCCCTTCTTTGGGATAGAACCTGTTTACTATGTCACTATGTTATGCCTAGGACAGGGGCGGGCAATTATTTCGGGCAGGGGGCCGCTTACCCAGTTTTGGCAAGCTGTCAAGGGCCACATGGGTAGCCCCGCCCCTTGACAGGTGCCCTACCCCCTGGTCACCATCTTGGGACCAATGTCCCAATGTTTTGTGACCAATGTTTCAGAGCCAACACTGGTGGGGCCGAAAGCAGGGCACCAGCTGGCAGGGGTCTGTGGAGCCGGGCTGGGCTGCACCAGCAGGGAGAGGGAGTAGCTGGCCCGGCTCCACAGAGCCCCTGCTGGCTGGGACCCTGCGCTCCTGCCACTCTGCTCTGGGCCTTGCTGGTGCTGGCCCTGGGACACCAGTGTGGACCCCGTGCTCCCACTGACTCCTGCACCTGCTCACTCCCAGTGCCCCAGCAGACACGTGGTACAGGTGGGGGGCAGCATGCAGTCCCGACCCCCTGCTTGCCAGCAGGGAAGGAGCTGGTGCTGAGTGCGGGGAGAAGCAGCCCCTTCCCTGCCCCAGGACTGGTGCTCCCTGCTGCAGCTGCTTACAGCCCGTGCGGGGCTGTCTTGAGCAGGCACAGGCAGCCCCACGCGGGTTGTGAGCAACTGCAATGTGGGTCACCGGCCATGGGGCAGGGGAGGGCCGCTTTTCCCCCACACTCAGCACCAGCTTGTAACACACCCCCGCTGCCAGCCTGGGCCCCAGGTTCGCCCATCACCTGTGGCCCCACAGCAACTGTGGCCCCACAGCTAGCGGCGCCAGGCAGTGTTTGCCACCGCCACCTCTGGAAACCAAGGACAGATCAATATTAATTTTCTAAATTTTTTAGGGGCCCTGCAGGCCAGATAGAATGGCCTTGCAGCCAAATCTGGCCTGCAGGCCATATTTTGCCCACCCCAGCCTAGGACAATGTAGCCTTCATCCTAATTGACCTTTAGACTACAATACAACAGCAGTCTTAACCCCAAGCCTGAGCTCACATACCTAATTTTACTTGTCCCAGAAAAAGTAAAGGCCCATGGGTGGATCTAGGGGGGTGCAGCAGCACAGTCACATCCCCCTTCAGCTGTGCAGTACATGCTCAGGGAGTTCTCTGGGCCCACCAGCATGTCAGCTGGAAGCCCTGCATATGACAAGCTCTGAGCTTACCAGCTGATCAACATGGGCTCTGGCCACAGGCCCTGCTTTCACGCAGCTCTGGAACCCAGAGGGTGAGCACTGCTGCTCTTCACCCTCCCTGCCTCCCACCCTTTCTGCCCCACTGAAATCAGTAGCAAGGAAACAGACATGGGTTTCTGAGACATGTTAGAGGAGGGGCTCCAGCCACAGCCTGCATCAACCAGCTCAGAGAGCTCACTGGCATCCAGGATCCCATGATCCTGTATTCACCCATGTAAAAACACAGCTTCTTTTTTTTCTCTTGTGAGAAAGCAAATTCTTAAAGGAGACAAGTGCTGTCTCAGCAGCAGAAGCAAGATAATCCCCCATGTTTCTTTTGGTGACCTCTCTTCTGATAAACATACCTTACCCTAAGATGGAGGTGGCCAATTTGCATGCATTCATGCCATCCTCTGTATGTGACAGAAAATTTGGGAAGAGGCAGGCAGCAGATAGGGCATGGAGCAGAAAGCAGAACAGCAGATTAAGCAGAGGAAGGGGATTGGAGTGGCACTCAGGAAGTGCCTGGATCTCAATTTGTGGCATGTCTTAATTCAGGGGCAGGCAATTCTTTCAGGCAGAGGGCCACTTACCGAGTTTTAGCAAGCCATCAAGGGCTGCATGACAGGCAGCCAAAGGCAGATAAATTCTAATTTTCTAATTTTTTTAGGGGCCCGCGGGCCAGATAGAATGGGCTGGCATGCTGCATCTGGCCCACAGGCTGCATTTTGCCCACTCCTGTCTTAATCTGTGGCATGTCTGACAGATGTTGGCCCCCACTGCTCTAGAACACTTGAAGATGGACTTTGATACTGGAACATTGGTTGTTATCTCTGGTCTCCATTTGTTCCTAAGAAATAACTGTATTCTCCAGTTCCAGTGGATATGGATTAGAATTAAGAATCTGAATACCTTGGAGAACATGGGCTATACAATTGGGTAAATGGTGCTTTCTAATGAAGAACTGCTGTACATGTATATGGTAACTGTTAGAGCTGAGTTGGAGAATATAGGAAAATATCTGAGGTTCTAAAAAAGGTTCCTCCCCTGACCTGAGGCATTTAAAAAATTCTAAAATTTTCAATGAAATGACACACTGAAAAAAACCCTGTTTCAGTTAACATTGGGATGTAAGAATGTAGACTGGAAGGGGCCTTCTGGGCTACTGAGTCCAGCCCCTTTCCTTTGACCTATTTCCATGTTGGCAGCCAGACTTTTTTGGTGGGAAAATAATAGCTTATTGAAAAAATCTAAAGTGGCACTAAAAATGACCTGCTTGTCCTCCATAGTGGTTTCCACTGGGATGTTTGGAAGTTTATTCCCATTTCAGGTGTCTTAGCCAATACCTGTACTGAGCATTTCTGCCTGTTAGGCTGTGTAACTCAAGGGTGTGAAGAGATGTCATTCTTTCATTGGCACTAGCAAAACTGCTTTTTCCTTGGGTAGCTAGTTTCACTCAAAACTGATATATATAAAGCTAATATAAGTTCAGTATCAAACTAGATTTAGACTAGGGGCTCTTTGCTAGTGTAGTGTATAGCAACTGCTTCAGAGGTAGACAGGCCTCTCAAAACATTGACTACTTTTCTTAACACTAGAAAAATAATCTGCCTTAGCACTTTTCAAACAAGCAAAATCAACTGCTTTTCGAAATTGAAGGTCATTTGTTTTCAGTTTCCCTGGGCAATTGTGAGAAGGGTAAGTAAGGATTAGTCTTTCCAGTAGAAGAACCAATAGACAAACCAATGATCCACTACCCAATTTCAGTGTTCACCTGCTTGAATGGCCAGTGCAGCTGCAGACACATGAGGAAGCTCAACAGATGATGTACAGTGTAGTCCTGAAAATGAGGCAATCCCCAAATTTAAAGCTATATACTTGCTGCATTTTAGATTAGAAACATGGTCTGATATGAAATAAACCTGGCAGTTAGGAACATGGCTAGATGGAATCCTTCATCTTTACATCTATGAGTTATTTTGGGGAATTCTGATGAACAAATGTGTCCAACCCACCCTCCCACACACACACACACACATACACTTCTTTAACTGACTATTTTGCAAATGCCAATGCATGCATCACCACATTTGCTTTATAATAGACCAGTTCAATACTTTATTTCCATTACACAAAATTCTCCTATCCCTGGAAGCCTCTGTTCTTTCTTGTCTTGACGTGCTCTGCATGTGTTAATGCCAGAGGTTGATAAATAAAACCAGAAGGCATGGGATTGTTTGGCTCAGTGACTTACTTCTGGGACCTGGATTTTCAATTCATTGATGAAAAAAAATCATTCTGATTAGATGACTATAAAAGGTGCAAAGAGAAAATAAGTTTGGTGTCCCTGCTTGGGAGGATTAGAGGCACAGAAGCTCTTGAATATTGATCAGATCTGAAGGAGAAGCTGAGATTTGAGGGAGAGGAAAGAAGGAGGGGGACAAAAACCATTAAATTTTGATCATTCAGAAAAATTCCATTTTTTTCCTTAAAGTTTCTCCATGGAGAACCAGCAAAAAGGTGCAAGAACAGTCTTTGGAGAAACTCTAGCAGCAGATCTTACTTAAAAGGCTGTGTGGAGGAGAAAATGAACCACCTTCTCTCTCTCTGTCTCTCGGCCTCCCTCCCTCCCTCCCCTCCCCCTATTTCACACTTAATATGTTAAATGACAAATCTTTACAACACCCTTACTAGTCTCTGGTAATAGCAAGAATCCTGAAGGCATTTAATTTTTGTATACAAAGATGTAAGATGTAATTCCATCCCGACTCATCTCTCACTGCCAAGGCCATTATTCCATGTAGCCTCAAAGCAGCCTGTGTAACAGTGTGGGGATCCTTCCTTCTTATTGCCAAAAATGAAATAAAGGACCAAGATGGTAAGACCTTTGTGACAGGGTCTACACCTTTTGATGTCAATGTTTGTTTTGAACAATAGGATCCTGATCTAGGGCTGTATTCCCAGCCACTAACATGAAAAACAGTCAAAAAAAAAATATTATGGAAACCAGGTTCCTAGTGAGAGTTTTCTACACTAAAGGACAAATCACACATTACTTTTGGTTTCTTTCTCTCTAGATGATTTTGGGCTTCACTCCTCAGTTAGAACTTTCATTACAAATTGCATTTCCATCTGTGGACGCTGGCACGTGGTGAAATGTGATTCCTTCTATTGCAAGATTTCTAAGAAACCATTCGCATGTCAACATTGGGTACAGAACCTTATGAGCTCCCTGTATCCAGAAAGCATCATTAAATCCTGACAAAATTTGGGTCTAGATGGCATGCTCCTTTAGGCAAGTTTGCATTTATTAGTCTAAACAAAATGTATTCTAGGATGAACCTCTCGAGATGTGCCATCTCATTTCCAAGGGGGTCATAGGAGACAGCAAGCAGAGTTACGCTGTTAAATTCATTCCATTATTCACGCATGTACACAATCAAAAAAACAGTGGAAATACAATTAGCTATGCAAACTCCATAATCCAGCAAAGTATCAAAGGAGGCAAGGAGGCAAAGTACTGGAATTCAAAACAAATATTACCATTTAACACACTAGATCCAATACTGAAGAGCCTCTGACAGACGGAAATAATATTGAACCACAGTCCTAAACATATTGAAAGCCCAGTGGAAATTTAGCTTTTCGTTCCAAGCTAAATTTGATTAGGCATGGCAGGAATGGAGAAATACCTTCTCAGTAAGAGTCTGAGCCTCAGAGTCTCTGTCACAGAGGTGCAGAAATTCAGATCAGGTTTATTCTTCCTTCTGACAGTCCAAAGAATGAGACTGAATGAAATGCAGAAGTGTAGCTAGAGAGAGTCTCCATTTTTCATCAGGCAAGCATGTGATCTCTGTCCTAGCATGTACTGTATCTTCATCACCAGTCAACAAACAGGTCATCTGCTCATACTACTGCTATTATTAAAGTGTATAAAGTAGACTTTGTCTAATCAGAATAGGCCACGTTAGACAGATCCGGTTAACTGAATTTCAAAATGATGCAATGCCCAATTGGAGCTTTAGTAAAGTATATGTGGGTTCAGAGAGGTCATGCCAAATCTACACCAATCAAAGACCTGAACCGCTTATTTGTGACAGCTGAGGATACCACTCATTTCATTTAGTTTCAGGCATAGTAACCAATAAAACTGGGGAAGTTCTGATAAATTAGAGAAAATTAGAAAAGAGCAATGAAAGTGATCCTAATGCTGAGACGTTGGTGGAGGAGAAGGTGAAAAAGAGCCATTTCCACATCTCCTCCTCTTTCCCTATATAGGCAAGTGCTTCTTGGCTCAGTGAGTCCTCTAACAGACTTGTTGGAGGAGGTGGGGAGGGAGAGGGACATTGCATCTACGCACATTTTCAACGTGTTTATAACTGAGATGGGGAGGAAAGGATTTACTTAGGGTGGTGCGTGGAGACATAACTAGAAGTCATAGGATGAAACGCTTAGAATTTTTCAATCTTTCTTTCCATTAAGTGATGGATAGGGTACTACCACTACACAGAGACAGGGCCCAATCCCCAAACACATAATCACCTTGGAGCAGAGTCAGTAATGTAGCTGATGGATTATTGAAAGAATCATATGATGATGGGGAAAGCTGGAAGTGCTCAAAGTCTTTGGAAATCAGGCAGCTTTACACAGACAGGGAGGTCCAGAAGCTGGGGCATGAGACTGAGATGGTAAGGGATATTCGTCACCTTCAGGCTTCTAGGCACTGTTCTAATGTAACTCATAATAATAACTTCTACCTTTGAAGCTTAACTCAGCAGCAAGGCTGGGTTTGTACCATCACATAACCATGTTGCTGTATTTTATTTTCTGCCACTGAATTTTATTTCTTTCTTTTGTGTGTTGGCTAACAAAAAGTCTGCAAGTGAGGAAGATGTTTCAGTGAAACAGCAGTGAGTCTACAATATTGAATTGTGTAAAAGTTTACAAATAAAACATTTAAAACTCTCAGCACAGTCAGCATAACACATTGTTCCAACACTAGACCACAGTAACATGCTCCACTTTGGGCTAACTGCAGTGAAACTATGCTGCCATACACGAGTCAGGTTGGTGAGTGCTTACTCATGGGACTAAATCCAGTGCAGGACTACAGTGTGCATGCAGCTCAGAAATACTGATGAATGTGGGTTTATGAGGTAGGGAATTATCATTACCCCCTTTTTACAGAATGGGAACAGAAACAGGTAGACCAAGGGCCAGTTCCTTCTCCACCTCTTAAGGGACTAAGGGAGTTCCTATTCTACCCCGTTCAAGTCCCTGAAAATTCACTAATGCATGTATTTTTGTAACACACCACCATTTTACCCTTAAAATAAAATAACCAAAAAGCAGCAAGGAAGAGGAGGACCCACCCACCTTTTATTTTAACAGGTTTTCAGCGACTCAGGGAGGGCAGAAAGGAATTACATTTAGGTACCTAAGTCCACTTCTGCACCTAATGTGTGGAATAGAATATAGCCACGAGTGACTTATCCCAAGGCACAGTAAATAGTGCTAGAGTCGAGAACCAATTTCAAATTTCCTGCCTTAATTCCCAAACCGTCCTGCTTCCACATGAACACATCATAGACCAATTCTGCTAGATTTCTTGTGCTGTAGTTATTTAGCTGTGAGCACATGCTGGTGTGAAGATGATTTTCAGCATATTATCACCTTCTCCATATAATCAATAAAAATTTAAATGAGAAGAGGTTGGTTGATTCTTCAAATCCTATTACACTTGAGCACCAGTATTTATAACCCTCTACAAAATTAAGTGTTTTAGGACACGACCACAGTATAATAGCATTTGCAAAATGCTTTCTATCTTTTTGTTGATGTGATTAATCATCCCTATGGTGTGTTCTTAAATACTCCAGCTGCAGGTCTGCAAAATTATGCAATGCATTTCGTAAATATTGGACATATTATAACAGCTCTACATTCCACTCTGGCTGAATCACAGCCAAATCTACCCACTTGGTATTGTATATATTATAGGTTTAAACATTGGGCATCGTTTTTCTCCTATATTTATCTATTTCACAAATATAAAAGAAGGCTCTTCTGCGCCACATGCACTAAACCAGAACTAATGTGACCAATATGAAAATCTGACTTTTATATCCAAATAGTGTCATTTGAAAAGTAGCAATGTATATGCAATGGAGAGTTTCATATTGTATAGAAAAAATATGTAAATATAACAATCAACTCCAATATAACAACTAAAATAACTTTTAATTGTTTTCCTTTCACTTATATTTTCTGCTTGGCTGACTCTGCTTACAGCTTTCGGAAAGGCCAGCTCATCAGTTTTTGTTGTTAATCAAGAACAGTAATTGTGTAAGTTATAAAGATACAGAATGATTCTTTGCTGAATCGGATAACAAGTTCCAGAAAATGCAAAGTAGTATTTTTTGTTGTTGTTATTGTTGTTGTTAATAATTTGTAAGGCCGTCTTTTGAATAAACAAGGTCCCTGAGAGGTGCTGGGAGTTGAAACATGACAAGGAGCCTTCTCCCTTCGTTCTTTAAGCATCTACTAGTCCTTCAGGAAAGGGGGCTATAACTGAAGAAACTATGTGCTGGGTGCCCTCCTGTGTTATTCCAGTTTTACACCAATGTAACAGCAATGGAATCAAAGTGGCTACACTAGAGTTGAAATGGTGTAACAATGATGACTCAGGCTTTGTCTGTGTAAATACAGGAATGTTCAGCTTTCATACTCCCTTGGGGGTTACTGTGTGGAGGATGACATTGTGGTCCTAGGTAATAGTGGAGGGCATGGGAAAACCTGTCATACCCAGCCTTTACCAAGAAGCAGTTTCTCTTTCCTGAGTGGGTATATCCACTCAGGGGCAGAATTGCAACATGTATAGATAGCCAAGCCAGCTTTCATTTAGGTAGTTTGGGACCCAAAAGCTGTGATATGGCAGCCCAGGCTTTACTATGAGCTATGTACCACCCCTCTTGGGGCTCTGCTTTCACTAAAAGTGACTGAATCTCAAGCAACCATTGTTTCCGTGCTCTTGGCACTCAGGCTAGCAGATCATCCCCATGTGCTACAGTCACATGTCCTGATTATTGAGTAGATAGAAGCATAATCACTTTCAAGCAGGGTTGCCAACTGTCCATAGATTTACAGACTGTCAGTAAAAAATCAGGCTAAATACTCCTGTCTATAGAGTCCAGAAATAAATCTGAGCTCTCTATAAAAACAATCAAGCTGGCTGCTTTGTAAAACTCCTGCTTGGAAAGAAGCTAGAGAATCAGAGCCTAATTGAAGGAATGGCAGAGCACAGCGGCATCACCCGGTGTCTAAGTGAGATCACAGCATCCTGCAGAGGGGGGAATAGGGCCAGTAGTGGTATGGCTGGAGGATGGGCTGGGAGGGGATAGTGTGGTAGAGGGTGCAGTCCAGGACACCCCAGAGTATGGGGGTAAGTAGCGAACCCGTGGGGTAGGAGCAGCATGGTGTAAAAACATTCTACCAACAGTCAAACAGGGTTGCCATTCTAATATTTTTTTGCCACAAACTTTTTACTGACAACTAGGATCTGGCTGGAGGACCGGGTCTGGTAGGGGAGTTACATTTACATCATGTAAAACATACAGCGTTAAATTTGTCAGTAAAAACATTTGGTTGTCATTAAAAATATTTTTCTTGGGTTGTCAGCCCTGCTTCCAAGGATAGGGGCTGCATTTCTCAAACACAGCCCTGCCAGTGAGTATTCCATCATACAGAGGGCAAGACATGAAACAATGGCTTTAAATTGTAGCAAAGTAAAGTAAGCTTAGATCTCAGGGGAAAAGGTCTTTAGTTTTGCAACAGTGAGGGAGTGGACTAAAATCTCAGGGGTGACTGGTGCCTTCGGGGGGGGGGGGGGCACAATTTGTGCGCCAAAAGCTCCATATCCACTCCTGTACTTCTGTTCTGTGGCTTAGTGCCTGCCCCCAACATGCCACCAGGCCACGTGGCAAAAAAACCCCGTGCCCTCCCTACCAGTTGCCTGTGGACTAGATTGTCCAGGGATCTGTGATTCTCATTCATTGGAGGTTTTCAACAGGAGGCTGGATTAGCATTGGACAAGGGTAGTTTAGGAGTAGTGTATCCTACCGTTGTGCAGGGGGTTGGACCTGATGAACCTCAAGATCCTTCTGACTCAATGGTTCTGTGATTTTCAGGTGGCTGTACAGTTTTGGGTTTTGCCTGAAAATTCTAGTAATATCAGGATAATAATCACTTATGTTTCATGGTAAAGTTACATGGTATTTTCAAAACATATAGTAAGATAAGCTCCCTGCCTTAAAGAGCTTATGGTATTGAACCATATGGTATTAGATAAAGCAAAACTTAGGAGCAAGCAGGAAGGAGAATGAGCTTTGGAGGAGGTACAAACAGAAAAGAAGTGCTCTGTACTGAGGGATTTCACTGAAGAAAAAAGGGAGGGTTCAGCAAACAGAAAGTGTGAGGCTGGTCCCAGCACGAATACAGAAGGTGGCATATGAAGATATGAACACCAGCAGGCTGGACTGAAGTTACAGGTAACCGTTGGTATTTCTCCCCTTAGTGCTGAACCTATCCAACCCTTGCTAACCTCATGTGCTGCTAATCTTTTCACCCAGATTATAAAAAACAGTATTTTTGCCTTGTGGGCACCAATAGAGGGAACACTGCAGGCTGGAAGGAGTGGTTCCATGATCATGCTGACAACTCTAAAGATACCAACCAGCACTGCCACAGACCCACTGTCTTCATTTTTTTGTTCACAGTTCTTTTTACGACAGGTGCAGCCTACAAAGCTAACAAAACCAGACAGTGAAGAATGTTACAGTGTGGCAAGAGGGGTAGGTAACGTTAGTACCAAAACAGAAGGCCACTGTCAGTTGATAGTTAATCTGCAAAGATGCCAGTTTCCATATCTACAAACCAAACCCCCTTTCTAGAAGTTGGACAGTGTGTGAACAAAACTAGGCCCACCTCTGAGCATCCATATCTCAGCCTGAACAACAGGAAAGTTTGCCAAATGCTGAGAATCAGGAAGATTTGCCAGCTCTGATACTAAATACAATTCCAATCTCATTATGAGTAGCAATTGTAACTCTAGTACACCAAGAGTCTTTTGTGGGGAGAGGGAGCTTATGTAGCTAGTTAAGTACAGCCATATCCTAGAATCATTTTGTAGCTCAGTACAGAATCTCCTGAGTTATTAAATGGATTTAAGTGGATGAACTCTGGTGCAGCCTGCTCAGCAATGCATGAAGAAAAGAGTTGGAGGTGTAAAAAATGTCAAATAGCTTTCTCATATGCATTAAACTATTAATAAAGATAAAATGATCTTTATGTTTTTGGTTTATAATGTCTCTTTTATGAAAGCAAGAAGCAGCTTTGATTCACGATTCGTTGGTTTTGCTACTTTGTGTCATTAGTCAGAACACGTCAAGAATAGCACCTAGACAAGCCACTATGCCTAAAGGAAAGGTTGCCAAGAAAGCTAAAACTTCTTGGCTTTTGGGGCTGTATCTGGGCCTTTGCAGGAGCCTCGTCACTATGTAGTGGGTGATCCGAATCATACAATGTGGGGGAGAAGGATGAGGAGGAGGAAATGCCATTTGATGAAAAAGTCACAGAGCCAAAGTCAAGGTAAACCATGGAGAAAACTCGCATTAGTGGCTGAGAAGTTCAGCATGTTTCCAGGAACAGGTTACACCTTGGCCCGGATGGCATTCATGCTCTTTAAAGGCAGCATTGAATTAGCTCATTAAGTACAGAGGAGACTATTACAAAGTTGCCTCTTATCCATCACAAATATGTGACTAATTAACGTTTTCTGCCAAAAAGTGGCAGGGTTCTCAAGTCTCAGTGGCTAAAGTTAGATTCCTAAATCCATAGCCAGGGACCTGATTTTTAAAACTGTGAAATCCTCAACAGCAACTGTGAAGTAAATTAAAAAATGGGTACAGTTATTAGGCAACTTCAATGAGAGCCTAACTTTAGGCAAGTTGGAATATCTGCCTACAACCAGGGTGTTCTGGAACACGTAGTCCGATGAGATCATGGGAGTTGTAGGCTTCTCAATAATGTATGCTAGAAGAGTTATAAAAGCTACTTTTCCTCCAGTTACCGAGTCAGAATTTCAGAGGCATGTGAGGGAGGATGATAAGTTGTTTTGGTGCTTCTCCAGCTAGATGACCCAAAGAAAGGCCTTGGAAGATGCCAGGGGGAGGCTTGAAGGAAGAGTAAAAGGGCTGGGGAAAGAGGAGGAAGTAGTTGTGTTTGGCCCTAGAAATCCAGAAATGAAAGAAAACTCAGAAAGAGCAGCTTGCTGCTTGTGGGTTTGCTCACCCTGAAGGCAGAGTATGTGTACACTGTAATAAATTGCTTCAGATGGACAAGGCAATCCAGCAGGCTGTGGACAGAGCCAGGAAGGGATTACTTCTGAGATTGTGGATAAAGAAGGGACCCATGCCCCAACAGTTGAAGTCTGGGCTTTCTATTGAATGCTGATTGGTTGCATTGATGTTCCCTTTGGACAGGGAAGACTGGGAAGGATTGTGAACATGCTGGGGGATCTGAGTGCAATTCAGAGGGATCTCGACAGATTGGAAAGTTGGGCTAGAGTTAACAGGATGAAGTTCAATGCAGACAAATGTAAGGTGGTACATCTTGGGAGGAATAATCAAAAACACAAATACAGTGTGGGTGACACCTGGCTGGATGGCAGTTCTATGAAAAATGGCTTGGGAGTCTTAGTAGATCACAGACTCAATATGAGTCTGCAGTGTGATGCAGCTGAACAAAAGGCAAATGTGGTTTTGTGATGCATCAATAGAAGCATTAGGTACAAAACACGGGAGGTGACAATGCCTTTCTACTCTGCACTGGTTAGGCCTCAGAGAAGTACTGTGTGCAGTTCTGGGCTCCACATTTTAAAAAAGGACATGGAGAAGTTAGAGAAGGTCCACAGGCAGGCAACAAAGATGATTAAGTCATACAAAGAGAAGCTGAAGGAGCTAGGCATGTGAACTTTGTGGAAAAGGCACTTAAGAGGGGACATGATGGTAGTCTTCACATACTTGAAGGGCTGCCATAAAGAAGAGGGAAAGCACCTGTTCTCTTGCTGCAGAGAGGAGGTCGTGGACCAATGGCTCAAAGTTGTAGCAAAGTAAGTTTAGATTGTGTATCCAGAAAAACTTCTTCACTGTTAGAATAGTGAGGCAGTGGAACAGACTACCCAAGGAAATTATGGACTCTATCACTTGAGGTGTTCAAGAAGAGGTTGGATGGCCATTGGTTGGGATTGATCTAGGTAAAGCTGTGACTATTTTTTATCATGGATATTTCCCAGGCTTTGCCTTCCCAGAGGCACTGTGTTGGCTACAGCCAAGGTTTGGGACTTTGACTGGGGTGTGCCAATGCTCCTGCTGGGAGTAAAGCCAGAAGATGCTGGCTAGAGGATCGTTGTTTCCTTCCTCTGTAGTGGGGGGATGGACCTCTGCCCAGGACCTCTTGCGTATATATTGACAACATTTTATGGAAGCAGAACATTGACTACTGCGGTTCTTATGCTTTACTTGTGTCAAGTCAGGGTGTTAGTTCTATGTTGTGTCAGGGTTGATGTTAGTCTTATGTAGAGTTTAGATTATGGTTATATGGGATTGTGTGGAAAGGGATAATCCTGCCTCAGGCAGGGGGTTGGACCAGATGACTTCTGAGTTTCCTTCCAGCTCTATCTATGACTCAAAGATTTTTAGTAATTTCTTGCAGGTCCATTCCCAAACAATAAGGGGAAACCTAGCCAGGGCTGTAGTCTAGTGAAGGGAGGAAAGCTGCTATGGTGAGACCATATTTGCGGACTGAAGTGTTGTGGTATGTTGCCTTCCTCGCTACTCATCTCTCCACGAGGCATTGTCCACACAGGGAATTAAATATGCAGTAACCTAGATTGGGATTTTACAGAGCGTCAACTGCTCTGCACTTGTACCCCATATACGTGCTCTTAGTGACTTTGTGCATGATAGCTTGCTCCACATCCAAAGCAATTGCTTCTTTATTTTCATTGTTGCACATTAATCCACCAAAGGACATATCCTTGTCATAACTTTTCTACCAGGTCTAAACTTTCAAACAGCAGGGAAGAAATAAAGGTCATCCTAGTTAGCTAGCATACAAGAATGGTTTCTCCTCTCTCACTTAAAGAGATGAGATGTAATGTTGTACAGCAGCCTTCTGTCACTGGAACAAGTATTAAGGCACAGCCCCAGCACTTGATTTACTAACATTGTGCCATTTCATGCATTTTATCTTTAAAGACTTTCCCATTTCTTCAGCAGTAGATATAAATACTTATGTGGTTTCCCCCTTCATCCCTCCCCCCCACTTTCATAGCAATAATCCATCCCAGCCTGCAAGCATTCCTGGAATAAAATATTGAAATATTGCTCACCCAAAAATGGATCAGGGCTAGTTTCTATGTGGGGGAATACAGTGTGATGGCATTCCTGCCTCCCAGCTTCTTCTTTCTCTACTGACCAGTATTAACATCCACTGTGGTTCAAACACTTCAGCCCTGGGCAGGAATGACAGGGCACACAGGGCAGCAGCAGCAGCTTTATGGCCAGCCAGCAGATGCAGCAGTTGCTGTTTTTGTGCTCTCCCTCACCCTCATCCCCACCCCAACATGGGCCCTGCTGCCCTGTTTGCCCACTAAGTTACACTACTGGTCCTGGGAAACTGTTGAAACAATTGCTATAAGTATCCTTTTTATGATGACTAAGTGTTTGTGTATATTACTAGCCTTCTGCCAACAGAAGTCCTGACAGCTGACAGCCACACCACTGGGAAGCTGCCCAGTGCATCCCACTTGCCTGTCTCTGTCACAGAAGCTCTGCCAGCAGGACACATGGTGCACCTGAAAGACACCAGCTGTGAGTGTGGGGAACTCAAAGATTTACTGGCAGATCCTGAGTTCCTTTGCTCTGCAGGTTGTGCAACTCACTGATGTATGGTGGCTTTCCATTTTCACTAGAATAACAAGGAAGATTTTTCTTTTTCCCATTCTGAACCTCTTCCCCCCATGAATTTGTTCCTTATAAAAGGTGCTGGAGTAGCAAGCAGCAGCTTGGGAGGTTCTTACCTGGCACAATAAGTGATCACAATACCCAAGCACTGTAAAACAAGTGCTTACCCCATGACATCAGGGAGAGTGATCAGCTCCATTGTATTAATGGAGAGTTGAGCTCAAAGAGGCTAAGTGATGTGGTCAAACTCAAACAGGAAGGAATTGGACATAGGAAGAAATTGGAACCAGCTCTCCCAGGGCTGGGCCAGTGCTCTAACTCCTACACTAACCCTCTTTGCCTGTCTTTAATCATAAAAGGGGCATATGCAGTCCTGGTTTGTCTACATTTCTCTCCTCTGCTCCCCTACATATGAAAGAGATGAATGAGAAAATAATTTTATTATTATTTATTTTTCATTGGCACTATGAAACAACATAGAGGTTAGAACTTCCTTGTGCAAGGAGCTGTACTACATCTAGAGCTGGGCCTTTGGTTGAAACAGAGAATCTTAAGAGGTGAAGAGCAAGACAAGAACAAGAAATGACAAAACCAGAGGGGGGAAATGAGGAACATGCCATCCGTACTCACACATCTCATGGCAAACATGAAGCCTGAGGAACAGAACTCATCAGAGGCACCTTTAAAATAGACCTAAAATGGAAGTACTATTAATTCAGTAAAGGGATACAGGGAATACCTGGGCAGGTCTGATGTACCACTGGGTAAATAGCTTTGGTGCATATGACAGGCTAGTCCACTGCATAACATAAATGGGTAATTTTCAGGCTATGAGAGCTATTTAACAGGCAGCTGAAATCTGCAATTAGCACACAGAAACCAACTTCAGTTAATGATACATCTTAATTATCTATGTAATGTTATTTATGTTCCACTTGTAAAGTCCAGTCTTGTAATTACTGTTCAAATGTTAAGACTGAAGATTCCTTTTTTTAGCCTTGAAGCCAAAAGGAAAGAGAAATGCTTTGCAAACTATGATGAAAGCTGCCTGCTCTATATGAGGCTGCAGTAAGTGCATTTTCTGAGTGGCAGTGGATTTCATGATGATTTCTGGGCTTGAAATGACACAATAAGCAAGTATTGCTTTTAAGATGCAGTTGGGTCTAGGTGGAATTGATATATAACTCATAGGGCACATTTACAAGAGATGCTACGTCACTGTAGCAACAAGCTATGGTGACCTAGCTCATCACTAGGGCGACATAGCACTGGCGGGCACAAACCGTGGTGTCGCTGCTACTGCACAGTAGCAATAAGTTACTGCACAGTAGCTCATTGCTACGGCACAGTAGAGTTGGAAACAACTCATGCAGCACTGGGACTATGCAGTACCAGTGGTTATAACACAGTCATTTAGTACTTGCTAAACCAACTACTAAGGGACTGTGCAGCAACCTTGCAATCAGGTGCATGTGTAGACGTGCCCATAGAGAGGGAATACTGTGAAGGAAAACTAGTTATAAGTTGCACTGGACAAGAAGACAACCTGCTTCTAAGGCAAACAAACTTAAAATCAATTTCATTTACCCATAAACCTTTCTAAACCACTACTTTTTATAAACTGTTCCAGGGCAACAAAAATCCCACCTTACTGTACAAGTTATTTTTTTTCCCAGTAATCCCTATCTAATAAGAATGAACCTTTTGGGTCATTGTTTCTCTACAAATGGGAAGTCTGGCCATAGTATCTTTGACTGCTAGAGCTCAAGTGTGAGGTATATAATATTATTTTAATGCCAGGGCCACATTATTTTGAAATAGGCCCAAAGCTTCCAGATAAGACCTATGGACATTATTGCTAGTAAAGTACTTACAGTGCAAAATGTATTTGTCTTGAGGAAGGTTTTTGGAAGGAAAGTTGACCACACACAAGTCAACTTCCTGACCCTCAGAACAATATGGACTTCTAAGAGAGAGGAGAGATGCGTTTTCCCAAAGGAGGCAGGTGCTGGTTAGCACTTGTGTCACTGGCAGGTCTCTACCAGCCTGGGACTTCACCTGATGGGTCTGCCTGTAGCCCAGGGGTCAGCCTATCTGGTGGTAACCTCTCTATCAGTAAATTATATGTGGTTGGATGGAAAGGAGCATTGAAGCTGAATGAGAAACAGTGGGTCTGTGAATCTGGAACTAATGCTGATGGCCAGAGTGGTGAAACAAATTTTCTTAGCACTGTTGGTGGGACAGGAAGGGTCAGTACCATGGAGGTAAGTGACTTAATGAAATGTCAGTAAAGGGAAATCATGTTTAGCATCAGGGCCACTTCCTGTTTTCATAGGGGGTGTGTAGATGAAATGGGGCCCTAAATTGAAGCAGTGGGTTTTTAAAAACATTGTTTCAATTTAGGGCCCTTTAAACCCCTGTGTCATGCTCACACCCACTTACCTGCCAGTGGTGGGGAGGGGAGGGCGAACTGCCAGCAGGCTGAGCAGTCCCTGGGCTGCAGGGCTCCCTCCTCAAGGTGGCACCCTACTTAAGCTCACCTGGGGGGCACCACAGATGCGGAGGGAAGCATTGGGCCTTTGTACAGATCCGGCAGGTAGGCAGGCTCCAGGAAAAAAAAAGATGGCTGCCTTTTGTTTTCTTGGGTGGAGCCTGGCTTTGAGGCTGCTGCCTTGCTGCCTGCAGGGCTTTCTGCAGAGCCCCTGAACTGCACAGAGCCCTGTGCTTTGCTCTGTGGCTGTAGGGCAGCAAACTAAAACTCCTCTAAGGACTCCCAAGTCATTTAAGGCGCATTACACCACTGAATTTGCTGTAGCAGTTGGAGTTATTGAACAATACACTGCCAACACATGCAAACACCAACCCCGTTAAAGCGGTGCAAAAGTATTTAACCTGCTTTAATGTGTTGTGCACAAGTGCCCCTCGTTTTGTCTACATGGCCACAAAGCTTGGTTCATACTACTGTCTTTTCCAGAATGATGCTTTATTAATTTGTAGCAAATGTTTTCTTTTAAGGAACCTGAATTGCAAGATAAACAGCATATAATGGTGCTCCTAGTTAATTAATAGATAATTAATAATTAATCACTCATGATTAATATGAATAAGAACAATAATACCTACTCCTTTCATGGCTAGATTGGATCAGTGACATCATTCTAAAAAATAATTCTAAATCTTGATGTCACTGGGTGTGTCTACATGTGCATTTGATTTGGGAGCACTTATGAATAAACTACTTGCAAGTAAATGCTCCTGGGCTGGTGTCTACATATGCAGGGTCTCAGGAGCAGATTTCTGCTCCCACCCCAACTTGCCCTGCACTGGCCCTTCACAGCAACCAGGGGGAGCCCTAGGCTCCCCGGGGTGCTATCCCAGAGGCTGGCAGGGAGCACCAGGCCAGGAGATAGCTGTATCCTGGCAGGGGCTGGAATATTGGTCCCTGCCCCAGCAGCAGGGAGCTCCTGGCCCCAGTTCCCTGATTGTGGGCAGAGGACATGCTGCTAGCATGTCACTTTTAAAACACTTCATATAGATGGTATACTGTTTGTCAGCAGTGAGAGGCAATGGAAGTGGTAGCAGTGGCAGTCATTTGTCATCTGGAGACCATACTAGGGTAGGGTGTAGGGAAGGAAATGTGTTTTTCAGCAGTATCACCAGTTGCCACAAAGCCCCTGAATTGTGCTATTGATGATCCAGACCAAAGACACCTGGAGTTTCTTTACAGCCTGTTTTGGGGGAATAGTGCTATGCTGGATTTTTTATTTTTTTACCAATCATTTTTGGTAGAACCTACAAGAGAATCTGGTTAGATTTTTTTTGGTCACTTGACAGATGTGGCTGCTCCCACAAATATCCCTTTCTATTTGGAAAAGAGGTCTATATCAGCCAGTGAAATATATTGTCCAAAGTTGTCCTGTGGCTGAGAGAGCACAGATTCTGCAGAAAGCAGGTGAGATGCGGAGGACCTGAAACAATGCTTTTGAGTGGTGATCCCACAATAACTCATTTACATCAGGTCCTGGCCTGGCTGAGACATGAGCAGCAGTTGTGTGTGGACACCATTTCTTTTGCAAGAACTCAGTGGCAGTTCTCCAGCTGGTTGTTTGCAGACTTTGTGGCATGGGTGATTTCCCCAGCAAATATCAAACATCCCACAGGGAGAACTAGCAACGATTTTGCTCCTATGTATTTAGGAAAGGAGGCTGCACTTCAGAAAGTTAAAGAACTGGTCACTGAAAGGCTGCCTTTGCTATCCTCTAGTAACGAGATTTTGCCGCACTCTGGCACATAATTTGAATGTGTACCTGGCCTGAATTCATTTTGAGCATTTGTGTTACAAGTAAAACCAGTTTCAAATACGTAATCATAATGATTTGTCAACATTTTAAACATGGATCTCCTTTTGTCAGGGTAGGTTAAAGCTGTTTGTGGAGTTGACCACAAGAACTTGAGACATCTGAGCCTGTTAGGGTCCCCTGCATCCAGAAAAATTAGCTCTCTAGTGAGAGATTCAGGGAGCTCTCATTAAGCTCCAACTCCATCAGCCAGCAAAGGCCTGTGGGGAGTCTTTGGGGGCATCCTTGCTAATATACAGCGATGATGTTTTGAGTGCTCCCAGAGAAGCAGTTATTTTCCGTGATAGCCCTGTCATTTCCTTTTGTCCCAAATGACTTCTCTGATATATTTTACTTTAATCCTTTCCTAAATGAAATGTCTGTATATATTCATCTGCTGGCCCTTGATCACTTGCTATATACTGGAGATCATACAGTTGCCTTTTATTTTATCCATATGAGCAGAAGGTTGGGGAGGAACATGGTGGTAAGGCATTCTTGTTGGCAATGTGAAGTTAAGACTTATTCCAGATGTGTGCTGAAGGCCATCATCTAGTTGACTTAATGGGAAATGTGTACCAGGTGTTTCAGGCCTGGGAGTCAATGACAGTTGCATGCGAACCTAGTCACATCCCTGTCTGGTGGGACTTTGGCTACAGAAAATAGGGTGCCTTAACCACATTGGCCCAATGGGCCACTAGGCTCGGGTTAGACATTTGACCTCTTCTGACTAGGTGGAAATTCCAGACACTAATATCCTAGGGCCCAAGGTGAGTCTCTAAGACCGAGGGGAAACAGGGATGATAGGCCCTGGGCTTTGAGGGTGCCCCAAAATGGGGGTACTACACAAAAAAATGAACAGTCCAGGCCCTGAAGAGTTGTCAGTTCAAACACGAGGAACAGTAATGGAACAGTGAGCAGAAAGAGCCAGGCAGTTTTGGCAAACAATGTTTTGGTGGTATGCTTTTGGTTTTGGAGGATCAGGTGTGTGGTGTGGCAGGACAGAGCCAAGGGTGGCTATCACAACCCCTGGTGGCCAAAATATTTCTACCCCACTCCAAGTCCTCAGGGTACCTTCCCTTCTTCTGCCTAATCTGCCACACCTTGATGGATATTATAGTATTTAGGGAGGCTGCCCCAGGGTCCTAGAGTGATCTTTAGGCTACCTCAAGTTTCTGCTTAACTATGACACTAGTACTCCTTGTACCTGGCTGGCACTGATCTTGCTTTGGGCCCTAAATTGTGGCCTTCCTGGCCCTATCTGTGTCTTAGGGGCAGTAATCATCACCCCCAGACACTCCCATAACCATACCCATGCCTCACGGACGTAACTTCAGTTCCCTACACTGGCCACCCTGGCACCATCTTTCTTACGCTCTGGGCCTCTGGCCCCATGATGAGTTCAACTATTTGAGTCCCTCACTGCTATCTCCAGCCTCTGGTAGGGCTGCTATCTCCATCCAACCTCCAATACAGCCCACAGGATCCCAGACTTTTGCAGGGCTCTCTTTGGGCCATAGTCTTTAAACTACTGCCATCCATGACCTCTACCCATCTTGTAGCCACACCCAATCTTCTGGTAAAAAGGAACCAAGACACTGACTAACTGGTACAGCTAGGCCCAAGATAGTCACTCTCAGTGGTAACTCCCATCCTTTGCTTATCTTCAAGCACCTGGCCTTTGCTCAGATGCCTGCCCCAGTCAGCAGACCTCACCTGCTGCATTCTCTTCTAAATGTAACAGGAGTGCCTGGCTCCCTCTTACAGGTGGAAACTGGCTAAAGACAGAGGCAAGGGAATGGAGTAAAGAAGGTTGGAGGGTAGATGGTGTGAGGCTTAAGCAAAGGGATTGTCAGGGAAGAAACAGGCGAGAGTTGGATTCTCTGTACCCAAGAAACCTGTTCTGCTTGGGTAAGCTGAGTAAATCATGAACTCTACTTAGTAGGCACTTGGCTGGAGAACTCTGTTATGGGGAATGTCACAGATCCACAGGCAGATATATACTAGAGCAGTGATGCTCCACCTTTTGGCCCAGCTGGCTGGATGGCATGGTGCCAGGTATAGATACAAACTTTTATTTTCACTGGGGGGTGGGGGAGAGTGGGCTAAGATGATGGATGTGTGGAAAGTTTTATGCATTTCAGGTGATAGCCCTCTTCTGGAGCAGGCCCCTATGTATTTGGCACCTATGGTGCTAGGGGCTGGATCTGGACCACAGGCTGGGGGTCGAACACCTCTGAGCTAGAGGATTCCCTGGCTCCCCTGAAGGTTGGTGGGGGGAGGCTGTGTGAAATGTTTTGGAGACAGAGACCATTAAGAGGTGGCTACAGAGGGTCTCTCTGTGCGAGGAAGGGGAATGCAGGTTACTGGTGGAGGAAGCTAGTTGTGACTGGAGGGAGCCGACTCCAGGAGATTTTCACACTCGCACTTGTGCCATGCTGCCGGACATGCCTGAGTGCACCTGCACAGTCACACATGCTGCGCAGTTTAGAGGGAATGCCTCTACACGAATGCTCGAAGTATGGGGAAGAAGCAGGAGGAACTCGCCCTCCTCCTAGCTGTCACCAGCCCTGACATAGTAGGGATCACAGAAACGTGGTGGGACTCATCGCATGACTGGGCGGTGAGTGTCAAGGGCTATAGGCTATACAGGAGGGACAGGATAGGAAGGAAAGGTGGAGGAGTAGCACTCTACATCAAGGAGGAATATACTTCCTCGTTAATTAGCAAGGGGGTAGAGGGGGGGCACTCTGAGGTGCTCTGGGTTAGAGTAAAAGGCAGTCCAGGGGAGAGAGACTTAACGGTGGGAGTCTACTATAGACCTCCCAACCAGGGAGAAGAGCTCGACCAGGAATTCTTAGGTCAGCTCACAGAGGCAGTGAGGGCTAAGGATGTGGTCATCATGGGGGACCTGAACTTCCCAGACATCTGCTGGGAGGAGCAGTCAGCCAAGTCTGATCGCTCACGTCGCTTCTTAGCCAGAGTGCAGGACCTCCATCTAACCCAGGAGGTGCACAGTCCCACCAGGGGAGACGCCTTGTTGGACCTGGTGCTGGCCACGGGTGATGACCTGGTGAGGGGGCTGCGGGTGATGGGCCACCTGGGAGACAGTGATCATCGCTTGCTGGAATTCACCATCCAGCGTAAGGTGGCAAAGGGCTGCAGCAAGGCAACAGCCCTAGACTTTAGGAGGGCTTACTTCAACAAGCTAAGGAGGATCATTGGGGAAGCGCTGAGGACCCAGAGGGGAAGGGAATCAGATGTCGAAGGTGAGTGGTTGCTCCTTAAGGAGACGATCCTCCATGCCCAAAGGGAGGTAATCCCAACAAGGGTCAAAGGGAGCAGGAGGGCACATAAACCCCCACGGCTCACTAAGAGCATCCGGGAATGTCTCCTTGCTAAAAGGGAGGCATATACCCAATGGAGAGATGGGGTCATCACCAAGAAGGACTATGTTACAGTCGCCCGAGGATGTAGGGGGGCAGTCAGGAGGGCCAAGGCAGAGATGGAGATAGGACTAGCTTCCCGGATTAAGGACAATAAGAAGTCCTTCTTCAAATACATAGGGGGTAAAAAGAGGGTCCCGGGTAATGTGGGGCCCCTGCAGGACACGATGGGCAACTTAGTCATCACGCCAGATGATAAAGCTAACATATTTAACGATTTCTTTGCCTCTGTCTTCCTAAGTAGGGACCAGTTCAGCCACCTCCCTGCTGGGCCCCCCTCGGGCCCCGGGAGAGACACGCCTGGGCCAGGGGTTAGCGAGGAGTTAGTTAGGGTACTTCTGGAGAGGCTGGATATGTTCAAGTCCGCTGGTCCGGACGATCTTCACCCTAGGGTTCTACAGGAACTGGCTGAGGTCATTGCGGGACCCCTGGCGCGGCTCTATGAGCACTCGTGGTGCTCTGGCGAGGTGCCGGAGGACTGGAAGAGGGCCAATGTGGTCCCTATCTTCAAAAAGGGAAAAAAAGAGGACCCGGGAAATTACAGGCCAGTTAGTCTTACCTCAATCCCGGGTAAGCTCTTTGAAAAAATTATCCTGGCACACATCCAGGAGGGCCTTGCGGGGGAATGCATGCTCAGGGGCAACCAACATGGGTTCATCAGTGGCAGGTCTTGTCAGACCAACCTGGTGGCCTTTTACGATCAGGTCACCAAATCATTAGACGCAGGGGTTGCTGTGGATGTAGTCTTTTTGGACTTCCGGAAGGCTTTCGACACTGTCTCTCACCCTGTCCTCATCAAAAAGCTGGGAGACTGTGGTGTCGATGCCCACACGGTCAAATGGGTCGCCAACTGGTTGGAGGGCCGCACCCAGAGGGTGGTAGTGGATGGGTTCTTCTCGACCTGGAAGGACGTGGGCAGTGGGGTTCCGCAGGGCTCGGTCCTCGGGCCCGCACTGTTCAACATCTTCATCAGTGACTTGGATGAGGGGGTAGAAAGCACCCTGTTCAAGTTTGCTGATGACACTAAGATGTGGGGGGATGTGGGTGCACTAGAAGGGTGCAATAGGCTACAAGCTGACCTTGACAGGTTGCAACGGTGGGCGGATGAGAATAGGATGGGGTTTAACACTGATAAGTGCAAGGTGTTGCACATGGGGAGGAAGAACCGGCACCACACTTACAGGTTGGGGAACTCCCCTCTTGCCAGCACGGAGACGGAAAAGGATCTTGGAGTCGTCATTGACTCCACGATGAACATGGGCCGGCAGTGTGGGGAGGCAGTCAAGAAGGCCAACCGTACCCTGTCATGCATCCACAGATGCATCTCGAGCAGGTCCAGGGAGGTGATCCTCCCCCTCTATGCGGCACTGGTCAGGCCGCAGCTGGAGTACTGCGTCCAGTTCTGGGCGCCACACTTCAAGAGGGACGTGGACGATATGGAAAGAGTTCAGAGGAGGGCCACTCGTATGATCAAGGGTCAGCAGGGCAGGCCTTATGAGGAGAGGCTACGGGACCTGAACCTGTTTAGCCTCCACAAGAGAAGGTTAAGGGGGGACCTTGTGGCCTGCTACAAACTGGTCAGGGGGGATCAGCAGGTATTGGGGGAGTCCCTGTTCCCCCGTGCGCTGCCAGGAGTGACCAGGAATAACGGTCACAAGCTGGCGGAGGGTAAGTTTAGATTAGATATTAGGAGGCGCTACTTCACAGTCAGGGCGGCTAGGGCCTGGAACCAGCTTCCAGGGGAAGTGGTGCAGGCTCCTAGCCTGGGGATTTTTAAAAGGAAGTTAGATGAGCACCTTGCCGGGGTCATCTGACCCCGGTGCTCTTTCCTGCCAAGGCAGGGGGTCGGACTAGATGATCTACCTAGGTCCCTTCCGACTCTAGCTACTATGAAACTATGAAACTATGAAATGCTGCTTACATACTTGTAGATGGCTAGCAAGTCCCCCTTCAGTCTTCTCTTCCCCAAACTGAACCGTCCCAGATCCCTTAGTCTTTCCTCATAAGGTTTGTCTTCCAGGCCCTTAATCATTCTTGTGGCCTTTCTCTGGACCCTTTCAAGATTCTCCACATCTTTTTTTGAAGTGCAGCACTCAGAACTGGACACAGTAGTCCAGCTGGGGTCTCGCCAGCGCTGAGTAGAGATGAAGTATCACTTCCTTAGCCCTGTTTGTGATGCATCAGCTAATGCATCAGTATGCTATTAGCTCTGTTGACTACAGCATCTCATTGTTTGTCCTGTGATCAACCATAACCCCAAGTCCCTTTCAGCCATCATACTGGCCAGGCCATCTCCTCCTAACCTATATTCATGTCACTGATTAGTTTTCCTCAAATGAAGCAGTCCACATTTATCCTTATTGAGCTGCATCTGGTTCTGGTTTGCCCACCTTTCCAGCTAGTTCAGGTCCACTTGGATCTGCACACTATCCCCAGCATGACTGTTTCCCCCCATAACTTAGTATTGTCTGCAAACTTGGCCAGTGTGTTTTCCACATCCACATCTAAATCATTGGTAAAAATGTTGAGCAGCACGAGGCCAAGAACTGCACCCTGCAGGACACCACTGGCCACCTCATGCCACGATGATACAGACTTGTCCACTAACACTCTCTGGGTTTCACCCCTTAGCCAGTAGGGCTGTGCGAAATGGCACCATTCCCTTTTGCCTTGAGTTTTGATAGTTTGAGAGAACAGCGTTTCATCTCGAATTTAATTTTGAGTCAAAACAGCTGTTCCATTCCATTCCGTTGAAACAAAAAGGCTGTTTCAACACTGTTTCAAGTTTTGCTGGGGATGGGAAGTCAGACCATCTGGGATGACTTCCTATCCCCAGTGCTAGATTGCACTGGGGTGAGAGGAAGCCCAGCTGGGCTGCATTCCCATCTCCCACGCTAGATCCTGGGATGCTACCCTGTTCCCCGTGCTAGATTGCACCGGGGTGGTGAAGCAGCCCAACTGGGCTGCTTCCTCGTCCCCTGTGCTAGATCATGCTGGGCTGCCTCCTGTCCCCCATGCTAGATCCTCAGCTGCTTCCCTGTCCCCTGCACTAGATCGTGCTGGGGGCGGTGAGGCAGCTCAGCTGAGCTGCTTCCCCATCCCCCATGCTAGATCCTGGGCTGCCTCACTGGTCCTGGCATGATCTGGTGCAGGGGATGGGTAAGCAGCCCACCTGGGCTGCCTCCCACCCCGGCATGATTTAGCATGGAGGACTGGAAAGCAGTCCAGCTGGGTTGCCTCCTTTCCCCAGCGTGATCTAGCACGGAGGACCAGGAAGCAGCCCAGCTGGGCTGCCTCTTTCCCTCTACTGGATCTTGCACTGGGGATGGGAAATAAGCTCAGCTGGACTGATTTCCCATCCCCAGGCTATGGTCAAAACGTTCTGACTTTCAAAATGTTTTGACCAGCCTCATTTTGTTTCGAGGTTATTTCGAGGGCCTTTGTTTTGTTTCAGTTTTGCTGTTTTGACCTCAAAATTGGTTGAGAAACTGTCAGCGAAATTTCACATGGCCCTGTTAGCCAGTTCCCAACCCACCTGACTGTGGACTCTGCCAGCCCACAATCCAGTTTTTTTAGAGGAGTGCCATGGGAGACCATATCAAAGACTTTTTTAAAATCCAAGTATATGTCGTCAACCACATCTCCCACAGTAATAGGATTACACAAATCCAGGGTTTATGTCTGTGAGCACCCTGATGCCCTAGGGATTTGTTGCAGGGAACATGGCTGGAATTGCAGTGCTTGGGGATGCTGTTCTGTGAAATAGGATTAGGATGATAATGTTTGCAGGGGTAGAATATGGGAAGGCCTAGCTGTAGCAATGAAGCTGGTCCCTCCTGGAACATTTGCCAAATCCCGGGTTGCAGTGTAGAGGTTGCTGGAACAGATTCACCAGCACATTGTCCTTAAAATTTACCACTCAAGAAGACCGAGAATTTTCCAGTCAAACAGGTTTCCACTGCAAATACCTATTTGCCAAAATTGAAATATTTTGCAGAAATATATTAATTTCTATGAACTACCAACAAAACAGAAGCAGGATTCTGATAGACTCCTGCCTGATTTCCTGCCAGCAGCATTTGCTCCCAGCTCAGCTGTGACTCTCAGGAGTTCTAGACTCTCAGTTTCCCTGTCAGCTTAGGGGAGACAGAAAGCAAGAAGACCTGAATACCACAGTGGAGCAGGAGCCTTTGGCTCACAGACCTAACTTTATTTTTTAAACAGGATTCCCTTTGATTTCCCCTTCCTTGGGAAAATTTCTAAATTTACTTTGCATTCTAAAATAGAAAAAAAAAAATCAAGACTGGAGTTTTCCACCAAACACAAATTCTGACTTTTGACCACCACTAGTTTTTACTTGATGAAATTTGCTTCCCTGTTTCATCTGTGAAGGGCAGAGAACATGTCCTGGTTGATCTGGTCAGTAAGGTGTCCTGGTGACATCTAAGTACCGCAGGCAGGTTCTTTACCGAAACCAAACTTAGCTTTTTTTCTCTTCCATTCTGCCTGAGTTGTAACAAACGTACATTTATTTTGGATAATAGAAGATAGACTGGATAGTAAGAAACTGCCTTTTCATAATCTACTGAATGATTTCAGTGCATCACGAACAGGTATAAGGAGGTGATACTTCCCCTCTATGTGACACTGGTGAGACTGCAGCTGGAATACTGTGTTCAGTTTTGGGTGTCACACTTCAAGAGGGATGTGGATAACCTTGAGAGGGTCCAGAGAAGGGCCACTTGTATGATTAGGGACCTGCAGGATAGGTCTGGTGGGGAGAAGTTGAGGGACCTAGATCTCTTCAGCCTCTGTAAGAGAAGGCTGAGAGGGGATTTTGTGGCTGTCTACAAATGTGTCGTGGGGAGGGAGGAGGGAGGGGGGCAGCAAGGAATAGGAGATGCTTTGTTTACCAGAGCGCCCCTTGGAGTAACTAGAAACAATGACCACAAACTGACAGACAGCAGATTTAGACTAGACATTAGGAAGAACTTCTTTATGGTAAGGGTTACCAGAATCTGGAATGGGCTTCCAAGGCAGGTCCTTGGGGGTCTCTAAGAAGAGACTGGACAAACACCTGGCTGGGGTCATCTTTCCTGCCCAGGGCATGGGGTCTGACTCGATGATCTGTTGAGGTCCCTTTGACCCTGAAAATCTATGAAATCTATGAATGTCTTAAAACAAGTGGAGCAATTTCAATTTCAACATTTCACAGCAAAAACCATGCAGGGAAAGGCCATTTTGTTGGAATTTTTTACTGGGATAATGACAACTTCTCTAGTGAGAGTATCATTTTGTGGCCTAGGGCCCAAGGTGTGCAGCCTCTTACCCTCTCAGTGCTGAGGGATTGCTTTGAGAAACATTTTGGATCATTCAAATGAAATGCAACATTTTGATTCAGGCATATCTATATATTTTGCTCTTACTCATTTTAATGTTTACAGATAGAGATTGTTGCTTTGAATATTTTGTTCTATTACATTTCTCAATTTCAATTCTTCATCCTGATTAGGGGTCAAAATATGTTCAAAAATCAAAATCTCCCAAAGTATAGAAATAGAATTTCATTCAGTTGTACGCCTTGGTCAGTGATCTAGAAGAGAATACAAAACCCGTCACTAATAAAGTTTGTAGGTGTCATAGCCTGTTGGAACGGTGAATGATGGGAATAGTTTATTTGTTAAGTGTTCTAGATCACTCTCTGGAATCACTTGAACAATGTGCCTTTACTGCAGATAAATGCAAGAGGGCACATCTACCAGCTGAGAACAAGGGTAAAGCATATAGGATGGGGAGTGTGTGCTTTTGAAAAACAGTAAATCAGAAAAAGACTGGAAATCATGGGATAAGCCAACAGAACATAAGCTTTCAATTCTGTGGCTAAAGAATCAAAATATAATCTTTGGATGTATAAGCAGGGGAATAGCAAAAGACAATAGAGAAGGGGTGTCACCTCTGCATACGGCATTAGTGAGAATACTAATGCGTATGGCATTAGTGAAAACTAGAATATGCTGTTCTCTGCCATTTTAAAAGAGTGCTAACAAGCTGGAAAGAATTCAAACAGATTTAAGGTTCAGAAAGATGACCCACAAAATTCAATCTATTTCATTTAACTAAGAGGAGGTTGAGAGATGAACTGAACATGCTTCCAGAGGCTTGTGCTAAGATTTGATAGAAGAGGGCTCTTTAATTTAGCAAAGGCAAAGGGGAGTCTGATGGCTGGAAGGTTCAAATTCAGCTTGAGAGAAAGTGCCAGTTTTTAACAGTGGAGTAGTCAATAGCCCACTGTTACGTAGAAGTGTATAGCTCTCTTTTTGAAAAGACATACTGTCTCTCAACCAGAGGCTTTGGACAGGAGGCAGGAATCACTAGGTGACATTTTTTTGTCATATTACCAGTGAGACTAGTTGATTTTAATGGTCTCTTCTGGCCAACCCATGAATCTTCAAAGCCAAGACATGCACAAGTCAAGTGTTGGATCGACACATCTAGGCACGTGGTGGAAGGTTGGCTATAGATTGCAGCTCAGACTCATACTACGTAGCAATGTTTTACAACTCCCTTCTTTTCATGCTTAGGAGTTTCTTGCAGTTTAATATGAGGGGGATCTCACTGGGAGGAGGGGGAGGGGACTCAGCCCTGGATAAACACATGACATTTGTAATCTACTCCCAATCTATTACCATGGACAGCCTTCATTTGGGGGAAGCAGATCTTTTTTGATAAGACTTCTGTGGTACACCTGGCCTAAGGAATATGATGACGGGGGAAAGTGCTGGACTGAATTTCTGAAGCACATTTTCATTTCCTTTCTCCAGGAAAAGTGGCAAGGATGAGGTTTACAAAAAGTCTATGGAAATCAATTACTTGGAATTGGGAGGTTTGGCTATCCTATCAGGAGAGCACACGTGAGATTACACAGCATATCCACGTATGTGAAGAGGCTATGTAGCACATCCACGTTAAAGTCAAAGTGGTACCTGCCGCTCTTTGACAATGTACACTGTTTTAAATATACTTATTCTGAAAGATAAAAAAAAATCTAAAAGGAGACCATTCTCAGGGCACACATACCTCTGGCCTCCTGGACGCTTCTATAATTGCTTTAAACATTTACTTAGGGTCAATACATCCCTGCCAACTATTTTCTAAAAGGGGGCTGTACACAGGTGACAAACCACTTACCATAGAAATAATGTGAATATTAAGTTAATCAAAGTGCTCACATTGGAAGGGATTAAAAGAGAGGAGGAAGGGAAAAAAAAAACAGCTCGTAACAAGCAATCCATGTCACTTTTTTTCCCTCCTGCATACTCGTGCTCTGTCCCATTTGTCTAGCAGTAATCTACATTTCAAATGATTACATGGGAAGCTGAAGTGGTAGTGACAAGGATAAACGAAGCTTGTTAAACTAATAGCTGCACTAATGCCCAAATATGTGAACTTCCAGAGTCAGGCAGCATCCGAGGCTGACGGAGCTGTCAGCCCCACTCCCCCTGGGCTCGTCCGCCAGCGGCTGCCACATGATGAATGGCCCTGTCGAGTAAATTCATCCGGGGCCCAATTAAACAGGCAGAAATGAACTAGAGCCGTCAACCAGGGAGAGAGAGAGAGAGAAAGAGAGAGAAAAAGAGAGAGAGAGAAGATAAAAAAAGAGGAGGAGGGGAGAAATATTCCACATAAAGTCAAGGAAGCTCCAAGGCAGTGAAGTCATTCTGTCAGAAAATGGCCATTTAATGCTTTGCCGAGCCCACGACAGATATGTCATCTGAGGAAGCTTTAGTGGAGTCCCAGGGCATTTCATTTATTAATTATAAGCTTCAAGTGGGGGTTTGGAGCTAGCCGCTCGCTCTCTTTTTTTCTCCCTTTTCCTCTCCTAAGTACTGTCAGCTTCCAGCCTCCCTCCTGTCAGACCATTCAGGGCAGCTGTGGAGGAGCAGGAAAGTTTGGCCTATCATGAAAGAAATGCCATGGAAAAAAAACCACGCTAAAAGTTTTTCATTTCTGTGTGTGTGTGTGTATGTGTGTATACCCTTATTTTTCTCACAGTGAAATTTTTGCCTGATGGGGTTAGAATTTGATCAAGACAGACCCTTATCACCTGGTCTCTTTCTCTTCTCTACAGATGCTGCTGCTCTCAGTGTCATTGAATTCACTTGTGATTCCTTCAGGTGATGCTGAAAGGGCCCAACTGAGACAGGAGCCCCATGGGACCTGAGGTGGGGAAAAAACCCTTGGAAGAGAAGCCTCTGACCAAAGACAGAGAAAACAGACAAAAGGGGAGAGAAAGGCTGTGGTGTCATCTCCACTTTACGTATGGGGGGACCAAGACAGAGAAATGAAATTACTTTCCCAGCTTACACAGGGAGGTTGTGGCAGGGCCAGAGCCAGAATCCCAACTGCTGACCATAAACGTTTTGCTCTCTCATACATGTTCTTTTCCCTTTCTGATGGTGCTCCCACTGAAGTCAATGGCAAAACTCCCATGCACAACACTGGGAAAAAGGTCATAAAAGAGAAAATACATGCAGCACATGAAGGATCTGAAATAATTCCTACTGGACTCAGTAGGCTTCTTACTGACCCGCTAGAGTCACTGAAGTTGTTCTTTCCTGGTCATCTAAGTTGTCATTTTGTAGTCATCCGTAGGGAAGATTTGGCCCTCACGCACCCAGAGGAATTCTATTCCTGGGCATGTAGCATGACTGGATGTCTATGCTTAACTACATCATTACATAGACCAAGCATCTTCAATAGTGTCCATAGCAAGTATAAACACCCCTTTATGGATGCTTAGTCATCTTGGATACCTGAAAATGCATGTCATGGCCAAAACCCATGACTATCAGACTTAGACTGAGGAACAGAAGAGGAGGTGGGACTGTCCCCATTTTGCTCCATAGCTTAGTGCAGGGGTGGGCAAAATGTGGCCCATGGGCTAGATGCAGCCAGTCAGGCCATTCTATCTGGCCCATGGGGCCCCCAAAAAATTTAGAAAATTAATAGTTATCTGTCCCTGGCTGCCTGTCACATGGCCCTTGATGGCTTGCCAAAACTCAGTAAGTGACCCTCTACCCGACATAATTGCCTGCCGCTGTCTTAGTGGTTATGGTACTCACTCGAGAAGCTGGAGGTCCTGGGGCCCCTTTACCCAGAAGCAGCTTGAACTTCAGTGTCTCTGACTTCCCAGCACAGCACAACACAGCACAGCACAGCACAGCAACCACCACAATTCAGGTGAGACATTATTCACTATGTTCTCTTGCTGTCCTTTGGAAACAGATCCGCCAGTATAGTTATTGGGGAAAAATGGATGGAGGGCAGAGCAAAAGGAAACTTCTGCCTCACTGGGAGGCAGGACTCTCCACTCCAGCTAGCAACCACTTCCTTGAGTTACCTACCCTCTGGCTTGCTTCTTTCTTCCTGGCTCCATGCCTCTCCCATATACCTCTTTCTCAGGGCTGCCCAGTGGGCCACCTTCAAAAGGAGTGTTAGAAAAGGATCTGCATGATGGCTTAACTGTGTGGCTCTGTTGTCAGAGTGTAGTGCTGGGGTCATAATGACCCACGTTCAAACCTTTTTGGAGTAAAGAGGGGAACCAAAGTCCAGGCCTTTTGCTTCCCAAGTGAGTACTCTAGTCACTTAGCTGTTTGGGGGAAGAGAAAGGAACTTGCCCTCAGCCTGGATGCATATGTAGATGGCTGTGAGTCAGCCAAGAACACTTATAAGTGCCAAAATGGCCACTTAGATGACTAGCAAAAATAACGTTACCGTAGTATTCAGTAGACTTATTAAAAGGAAGCATTACCCATTTACTCAGCCAAAAGCATCTAAAACTTGAAGGTTAAAAGGATGCATTTACTGCCTTGAAAAAATATCAGTGCATCATTCTTTTAAGGGCTTTAATTAAAAATCAGTACTTTTGAATTTGATGCTATGATTACCACTGGATTTGAGAAACCAACAGCGTCAAGAGCTGCCTGGTGGGACTGTGAACCAGTTTCCTGCTGTTATTACAAATACTTGACAAATGTAAAAAAGAACTTCTCTATGCCAATATAATGGTTAATTTCCACTATATTTTAAAGAACTAATGCCTGATAAAGTTGTTTGGGAACAAAGTTATCATCTTTTCCATTGTGTGGTGTCACTATTGCAGTATGGCCAATAGATCAAAATCCAGGTGATGTCTAACAGAAATCATGGAATTGGTTTAAAAGTTATGAGGTTTTAAAAATAATGCAAAATGTTGGTTTCTTTTCCTTTGCTGCTTTCCGAGCTTTTGAGGAGCTTTTGGGTCATGTTTACAAGCTTTTCTCTGTTAGTTTGAGAACTTAAACTAAAGCTGAAATCCTTCTGTAATCACTTGATTCTGGGGGCTTGGGATTTACAGATGATACAAATACTAGGAGACATGCATTAAAAACAAGAGACTTAGAAACATTATTCCTGAACAAGATGACCACCACAGCATTTGGCTCAAAATTACTAGTCAGAATTAAAAATTAAATACTCTCATTGGTTTTTTCCCATTGATGACAAGTTCCTCTTCCCCTTGTTAATAAGGGGGTTAATAATGGAGATCATGACTCTGACAACACATCTGAGCGGAGGAGCAAACACTCCCTGCCCCTATATGTGTTTCCCAGACTTGGACTTCAGTCTGCAGGAGAATATCAGGTTTAATTCTCATATAATCCCTGCTCTAGGGAAAGTGGTCTGAGCAAAAATGCAGCCTTGACATTGTTGCTCCAGCTCAATGGCCAGTACAGTTCAGCTGCTATGGCAGGGTACTGTAATCTTCTAAGGAAACTCTGACTTGGGGCTACTTCAAGATCAGTGTCAGCTTGGTGTGCCATTCCACTTGCTTGGGGCTGGGCTTACCAACACTACCCAGTTGTTAGAAATAGTGCTCTGGGCAATAACAGTACAAAATTATTTCACTGAGTTTGCTATACTTACCCTGCATGCCAGATGCTTAATGCACAGCTCTACTTACATTTGTTGCGTTGTCTATGCAAGAGGCAGTCCCCTTCTGAAAGAAACATGGGAAGCAAATTTATCTGACTTTATAGAGTGTGTACCAACTCTTTGGAGCCCCTTCGCCTCTGGGAAAGGCCACAACTCTTTTTTTGGCTCTGGTTTTCCTTGTCCTCACAGCAGAGCCCTTCTGTTCTATAGGCGCAGCCATCCTGCATGTCTGGACCTGGAACCCAAGCCCACTCTTCCTGGATCAGCCACCAGATGGGAAAACATTGCACAGTCAGTAGAGACTGAACTGTCAGCACCAGTGGGACTGGAATCCCCTAACTTCATCTCTCAGCTTACATTCCCTGGTTGGCCACCCATCCCTAAGCTGACTATGACCCTGGACCTGGTTGTGAAATGAAAGGCAGATGACCTGTCATGTTGTCAGGTCCACTCTTTCAGACATAGCAGATCAATAGGCAACAGTGTAACTGGTATGCAACACACTCTCTCCCCCACTTCCCTTCTCTTCAGCAAGTCCTTCTATTTCCAGAAGGTAAAAAATCCTCTGGCTCTACACTTTCTATAGGTGCCCAAAAGCATGGTGGATAATCCCAGGTGACTGTTACCTACAACTCTCTTTCTTGCAGTGTTTTGGACATTACAGCATTGCTAGTCCCACTGACCTTTCCAATTCTCTCCCCACTTATATTCCCAAATGGAATATTCTTCATTCACACATGTAAACTACCTTCCTGAATACACTGATAGCTGTGGAGGCGAGAGCAGATGCACGGGAGGGTGGCGACAATATTTTTGATCAATTGAGCTACAAAAATATTCACGGTAGCTTCTCCTGCTGACTGGTGCAGTCAGAGTGACAGCCACTGGTGTGTGCAGTCCCCATGTTTACACTCTCATGCTTCATGAGGATTTCCTGTATTTGGACTGGGAGATGTTGTCTGGATCAGGGCAAGTCCTTTCCTGTCTTGTTTGCATGGTTATGATTGCTTCCTTTGGACTGGAAACACTGGCAACCTGAAGGCAAATGCAAGGAGAGCGAATGAGCCAGGAATATTCACTGCTTCAGGTTGGAAGGACTCAACTTCTGTTCCTGGTGCTCAGAGAAGAGACGTAAAGGGGAGTAATGAAACTGTCACATGCACAAGGATGAGGAGAGTCTCAGTATCTGTGCCCTGGGTGTGGTCCAAAAGAGATGGACAGTGGTTTAACCCTATGCATCACATACAAGCCACATAAGAAAGAAAGGCCCCGACTGGATCAGCCCTGAGGGTGCTGTATCCAGTGTCCTTTCTCTGACAGTGGAACATTTAAAAAATCCTACAGAGGACAACTATGAAATCTTTCTCATCAGGCAAGTTTCTTTCTGGTCCCCTCTGTCAGTGAGATGTTGACTTATGTCCTAGGGCATGAAGATTCACAGCCATGTCCCTCCTGCCAGTGTTAAAATCCTATCTAACATAGCAGTGACTATTTTTAGTATGCCTATAAACATCTAGAATAGAGCCTGGACACTATTGACGTCACCAGCAAACTCCCTCTGACTTCCTTGTGAGAAGAATTCACCCATAATCCTTTGAATCCTGCTTACATTTTGGCTTCTGCGTGATCAATGGTGACGTGTTCCATAGGTTAATTATGCATTACATAAAAAGACTAATTTCACTGGATTTGATCTCTTTATATTGCCAGGCATGCCTCCCTTCCCTCCATTCTGAGGGAAAATATTGGCTCTTGTTATTTTGCCTCCTTCTGTCATATCTTTTCTCAGGCCCTAATTTTGCAAAAAGAATCGTGATGGTACTGACACCTATTCCTATCCTGGTGGATAATTTACCTCCTTTCTAAGCTGAACAGTCCTGGCCTTTTCATATGGAAAGCTTTTTGTTCCTCTTATTTTCATGGCCTGGCCTTTCTTTGAGTGCTTGTTGTTTCCCATGTCCTGTACATTAGAAGGTGATGAGAACTGAACTGACTTCATTAAGTATAGATTTCTAGAAAGGCCTAATAATGCCTCCTGTATTCTTCTTCCTCTCCCACTTTTTGCATCCTAACATTTAATTTTTTTTTGAACGCCACTGAACTGAGGTTTTTGTTGTACTGATGTCCAGTATTTTCCCAAGTCATTACAGTTAAAATGCAGCAGCATCTAGAAGTAGTTCAAATTCTTCCTTGCTAGAAGAATATACATGTACTATGATATATCTATTTCCTATGATTTTCTTTGGCCAACCTGCTGTCAATTCCTGTAGCTTTGCTATATAGCTCTGAGACACTTCACAATCATCTTGAGTTTTGACTCCTCTAAATAATTCTCAGTTGTGCATTTTACCACCTCGCTACCAACCTTAGATAACTGATTTAAACATTGTGTTAAATGTCCGAACCCATACAGAGCTTTGGGGCCCACTCAACCTGACACTCAAATGTATAGTTTATTCTTACTCCTCATCTTCTGCTAGGAGTGTCCAACCCATGGAAACACTTTTCCTTTCAACCCATTACTAGTTATTTTCCTAAGTAGCCTCTTGTGAAGGACCTTGTCAAATGTGTTTTGACAGCCCAGATAAATGATGTCAGCTTGCTCTCTGTTTCCCATTTTTATGCTGACAAATTTGAAGAATTCTCCAGGAGGCATGGTTTTCCTTCACAAATAGTGCATGACTTTCTCTTCCTTGCATCAGCCCTATCTAAGCATTTGGTGATTTGATTTTTGAATATCATTTCACTGAATTTTCTTGGAACTGGTTTCATTCCCCATGATCTCCCATAGTCTGTCACTGTCTTTTCTGTATTGACTTTCTTAAAGATTGATAGATACACCATTCAATACACTCCAGTCTACCTAGGTAGTAACTGAATTTAATGGAAAATTGTATAATTTTGTTAGGTGCTTGGCTACTTCATTCCCAAATTCAGATGTATGATCTATTGCTGGGAACTTATGAGGTCAAAGCAATTAGAGAGGAGAAGGACTGATAGGTGCATCTACATATGTGCTTGACTGAGGAACAGACAAATTAGCTCCACAGTAAAGCATTATCATCTACACATGCGCCAGTATTAGGGTGCAAGAAATTAATTAACTCTGCTGTAAGATAGTACTGTCCCAAACAGCACTATCTTATGGCGGGTTACTTACATGTGCTGAAACACACGTCTAGATGGTGACAGGGGCTGCCTGTAGCACAACGGTGCTAAAGTATGGGGGCTGCCTGCCACCTAGCCCTGCACTATAGCACCCTTGTGCCCCAGCCAGCCCCTCTACTGCCTGATGCCACCATCCAGAGTCTGGCTGACCCTCTGGACCACCTGCCAGCCTGGGGCTGCTCCCCCCTGGCTCAAAGTGCTATGGTTTTGGGTGCATGTGTAGATGCTGTGCCTGGGAGCAGTTGACTCTGGTGCAGATTGTGCCAGAGTTTATTGCTCCACCTTAATTGCATGTGTAGATGCACCCAGTGTGTACTAGTTTATCAAAGGAGACATGAAAGTGACGATGCAACCATAAAAAAACAAATGCCATCAGGCATGTTTCAGGCAAGGTATTTTTAAGCATTATACAGAACTATTCATACCATTATACAAGGCTTTGGCATGATTTTATGTGGAATGCCATATACGGTTTCAGTCAGCTACATTTAAGAAAGAAAGATCAAATTGGAACAAGTAGAGAGAATGGCTACTAGAGTGATCAGGGGAATAGAGAGTTCATACAAAAGAAAGCTAAAGAAAAGGGTTTGTTTAGTTGGACAACAAAAATTAAGTGGGGATTAGACTTGTGCATAAAAACATGGAGGAAGGAGCAACAAGGAAGGAGAAGAGCTATTTAAGTTAAATTAAAATGTTGAGAGGGACAAATGGGTATAAACTGGTCAAGGACAAACTTGGGCTGGAGATCAGAAGACAGTTTATAACCATCAGAGTAGGGAGGCTTCTGAAAAGATTTCTCCTAAGGAGTGGTTGGGGGAAGTGAAACTTAACTGGTTTCAAGATGGACTTGACCACTTTATGAAAGGGATTGCATGATATGGCTTCCTGCAGTTGCAGGGGACTAGACTTGATGACCTAGGAGGTGTCTTCAAATCCTGTGTTCCTATCTGATGGAGGACAAGGGGAATTACCCTTCTAGTTCAATAGAGCACATCCTCTTAAATCTCTGTAAGAAAAGAAGTTCACCCTAAGAATACCAGATCCACAGGCTGGGCATCTGGAGTGCCCAGATACATTCATTGTAAAGGGAGAAGTCAACACTTTGTCAAGACCTCACATATTTATTTAGGACCCTTTGAACATAAATCATGATGGTGCTGAGCTCCTTCTGAAGTCACTGGGGTTTTGCTTTTATATAGGAGTCATCTGAAATATTTGGGGCAGACTCTGTTTATGAGGTAAACAGACAGAACTTCATAAGGGGCCAGCCAACGTAAGATGAAGGTGTGGCCCCAGATCTATAGGACTGCATCCAAAGGTTTTCCCTGTATTTCATCCAATGGGGAGTTCTTGTTTGAGAACTTGAGTTTGAGTTCTTGTACAAAGGTAAATAGCATTTTGACAATATGCTGTACACGTCAATGCACTAATTAAATATGGTTGGGGAAAACAGGAGCACTAGGATTTACTTTCACCTATTCATATTCTGGCTACCTGTAAAAAAATTGAAAGGATGAACCCAAACAAAGCAGCAGTTTTAAACCATAGGAACAGTCTTAGTGACTGCCCTGGGACCAGCTGTATGAGTACAGCCTATATGACAAGTAATGCTTTCCAGGAACATTATGCCACATCCCAAAAGCATCACATAACATCACAGTTACCTGTGAGCTGCCTTTCATCACCCAGTGCACCTGGTCTAGCGGGAAAGGGAGCTGAGTAGGATTCTGAGAACATAGCAAGATGCTGAGGGCCTGATTCTTAAAGATAATTTAGTGTACTTTGAGGATCTGGGCCTTAGCCTCCATGCCTCAGTTCCCCATCTATAAAATAAAGATTAAAATTATCCAAATGTCTTTTTAGAGTGTAAATGCTCTGGGGTGGGGACTTTTATAGTACCTTTGCAATGGCAAATCTCTCTTCATTGCCGTTTCTGAGAACTACTAGAGTACAAAGAAATAATAATTTGATCAAAGCATCCATTATGAAGGGCATTAACTTATTTCAGGTTGATTAGTTGCAGCAATAGATAATCACTATGTACATTTACCAATACATTCAGTAAAATAATAAATGCATTGTAATTGTTTAGCATATCAGAATTGCTTGGTTGCCATTAAGGAACATACATTGTTCCACCTTCCTACTGTACATCAGGGTTTTTCAGTCCTTCCTGCATTACCTACTGTGCTGTGGATAGCTGGAGGGATAATTAAAAGTGCAGCTCTGTTTGTGTTAACAAATGTCATTTTTTTCACAGGGCAAAGATTTTTCTTATCAAAAATCTATTCACTAAAATGCTAATGATAGTCAGTGATTAGAAACTGCTGCTCAAGTTTTGAAAGTTCCCAGTGGGCTTCACAGACATGGCTTGTAACTTGTCAGTTCAAGAAATGCTCTCAACAAATCAAACTTTACTGTATGCATTTTTAAAAAATATTTCATTTCCTTAACGCTTCACTGTGTTAGAGCCAAGAGGGACTTTTGAGTTAAGTGACAAAGACCACATTATTAGTTGCAAAGTCAGTTTTAATAGAAGTCTCTCATGGCAAGAGGTTCTCAGATAGGCATAGAAAAATTGCTAGCAAATGTATGTAATGCTTATCTTAATTAAAATGAATAATTATTTTACTAAAATGAATTATGAACTTTTATTTATGGGGATGGAAGAAGTTCTAACTGAGCCTGGCTTTCAGTTCATTGTGGCTGCCAATTAGAGGTAGGTATTTAAAAAAGTCAGTCTGAGATCTTCAAAGGAGCTTAGAGTGCAATATCCTTGGAATTCAAGGAAAGGTGGACAGACATCTCCCTTAAACTCTTTGGAAAATTTCAGCCACTATCAGAAACACAACCATACCTGTCCTTGCATCTGCAAATCGCTGTGAAAGCCCTTTGAGTTATATACAGAAAGCTGAAGTGCATTTTTATTGTGGCATCATCTAAGCACATTCTGAGCCAAGTCAGACAGATTTTGCTTTCACTAGTGGGGATACTTCTGTGGATAAAAATGTAATGGCATCATCACAGAGTGCATGACCCAGACCTTCGAAAACTGTATCCCTGTGAAAAATCTGTTTTGTTTTGATTGGAATACCCATTTGTATAAATCCTGTTCACCTGAGAAAGGGTTTGCAGGTTCTAGTCTCAAGAGAACTGCTGCTCTTCTTCCCTTACAAATACATTACTTGCTACTGTACAACAATGATTAAACAGCACAAATATTCTTTAATCATTGTGACCTGAACCTGTGTGGTCTTGTCACTACAGCTGGGACTAGAAGCCAGGATTTCTGGTTTCTGTCCCAAGCTCTTGGCACATAGTCAGTAAGAGTCAAGGGCACATCACTGATTTAGAATTCTGTCCTATTGATTCTCAATGACTCACCTAAATACTTTTTAAATGTTACTGTGTGGATTTAGATAAATCATTTAACCGCTGTGCATTTCCATTTAACTATCTGGAAAAAACCTACCTCCCAGGGCTTGCTTGAGTGTTGTCTGTGAGGCACTGAGATTTAGGGAAGAAAAGTGCCATGTAAGTGCAAATTAATATTTTGAATGCAACTTCTTCTAAGGTCCAATCTACACATGCAGGTAAAAGCACAATGGGATCTCATGAGTGATCCACACAATTGTGCCTCCTGCCATGCTACACTTGCATGGCAGGAAGCATGACTGTGGGATTGAGCATTTAGATCCCATTGCACCTTATTGCCTGAGCCTGACCCTGAGCTCCCCCTGCACTGGCAAGAAGCAAGCCCCTGTGGCTTCAGTTGAGGTACTCCTAGCTGTGGGAGTGCCTCATGCACCCCTAAGTCTGGGACATTGTAGCTGCTGCAATCCTTCAGCCTAGGGATTGCATGGACCTCCACATCTGGGAGATCATGGCAGATGTAATCCTCTGGCACCAGTGGTTTCATGCACCCCTGGGGTAGCTGTGCCCCCTGGCTTCCAGGACCCAGATGCATCCTGGGACCCAGCATCTGCAGTTGTGGGACTCAGGGTCCCCATGCCTCTGGGATCCAGAGTTGGTAGCTCCTGGGGCTGAGAGTTCCCTCAATTACAGGACTCCCAGGCCCGGCTGGGCATGGTGCATCCCTGCTGCTGGGAGCCCTTTCAGCTGACAGGGTCCTAGCTGCAGGGGAGACCCTGCTACATGTGCAAATTAAAGCTCAATAGAAACCAGACATAAAGTTAGTGCACATTTTCTAGGTCTAATGTGATAGCTGGTTGCATCCTTTTATGGCATGATAACTACTTTGCATTTGTAGATAATCTTAAGGTAATTGCACAAATAACCAGTTAATTGTGTAATACCTGTAACACACAGAGGGGGTCTAGGGCACAGAGTTTTGCAAATCATTACTCCTTTGACTAGGTGCAGACTCCAACAACATGACTTATGGATACGGATGCAAAATGAATCACCTTATTAAGATGTTCTTTTTTATTAGTAACAATTCTTCTTTTAAAAATAAACTATCATAGAAGCTCCAAACAGAAGTTTTAATGTGATTATTAGATAGAAGAAAACCAGAGAAATTCACAGAGAAGGAAAAATTCTTCAGACAATAAGGAGGAGGTTTCTGAAATATGCTACAAATCCCCTTTTCTGCAGTGGGGTGCAGGTTTTGCAGATTAGGAGATGCAGGTTTGTTTCTGACTGAGTTCAAAAGCTGGAAATAAAATAAATGAATAGTTCTGGTGCCTTTTCAGATACTTAGACCTGTTCCTATTTCTTCAGTGAATTAAACAAAGGGAAGATTTAAAATCATTCAGAAAAAAGGGCAAGCAGTCACACTGCTGATTAAGGAGGAACAAAACCTACATATTTTGTAAGAAAGAGATTATATTGCTCATTAAATGTTTCAGATTTTGTTAAAGTACAGACCATTGTAAAAATAAGACAATTAGTAGAAACATATGAATAGAAGATTCTCTTCCCAATTGTAAAACACTAATGAGAAGCAGCAGAGAAGCAGTGTAATGAGCTAATGTGTGTGTGTGTGCGTGTATGCATGCACTTCAATAGCACCTTTTGTTCATAGATCTCAAAGCACTCAGTGAATTTGGACTCTTCTCCATGTCTTATTGTAAGCTGTGCTTCAAATATGATAAGCCCAGCTCTGCAGCATCCCTGCAAGACCTTGAGCCTGTTTCACAGCTTCTATTCAAATGAAGTATCCTGAAATACTTGTTGTCTTCTTTGAAATCCCAGGCTCTGTGGTCCCTTCCCCCTTTAAGCATTCCTGTCTTGTCCATTTACACTGCAGGCTCTTCAGGGCAGGGACTGTCACCAGTTCTGCATCCTCTCACCTGAAAACACAAAACCCTTGACCTGACCTTCTTTCATGCTCTTCAACAGCCTCTAAGTAGTGTTATTCCTTTCTCTCCTTCTCAGGCATCTCTGAACCTTTTCCCCTGCTGCCCATCACCACCACAAACCACTGTGTACCTCACACACACACATCCAAATCACAGACATGTTTTCCCCTGGTGCAGTACTTTGAAATGTACCCTAAATAACTCATCCGATGTCTGAGTTAGAGGACAATCCATCATTTTTATGTGTTAAGTGTCCCTGGTGGGATGAGGGGCACATCCCTAGCATGGTAGACTTTAGTCTAATCATTGATAGCTCTGCAAAGAGACAAGCAGGGGGTGATTAAAGACTTTCAGAGTTTTCCTTCCATTGTCAATGTATCAGTTGTCTTATTAAAGGGAGTGCTTCTTCTAAAAAGTGCGATCCAATGTAAGATCAACTGAGAAAAGAACAAGTTGGTTATATACAAATAAACTGAATGAGAAGCACTTGGCTCTGTCTCTCTACATAGCACTCTCCTACTTTATATATGTTTCTCCATTTAAATATATGGGGGTCTAAATGTCTTCTCATGCCTGTTTTGCCACAGTAAAATATCACTGAATTCAATGGAGTCATTCCTAATTTACTCTAGGGCAAGAGGAAATTCAGCACCAGTGGGTGCATTTACATATGCAAATGCTGCTGGATGGGTTAACTCTGGAGTAATTTACTCTAAAGTAAACCCACTCAGGGCAGGCATCCACAAGTGCATGAATTTGGGAGCAGATTTGCTGCTTCTGGCAGCAGTCTACTCCCTCTCTCTCTGGCCCTGCACTGGCCCCCTGCAGCAGCAAGGGGGACCTGGAGGCTCTGGCTGCAGCTGCCTGTGGCCCCCCAGCTCCTGCTGGACACCCTGGTTGCCCTGCTGTGCCACCATGGTGACTGGCAGGTGAGTGACAATGCTGTACCAGGCACCAGCAGTGGAGTCTGGGCAAGCTGCTTTGGCTGGCCTGAGGCCACTGGAGTGGGACCCAGTGGCCAGAGGCTGGCTGCATGTGGCCTAGGGAGCTACCAGGCCTGACAGCTGCCTATAACACCCAGTGCAGTACAATGGTACAGCACAGGCAGCCACACAGCATCATGGTGCCAGGGGCCAGCAGCAGGGTCTGGGTAGGCTACTGCAGCTGGCCTGGGGCCTCTGTTGTAATACACAGTGGCCAGAGGCTGGCTGCAGGTGACCTAGGGCCCCAATGTCCCCACAGGCTTTTAAGAACTAGGAGAAGGGGCAGGCAAAGAGCCACCCCAGCCCTAGGACTGGAGAAGCTTCCAGCCCCATGACCCTGGGGCTAGCTTGACAGTGACCCCCTGGCGTTGGGGCTGACTGGAAGCAAATTTGCTCCCAGTCAGCATCTACACATGCGTTACTGTACAGTAAATACTTAGGAGTTCATTTGCTATTTGCATTTGCAGGTAGCAAATTAACTGCTGAGTAGAGCAATTTACTGTGCCATAAGCATCTGTACATGTAGACGGTGACACTTACTACATAGTAATTTGTTCTACTATGCAGTAAACTGTCTTGTGTAGAAATACCCAAGATGTTTAAAACTGGAATAAGGGACACAGTTGCTACCAGATTGCATTGGACAAATGTCCATCTAATCCAATTCTCTGTCTCTTGACACTAACTGGCAAAGGAAGCTGTCATCTATTAAAAGAGATTCTCCAGATTATTTAATAGCCTTAGCACCTACAGAGTAAGGGCTTGATCAGGTCAGGGATATACATTAAAGGTGTAATGCTGAAATGGGATGATTTCAGTGGGACTCAGAAAGTTAGAAAAAAACTTAGAGGAAACCATTTTATGTCAGAATCACAGATGTTCACATGATTGTGTCAGCTTTGCTGAAACTTCTCTGAATTATTTCTGAAGGTAAAGAAGGGGAATGTTCCAATGATTTCAAAATGGGGATGTGCAACCTTTTCAGCATAAACTGATTTTGATTTTTGAGCTTGAAATGACTTCTCATTTTATCATTTAAAATTCAACATTATGTGCATTTGTTGTATTGCAAGATTTACTTACGTACCACACAACCCTTTTCCCCAAAAATTAGCCCTCCAAAATTGGGGCTCATGTTTTAAAGCAAAGAAGCTGATTTCCACACAGGAATGAAAGTGTGGGGATGCTGGAATGGCTGCTGGAGGCTGTGCTGGACTCCATCCTTCCTAGAGGATGTGGTGGCACCTGCTCATCAGCATCATTCACCTTCTAGCTGCAGCACCAAAAGCTTCAGCTTTAACCCTGTCACAACTGCTGCCAAATTGGCAGTAGCCTTTGGCTGCATGTGGCACAGAGCGTTCAGCCATGGTAAGCCCAGGATTGAGCCCCAGCTGTGGCAGTGAAGATTCTGGAAAAAAAACATTTTTTTTCTTCATTCTGCCTTCTTAAAACAAGGTGTGTGTTTTATTTAGGCAGGTATGGTATGTGGGTAAATATGGTATATCCTCTGAAGTTTTGAAAAAGTCAACATAAAAAAACCCCAACTATCCAGCATGATAGATGGTAGGGAGGGGGTTCTTTTGTGGGGAATTTCAATTTAAAAGAAGTTGAACTTACAAAATCTTGAAAATTACAGGAAGATGAATGTCAGTCATCGCGCAGGTCTGGAGTGGTGGTTGAGGGTTCTCAGCAGTTTAGATGGCTGGGGATTGGAGAACTTTAAAAAATGGGCGGTACAGAGACCTAAAACAGTCTCTCTTTAAAATAACAATGTCCAGTTAATTGTTTTGCAGTTAGGCTTATCTTAGGTAAATGATTTATGTAGTAAAAGCAAGGGAATACAATGGTCCAAATACCATTCCAATTTTTAGGCATTTGGGTAGACTCAGACATACACGTGTGATTCTCTTTCACCCAGTTCAAGTTATGAAAATCCATTAATACATCTCCTTTTGTAATCTACTGTCATATGACCCTGAAGACTAAGTTCCAGGAAAGCAACAAGGAAGTGAAAGACCCACCTACCTTTTCATGAACATTTTTCAAGGACTTGCATAGAGTCAAATAGAATCACATTTAAGCATCTAAGTCCACTTCTGCACCAAATATGTGGAATAGAATCTGGCCTATGTTTTTATAAGGGTGGTAGGATGAATAAAGTGGGCTTAAAATCAGGGATGTATTTTGTACTGGCATGTCTGAGCACGAGCAGCAGTAGTGGGAACGGGTTTCAGTTTTGGTTTGGTGAAGAGGAACTTAACCACACAGAGGCCATGTCTACACAAGATGCTGACTGCAGAGTTATTACACAAGTATACACAAGTACTGTACTAAATGACTGCACAGTAACTGGAGTTACATTTAGCGCAGTAGTGTCGCCGAATGGCTTTTAGGTGACACTAACTGTGCAGTAGCTCATTACTACTGCGCAGCCAGCATCTCATGTAGATGCAGCCACAATGTGAAGCTACCCCTCAGATGTGCATAACAAGGAGCAATGCCAGATTTGTGGTACTAAACCCTGGCAAGGTGCAATTTGAAACGAACCAATTTGAAGCAGCAGTCATAGGCAGGCAGGGATATACTGTAGAACAATCTATATTTGGCCAGCATTTCGATACCTGTCAACATGAGTCTGAGTGCATCTCTTGAATTGTATTTTGCCTGCACGTTTTCTAGCCCAGATCCTCTGCAGCTGAAATTGGCAAATTTAAGTAAATGCCAATAATTCCATTTTGTCCCTAAATCTCTTTTGTCATTGTCATTGAACTTGACTCACTAATGATTTCTTAGTGTTTCAGCTTGAATGGGTGTCCATAGATTTTCCTTCTTTTTGGGTTAAACCTAGAGTTATCATTGGGCATGTTTCTGTCAGCTCTTAGCTATTCGTTTCGCTTGCATATGGCTGAGCTGCTGTATAAATTTGAGGCTGCAGAAGGGATTCAATACTAATAGTGAGAGGGCTTTATATCAAGGCCATATCTTTATATGCACTATGCTGCACCAACATGCCTCTTCATCAAGTTCTAATTATGTCTGGTTGACAAATTTCTAGCCCTTTCAACTGGAGATAGAGTATCTTTGACTGAGCCCATTAGGAGTCGTAATTTTTGATGGTTGGGTTTGCCAAGCATCTACTTATACTGATTTCTTTTCCCATACTAAAACCAACTTTATATAACTGTGAGTCCAGGTTCATTTACTTTACATACAAGTCCCTTAAGAGGAAGGGAAGTGAATTATATTCTACATCTTAGTTTTGTGCAGTTACTAAATTACATTTTTAGCACATGAAATTAACAGTTAAATGGAAGCAGACTTGGGGGAGCTAAGCTAATGAATTGACAAAATGTGATGGCAGAAGAAACTGTGGAGTAGCATTTTTTCACTTGTTTTTACAAATTTTATTAAACAGAAATGTCCAACCAAAGATCAAGAGAGTTGACAGCACTGCATGACCTCCCTCCAGTCTGTACTTTTCCCTTAGGCATAGCTCCTACAACCTGGAAAGCTTTGATCATTTGGCTCAGTGGATGAAATTTAACATTATCTACAAATCTCTCTCTCCTGTGAGGTCATCTGGATAAGAACCTGTGCAGAATCTGACTCCTGAGATCAAAGGCAATTTGTATTGTTTTCTGACACCTTTGCCTGAGCCACTTGCATTCCTCTCTTGCTAACATTGACATAACAGTTTTATGGTCAAATCATTGTCATAGCTTCTTAGTATTTGGGGACTAGATTATGCAACCTTTATATATTAATGGGGTTTTGTTTGCTCGAGTAGTGCCATTGACTATAATTACACTATTCATGCAAGTTTTTGCCAACATGAATAAGGATTACACAACTAGCCTATTACACTGTAAATGAAACCTATTTTTGCTCATCTGAGGCCTGCAAGATGGAAATGAAACCAATATTTGTGACGGGCTCCGTTCATTTTGTTATAGTTCAGATTTAGTGCTGTTACATAGCCAGCAATTCATGACAGAATATTTGTCAGATAAGGAAACTATTCTCCGAGTTGGGAGGCTGCATACATTTTCTCTCAGACACCCAGATGTGTTAATTTTTATTCCTCACACTGATTGCACATCTCAAGCCGTAAATCTGTTCTCAAAAAAAGGAACACCTGAATTAGAATGAAGAAGATGACACATTTTGCTGTGCTCTGGGATTTATTTAGGGCAGGGATGTTAAAAATGTGGCCACTGGGCTGGATCCAGCCCACAGAGCCATATCATCTGGCTCTTGGGGCTGACTCTGGTACTGGAGTTGACCCACATGCCAAATGCAGTGGGTACTGGGCCAGCCCATGTGTAGGGCCCAGGACATACACAACCCACTCCAGGAGGGGAGTGAAGTGCTTTTTAAGACAAACACCTTCAGAAATGAAGGTATATTGCCACATTTTCTCTCCTGCAAGAGATATATTACAATCCCCATCATATAGGCAGTGGGCCTGAGGCAGGGAAATTAGGTAAAATCCTTTCCATCTCCCCACTTCCCTGCCTCACAAAAAAGATGGTTGTCAGCTTTGGGATTAAAATTTAAGATTTGCTGGGTGCCTGATTTTTGGTCCAATCAAGACTTTCTTGAGAGAAGAATCCTGAGAGTCAGTCTGGTATCCTCTGGTCCTGTGCTTGGAGCAGTGGAAACTAACTATGGGGTACTGGATCTTGAAAAAGCGGCATTTTGACATGCCACAGGGCAGTATGGAAGGGCAACTGTTAAAGCAGTAGCTTCTGCTGAAACTATGAGGAATACTGATTCAATTGCTACCATGTCACAATCCACAGTTCCTTGTGCATATTTGCCAGGTCTGTTATGACAAAGTGAATCCTGAAGCAAATCTTCTGTTGTTTCTTTGTCTTTCCAAGAGACTCTTCAAAATAACAAAATCAAAACATTAAAAAAAAAATTATTTTAAAGATTCCTAAACCATGGAGCTGCTGATGGTTACCCAAATACAGTCCCATGCCTCCTCACAAAGGGAAACATTTTCAGCAGGAAGCAAGCCCTATAATATCCTGCTAGGGCCCTATGTATGGAACTGTTGCACATGGGAAAGGTATTATGAACGAGCAGGCCTGTGGAATTACGCCAGCTGTCTCTATATAGTGGTCTCTTGCTCCAGGACTACTCTTACATGCGTATTTCTTGAAATAAGGGTCTGGGTACAATTTGGGGATGGCTCCTTAACCAATTCTGGTTCTTGTCCCCATCACAGTTATCAGTGCTCCTAACACAAAAAAAGATTTTGTGGCAATCAGCAGGAATCCGGGTTTTCTGTTTCCCACAGAAAAACAGAAAAAAACCCATAGATTCCCCACCCTGCTTTTAGCCAAGAAAAACATGGATTTTTCATTTTAACCAAGAAACACATAGATGTTGCATTTTTGCAAAAAGCAATCTGCAGGCTGGCTGGGAAGAGGGGGAGGCCCCAGGCAGCCTGGAGAGCAGCTCCTGCAGGTAAGTCTGGGATGGAGTTGGGATTGAAGTCCCCTTAGGGAGGGAGGGAGGGAGGGAGCTGGGTACGGCTGGAGCTGCTGCCCAGCTGGGCAGTGCATGGGGCATGGGGGCCAGAATAAGTGGCCACAGGGCCCTGGCGGAGAGCCGGACAGAGCCATGGGCAGCTCATGGAAAGTGGTGGGGCTGGCTCCCTGCCATTGTGTGCACTCCCAGGGGGGCAATGGGGACCCGTGTCCCCCAGAACTGTTTGCAGGGCAAGGGTGGGTGCAGGGTGCCTGCTGTAGGCTTGGACTCCTCACCCTGCTACCCTCCCCCTGGGGACTCTACAGCTCACTGGGAGGGACCTGACATGTCAGGGCAGAGTGAGGCCAGGTGGGGAAATTCCTTGTTGCTGTGAGTCCCATGTCAGCATGGCAAGGCCTCCCCCTGCCTGCCCCACAGCAGCAGGGGCAGCGACACATGATTGTGCCCCTTGCTGCTGCAATGTGGGCAGGGGGCATGTCATCAGGGCAGCATGGAGCTTGCAGCAGCAACGACCTTCCCAACCTGGTCCACTCTACCTTGCCATGCTGGGTCCCACCCTCTGGACTGAGGAGGCCCAGGGGGAGGTCAGCAGGGTGAGGAGCCCAGAGCTTACAGTGGGCAGCCCCCACCCACCCCTGCCCTGGGCACAGATCTGGGGGGCATGGACCCTCCCTGCCTCCCCTGGGAGGTGCATGAAGCGATGGGGAGCCAGCCTCTTTCCGCCCAAGCCCACAGTGGGCAGCCTGGGCTCTGCTCCAGCAGCGCTGCCTGCAGGGGAGGTGGACCTGGGCTCTACACTCTGCTATGCTGCAGTAGCCAGTGCCTCAGGCCTGCACAGTTCAGTATCTTCATCAGTGATTTGTACAAGGGGGTGAAAAGCACCTTGTTCAAGTTCACAGATGACACTAAGATGTGGGGAGAAGTGAGCACGCTAGAAGAGAGGGACAGGCTACAACTAGTTCTCAACAGGTTACAGGGGTGGGCAGATGAGACTAGGATGGATTTCAGTACGGACAAGTACAAGGTGTTGCACCTGGGGAGGAAGAACCAGCACTATACCTGCAGCTGGGGAACTCCCTTCTCATCAGTACAGAGGCAGGGAAGGATCTTGGAATCGCTATTGATTCCAAGATGAACATGGGCTACCAATGTGGGGACGGAGTCAGGAAGGCCAACCGCACCTTGTCATGCATCCACAGATGCATCACGAACAGGTCCAAGGAGGTGATCCTCCCCCTCTAAGCGACGCTGGTCAGGCCACAGTTGGAGTATTTCATCCAGTTCTGGGCACCACACTTCAGGAGGGATGGGTCCAGAGGAGGGCCACTTGCGTGATCGGGGGCAGCAGGGCAGGCTCGACGAGGAGAGGCTATGGGACCTGAACCTGTTCAGCCTTCACAAAAGAAGATTGAGAGGGGATCTGGTGGCCGCCTAAAAACTTGGCAAGGGGGACCAGTGGGCAATGGGGGAATCCCTGTTCCCCCAAGCACTACCGGGTGTAACAAGGAACAACAGCCATAAGTTGACTGAGAGTAGATTCAGGCTAGATATCAGGAAGCACTACTTGACAGTCAGGGTGGCTAGGAGCTGGAGCCAACTTCCAAGGGGTGCTTGCCTCTACCCTGGGGGTCTTCAAAAGGAGGCTAGACAGCCACCTAGCTGGGGTCATTTGACCCCAGCATCCTTTCCTGCCCATGGCAGGGGGTTGGACTAGATGATCTGCTTAGGTCCCTTCCAACCTTACTAACTATGAAACTATGAAAATCCAAGATGCTGCTTCCTGCTTAGCTCGAAGAATGAAGATCCAGACCCCTCACTTCCAAGCCACAGCCCTCCAGCACTGCCAGTGCCCCTCACTCCCTGCCACAGTCCTCCTGGCCCTGCTGTTGCCCCTCATTCTCCTCCCACAGTCCCCCACCCCGCAAGCCTGCTGGATGGGGCCCCCAGCTGCCAGTGCTATAGAGCCAGGGGTCCAGGTCCACAGCACCCTGGCCCCTGCAGCAGCAGACTGGTTTTATTTTCTATGATAAAAAACCCAATATCAAATACCAAATATACAGGTATTTAGAATTTATTTTATCATATTAATTGAGGTACTGGTAGGCTTCCAAATTGCTTCAAAATTGTAAATATATCAATAAAACACTGTATTCAATAGATACCTATATATATATAGTGGCATTTCATTTTAATCACATATTTTGGATTTTTAATCAGAGAATTTCTGATTTTTTATAAGGGAAAACCAGGATCCCTGGCAATCAGTTAGGTGGCCACAGCTGGTTGAAACTAGGAATTGCTCATTTTGAAACATCAACATTTCAAATTTTTATCATTCATAGATTCATAGATTATAAGGCTGGAAGGTACCTCAGAAGATCATTAGGTCCAGCCCCTTGCGCCAGGCAGGAAAGATAGCTGGGGTCAGGTGACCCCAACAAGGTGACTGTCTAGTCTCCTTTTGAAGATTTTCAGGGTAGGTGATTGCACCACCTCTGGAGGGAGCTTATTCTACAGTCTAGACACTCTAACTGTGAAGAAGTTTTTCGTAATGTTGAGCCTGAAATGGTCTTCCAGGAGTTTATGACCATTACTCCTGGTTTTCCCCAAGAGAGCCCTGGTGAACAGTTGTTTATCAAGCCCTTGATGTACTTTCCTAGTGTAGCGGTAAGCTGCTACCAATTCCCCTCTCAGCCTTCTTTTTTTCAGGCTGAGGAGTCTCAGTTCCCTCAGCCTTTCCTTGTATGGCTTGCCATGCAAGTCTCTGATCATATGGGTGGCTCTTCACTGGACTCTCTCAATCTTTTCCATGTCGTTATTAAAGTGTGGTGCCCAGAACTGGACACAGTACTCCAGCTGCAGTTCAACCAATGCCAAGAAGAGCAGGAGAACTGCTTCCTTGGTTTTGCTGGAGATGCATTGATTGATGCATATGAGTGTATTGTTTACCCTGATGGCTACAGTGTCGCATTGCCTGCTTATATTGATACCGTGGTCTATTATTACCTCCAGGTCCCTTTCATTCATGGTGCTCGTCATTCTGGCACTGCCAAGCCTGTAGGTATTTAGGGGGTTGTTTGTCCCAGAGTGGAGCAATTTACATTTCTTGGTGTTGAACTTCATCTGGTTCGGACTCGCCCAACTTGCTAGTATGTCTAGATCCACCTGAATCCTATCTTCAAGCATAACCATGTTTCCCCATAACTTGGTGTCATCTGTAAACTTGGTCAGTGAGCTCTTTACCCCCACATCCAAATCATTGCTAAAGATGTTGAAAAGTACTGGATCAAGCACTGAATCCTGTGGGATGCCACTGGCCACTTCTCACAAGGACAACACAGATCCATTCATTAGGACTCTCTGGGCATATCCAGATGAGCCCTCATGTGCCTTTTGCAGTGTTTCAAACCCCTTTGAGACACTACAAGAGGCACATGCAGGACAAAGATAATATTCCCTGCACTGCAAGTTTGTAGCGCGGGGGCAAAATTACACCCCTGGGTCAAAAATATCTGCACAGGAAAAAAGTCTGGGACCATACCCTGAGGCAACTGGAGGCTGGTCTTCCATAGACATGCTCTGACTGCTACAGTGTCTCTATGGTTAGCCCTCGCCCTGCTGCTGAAGCATGCTGCCTGCCTGGGAGGGAGCAGGGAGCAGGCAGCAGGGAGCCAGCAGCAGGGAGCTGGACCCAGGCTCCACTGATGGTAAGTAAGGGGTCAGGGGCCTGAAGGAGGGGGGAGGGGAACCATGGGGGGACTTCCACTGCCCCCACCTGCCCCCACTGCCCCCAGCTCCTCCATCCCTTCCCCACACGGCTTCACCCCCCGCCTGTCCCCTGAGCCCCCCAATCTGTTCTCTGCCCAGCCCCACCCCCCTGCCTGCCTCCTGATCCCCCCAATCCCATCCCCATCTGGCCCCATCCCCCCCAGCCCACAGCCCCCCCATCCTTGTCCCCCACCACCTCAGCATTGGAAAAGAAACCCAAAACAACCCAACCCCAGCACTTACCAGCAGTTCCAGTTGCTGTCTGAGTTACTAGGGCCCTGCCTGCACAATCCAAGGCAAGGTGACAGCCTCAGTGGCCCCAGCCTGGGCCCTGCTGCCCCCTGCCACCCTGTGCTGCCCAGGGTGGCTCTGCCAGGAGAGTCCCCACAGTCCCTGCTCCTCCAGTGAGTAGGAGCTTTTTTTTTTTTAAGTGCTGGAAGTTGGGGCTGGGGGGCAGCCATGGGGGGCTAGGAGTGTAAGTGGGGGATAGGGCTGGGTGGGGCAGCCATTGCGGGGGCTGCAGGAAATAGTGTGGGATGGGGCCAAGTGGGGCAGCAATCCAGGGGACTGGGGAAGCAAGCAGAGGTGTGGCAGGGCATGTGGGCTCTGTGGTGGGGTAGTCCCTGTGGGGGGGGCTGTAACCCCTGTGGGGGGCCATAGCCCTTGTGGGGGGGCATATGCCATTTTGGGGGGCTGTGGCCCCTGTTTGGGGGCTGTGGCCCCTGTTGGGGAGCCATAGCCCCTGTGGGGGGCAGCAAAATATATATTCATGCATTCATGAATTCATGAAACATGTATTTAGAGTTCACTTTATTATTATGATAGAGACACTGGTAGTCTTCCAGATTGCTTTAACACTGTAGATATATCAACAAAACATTGCCCAACTGATTGCTGTCCTTCTGTCTCACTCTCTCTCTCTTTATAGTGGTCTTTTGTTTTAACTGTGGAGGAACATGGATTCTGGGGTATTTTACAGAGTGACTTTGGCATTTTTTCTATCAGGGATTTTTCAGTTTTCCAATAGGGAACACCTGAATTCCTGCTAGGGAGGCAGGACCCTGCATGCTCAGAGCTAGCACATTGGACTCAGCTGGCTGTGGCTGACCTCTTGTCCAATTGGGGCCAGGATGACATGCTTTGAAAGTTCAAAGCAGGCCACCACACCTGGAACATCTTCTGGGTGACAACTGCCCAGATGGCTGGGCAGAGGGCATATATGGTGGAAGTGCCACACAAAGGCTAACTCTGCAGCCACAGCCTGCTGGCAGCTGGCCCAGAGGGGCAGATGCCTCATTCAGGTTTGGCAGGTGCGCAGCAGGTCACAGCCAGGCAGCAGCCCCCACTGCCAGACTGCTGCAGTCAGTAAAGGGTGCTGGGAACTCTCAGGGCTGCTTCAGCAGTCCAGCTGGCACAAGGGTAGTGTCCCCAGGTACCAATTGGCTGGGACCCAGAAGCTCCTGAGAGTGAGTAGCCCTGAAGCTACTTCCAGGGCAGCTTTTTATACTGCTGGGGACAGCACAGGTCCTGGCCCTGGGCTCTAGCTCCCCCTGGCTGCAGATCCGAGAGAAGCCAGGCAGGGTTATTTTTCCCCACGTTTCATAATTTGCTGCACAACAAAGTGCATATCTGAGCACATGAGCTGAGGCAAAAAGCCCTGGCTCAAATTTTCACCGCTTCTATTTGAGCTGCTGCAAGTGCATGTGCTTGCATGTGTGGACATGCCCTTTGGGTCCTACCCTGCAGCCAACTTCATACCCCTAACTCTTTCACAGTTAAGCCCACAATCCTTCAGTTTTATTGGAGAATATTGTGGGATACCAGATCAAAAGCTTTTTGGAAATCAAGGTATACAATGTCAAACTTTTTTGTCTTATCTAGGTGATGAGTTACCTGATTGTAAAAGGAGATGAGGTTGGTAAGACAAGACCTGCCTGCAATAAAGTGATGCTGGCTGTCATTCAGAATCCTATCTTCTGCAAGCCTATCACACATAGACACCTTAATGAATTTTTCCAGGATTTTCCCTGGGATAGAAGTTAGGCTAATTGGCCTATAGTTACTCGGGTCCTCCCTCTTCTCCTTCTTGAAGATGGGCACAACTTTAGCCCTCTTCCAGTCCTCAGGAACCAATCTGGAGCACTATGAGTTTTGGAAGAGTTTTGCCAGGGGCTCCGTGATGTCTTTGGCCAGCTTCTTCAGCATTCTTGGATGGAGTTCATCCGGTCCTGTTGACTTAGATATGTCTAATTCCTTTAACTGATCACATACCAGTTCTATGGCAATAGTAGAAAGGCAGTTATTCCTGCCTTGCTCATTTTGTATCCTATCTGGCATGATTTTTCCCTTGGCCCGGTGAAATTCTGAAGCAAAGTTGTTATTCAGGAGTTCAGTTTTCTCCTTGGTGTTGGTAACCAGCTGTCCTGAGTTGTTGAGCAATGGCCCCAAAGTGGAATAGAAAAACTGGAAAATGCCTGTGAAATGAAGATTAAAAAAAAAGGAAAAAAAAAGATTGTTACACATGTTTCTTTTGGAACTATGAAATTTAACATAAGAATTTATCTTATTTTTTAGATTTTTTAATTATAACATTCTTTTATTCCTTTTATATTAGTTTATTGGCATTTTATGAAATAATGTACAAGCAATAAAAAGAATGTAAAAATGAAAAAAATTCTAAATGAAATACCCAAATAAAATTCTGGAATTTACTAAATTTTCTTAAATATTTGCCTCAGGACAACTTTGCTCAGATTGATATATTTTTCAAAATGCTTCAAGAGGGATGAAACTGGGATTGTTTATTGAAAAAAAGTTTTGACAGTTTTTTTATCATTTCTAGTTTTTATCATTCTAGTTAGGTAATAAATAGGTTGAAAGGGATGACTCTAATAGATGACATAACTACAAGTTATTACTGTCAACGGAGGACCTAGCCTCCTCTGCTCTGAACTGTGCTGCAATCAACAGAAATGTTCTCATTATTTCAATAGAGGTAGATTGAGGCCCACACTCTCAAAGAATCAAACACCAGTTAACAGCTTTGAAGTACTTCTGGATTAAGGACACCAACAATTGAGATTCAGAAAAACAACACAAATGATTAGCAATGTAATAAATCTTTATTCAAATAAAACCAGGAACCTCTGCAACAGGGCAAATCAGGTAACTTAAGAGTAAAGCAGTATTGTATGCTGTGGACAGAAGCCTCAAGCATCATCCAAAGAACAACAGAACAAGTAACAATATGTGTGCTGGAGGATCATATGCATATCATATTATGGACAGCATCTGCTATTAGATGGGGTTCCCATACACATACTCTAGTATACATCTGTGACTCATAGACCAATTCTGGCTTCCCATCAAGACCCCAGTTCAGCAACATACATAAGCAAGTGCCTAGAGATTACATTAAAGGTGCAGACAAGTGACAATTTTCACCCAACCTGGCCTCTGAAAGTGCTCTACAGCCATGACCAAACGTAGGTGCACAGCTGCAGAACACTTTAAAAGTTATGCATTAGCAATTGAGCCTATTTAGAAATGAGACACTGGCACCCAGAAAGACAGACATCAGCTGTGGTCACTGTCATGCCTTTCTACTAAACAACAGCCTTGTGCTTTTGCATAGTGTGACTCACACCCCTCCATGTCATGATGTCACCCTGCTGGAGAGGAGTAAAATTCATGAGTGATTTGCACCTTCAGAGTTACTGCTCCTTCTGCTAAGGTCCAATTATGCTGGTCAGCAAGAGGCTATGGAAGTAAAGCTGGGTCCAGTCACCACTACACCTTGACCACCATCTCCAAGCAGGAATTAAACAAGCTAGTAGCTCTATTGGATGGTATGCATCCAGGCCCAAGATCCAGTTAACCTAAGTAGAAATGTAAGCCTGTGTACGTGGAGGGAGTTATCAAATAGAATCTGGCCCTAATGTTTTTCACTGAACATCATTATTACAAACATCACCAATACTCACATAGCACAATAAGGGGCACAGTATAATGACCTTATACAGGTAGGCAGCTTGCTGCCCATTAAAGATGTAATTTATATAGTGCTTCAGAACAGCTGTGTTCTCTCTTCCCACATAAGCTCAGAAGGGCAGGTAGAAAAAGGTTTCCTAACATATTCCCTTGAGATGTTCTCTGTGTGAAGATATGTAGCACTTCATTCCCAAGGGCCTGGGAGCTGCACAGAAAGGAATAGATGTACGTTTTTGAAAAATAAGAGTGATGTTGCCCAGGGGTTCTGTCCCATGACAAACCCTCTTAATGCTGGTCATGTAATCTAGAAGCAAGTGCCAGTATAGCACTGCAAGGTCATTCAAATTCCCTCACTCTTGTTTCTTTCCTCACCCCCGGGATGTAAGGTAGCTGCTTTGGAAGGAACAGTCCCTTGTCTGGCCTATCAAGAAATTTACTCTTCATTATGATTGCTATTCCCAATCTGACTAAACAGTGTCAATGTGTCAATCCCTCAAGCACACCATTAACCTGTTTGAGATGTTATGCTAGCCCCAAAATTTCAAGTCACGTGCCTCCGTTTCATAACAAAATGTTAATGCGCATGTGTGCCCACCTCTCAGCTTATAGAAAGGCCTTTCTTTGGGCTTTCGATATATCCTTCCCACATGTGCCTCAGCTCCCTTACTTGTGCTATGATGATATAACAACTTAGATGCTGTGATTTGAAAGAAATAAAAACTGACAGTGTCGAAGCATTTTATGTGCTTGGCTACGAAGGACTCATGCAATTATCTTTTGTCAGAATTCATTTTGTCAGTGCTGCATAGTGCTAATATCTTTAGAAACTCTGAAAAAGATGAGAATATGATGAGTGAAGCACCAAGAGCAACAGTCCCTGATCACAGTGGAATTCTTTGGGAGTGAGAAAGGACTGCAGGGGAAGAGTTCATCTCAAGGGCTGCTTGTACATGCCACAGGGTTTTAATTTGGTTTAGTTCTCCCTAAATTGAACCAGTGAGTTTTTAAAAACACTGCTTCAATTTAGGGAGAATTAAATCGACCTAAACCCCCATGGCATGTACACAAGGGTGAAGGCCTGATTCTTACCTGCTCCTTTGGCTGGAGGTGGGAGAGGGAGGCGAGCTGCCAGCAGGGCAAGCAATCCCTGAGCTGTACGGGGGCCCCCCAGGTGGCACCATCCCACTGGCACCCAGCCTGGGCAGCCATGGGGGCTGCTACAGCCACGGGGGGAAGCACTGGTCCCCCTGCAGCTGCTGAGGGAAGCACCAGGCCCCTGCACAGCTCAGGCAAGCAGGCAGGTGCCGGGGAGAAAAAAAAAAGAGATCAGGTTCACTACTCATTTTTTCTTCAGTGGATACTGCCTGCACAGGCTGCCAGTGGGTGCCATAGTCCCTGAGCTGTGCAGGGCCCACCAAGGCCCAAGTATGTCTGCTTCCAACACCCCGTGCACTGTTGCACTTTGTTAGGTAGCAAACTAAAACACCTCGGAGGTCTTTTATCTTGCTAGGTACCAAAGTCACTCAAAGCGGAATACACCACCGAACATGCAAACAGCAGCACCATTAAAGCGGTGCAAAAGGGCATTTAAGCCACTTTAAAGGCCAATTTTGTCATGTGTACAAAGGCCCAAGGGTAGTTGGTTGTAGCCGTGTTCATCTAAGGACACAGGCAGACAAGGTTCTTTGGGTGGATGTGGTATCTTTTATTAGACCAACTAAATAGTTGGAAAAATTGTTCTTTGCGAGTTTTCAAGCACAAACACCCTTCTTCAGGCATAGGGAGAGTCTGTTTGTGTTTTGTGTGCTCTCCTGGGTGGAATCTTAGATTAGGATGAGATGAAAAGCTGTCAATGAGGACTAGAGTTCAGTGGTGCCCAAAGTAAGGGTCATGACCCTAAGGGGCGGGAGGTGGACCACAATTCTAACTACAGGAGGTTGAAATTCAGTTGCAGAATAAGGAGTTACAGCTGTAAACATGGTCACCAGTGCAAAGGCATAACCAGTGATTTTGGCTGCTGGTTCAGAATCCCAGTTTCCTGCACTCTGCTTGGCTGCTGCTATAGCTGGGGCTGGCTCCCTGGGGCCATATCCTTGCATCCTGCCTGTCTATGACTGCCGCTGAGTCCAGTTCTTTGCACTCTGCCTGGCTGTGGTTGCTGCAGTACAGGCTCCCTGGGGGCAGTCATTCTGCAATCCCCTCTAAATCAGCTCCCAAGGCTGAAGCCCGGCTCACCTGCCCCTCATAATGCTATTGTGCCAGCAAAAACTTCAGGAACTTCTGCTATACTTAGAACTGTTTATGAAGTACTGCTCTAAGACCCCATTTTCAGTTGGTTACAACCTTATAAAAATCTACTAGTGTCTGAAACTTTCCTGGCTGGGTTTCTACTTCAGGCTGAATGGGCTTCAGGAGCTTCAGGAAAAATAGTTCACATGTTGCAGTGAATGAGCTTGGGGAAGAAAGCTCCTACCATTCTTTTGAAGAACACTAATGCCTTCTTACCATGGAGCAGTGGCTTGAACTGTGGTGCTGGAGTGAACCCTGGGATCACAGCAAGATGTATTTTGTTGTTCCTTAGAAAACCCGTGGAGATTTAGCTAACCACAAGCCTTTGTACCTGCTACTTTGCCTCTGTCTGCTGACAGCCTTCATACATGATTTGGAGGAAAATTTTGCCATAATGCATGTTAATGTTAACCCTGCCTCTGAGACATTGGGCTTATAAAACATCTATTAGGAACTAGAGCCACTCACCTGAGCCAGCTTAATCTTTGTGTTTTGGGTCTTTTCTAGAACCCCATGGGCATGTCTACATAAGACATTTACTGTGGAGCTGCCTAATTAGATCTGCAGTAAGGTTTCCATGTCTACACATGTAGCCTTAGGTCACAGTAAACTCATAAACACTGCCATAGGTTAGTACTTGTAATTACAAGTGTGATCCTGTGGCGGCATTATTTACTGTGCAGTAATGCATGTGTAGACACTGATAGGACTGGCTGGGGCATGATGGTGCTTCAGTGTGCGGCTACCTGCTGACTAGCCCTGCACTGAAACACCTTCGTTCCCCAGCCAGCCCCTCCACAGCATGTTGAACCGGGTCAGAACAGCCCCAGACTAACAGGCTGACCACACAGATCCTCTGCCAGCTCCCCTGCTCTGACCTACTATGGTCCTGGGCACTCATGTAAATGCAACACCCGGGAGCAGTAAACTCTGGTGCAATATGCATTGGAGTTTATTGCTTTGCATTAATTGCATGTCTAGATGCACCCCCCTGATGTCAAAGTGGGTTTTGGACCTTTCATAAAGGTGGCTAACCTGATGTTAAAGTGGGCCTTTCATAGAGGTGGTTAACTTTTGCTAAGTGCTTTGATATCTGAAAAGCAGTGAATAAATACAGAGCACTATTGCTGGCCACACTTTATGGACTGTATAACTACCATGAAGGCTTAATGAGGCTCAGGAATTTGACTGCCAGGGACCTGGTGTGTTAAGGACTGCCTGTGCAACTCAGCACTGCAGGTTTTCATTTTGTGGCTGATACTCTTGTATCTAGCATGTAGCAGAGGGTGGATCCAGGATTTTTTAAAAGGGGTGGGGCTTTTACCCGGGGAGGGTTGCTTCCAGAACAGCAGTGGTGGGGACTATTTTTAAGTCCCCAGATCAGGTAGGAATCTCCCTTACTCTCATTCTTGGTATCCCCTTCCTTTGCCTCCATGCTCAACAGCACCTCCCATCCCATTCTCACTCCTGCCCTCTCTACTTATGCCTCAGAGTGCAGGAATGGGAGTCCCACATATCACCATGACCTTAGCCACTTCTGTCCCACTCCAGCTGGGGCTGTGAGTGTGCAGAGAGCCAGGCTTGGCTGGCAACAGCAGCAGTGGCAGATGGACTTCCTGTCCCTGCACCTGCTTATGGGTTGGTGGGGAACGGCTTGGGGATTGGCAGGGTACAGGAACTTACCTGTCACTGCTGCTGCTGCCGCTGCTACTGTCTCCACCTGAGCACAGATTTTCACACAGCCTGACTGGAGCGGGGCAGGATGTAAATAGACTTAGGGGTCTAAGTGCAAGCCTATTCTACCCTGCTTGAGTCCCTAAAAACGGTTTATGAAAGAAGTGGGTGGGTCCTCCTCCTTGATGCTGCTTTGAGACTTGGTCTTATTTGTGAGAGGACACAAATAGAGATGCATTGATGTTTTTTCTCTGACTAAACTAGGGTAGAATAGAATTGCCCATAGGCCCCTAATCCCATGGAGAGTTCCAGTAGGTTGAGTAGAAACTAGTTGTAGGTGCACAGTTAAACCATATGCTTTCAGCCTGAACCTGCTACCCATATTCAGGCGAAATATCCACTGCTTTAAGGATTGAAGCTCTGGGTTTCAAAGATGGGGATCTTTGATATGGCATAAATCATACCAAGCTTCTTTATGGTATGGTCCAGTACCCACTAAAGTCAATAAAATGTTTTCCTTCAGATTCTTTTGGTACTAGACCATGTTCTGAATTGCTTAAACACAATGAATAATATCATTTATAATGTTAAAAAGCAGGGTGATGGTGGGAAGAGTACACACAGAACTTTGAGGCAGAATGAAAAAATAAGAAAAAAGCATAAAAAGGCAAAAGAAAATAAGCCTATTGTAATTAAAAGTGAATAGGTCAGCTCACAGGTGGGTCCAGGATCTTTTAAAGGGGGTATGGCACACTGCCCCTTGAACCCTAGGGAGATGGGGATGAGGCATGGCTGGAGCCTCTGGGCCAATGTGGAACACCAAGGTACCAGACAAAAAGCAAGCTCGTGAAGGGTAACACTTGTCCCTTATCTCCTGCTGCTGCTGCTGTCCCTGACTGACTTGGAGGTAGGGTACCCAGAGTAGGGAGCAGCTGTGTGGGAGCTGGGCTTAGCTAGGGACAGCAGTGGCACATAGGGTCCTCCTTCCAGCCCCTGCTTCCTGCTGCCCTGGCAGGTGTCCCCCATTGGTTAGGAATAGGAGCTAGAAGGAAGAACCTGTGTGCCACTGTTGCCACTGTCCCCAGCTAAGCCAAGTTCCTGCACAGCTGCTACCTACAGCATCAGAACAGCTGGGGATGGTGGTTACAACATTTGGATTCCTCCCACCAGAGTCTGCTCCTGGCCAGTGAGGAAAACCTGTTGTTGTGGAGTAGGCAGGGAGCAGGTGCTTGAAAAAAGAACCTGGTTGCTGCAGCCACTGTCCCCTTCTGAGCCCTGCTCCCCACAGAGCCAGAGCCCACAGCTGGAGTGGGGCGGAAGCAGCTCTGGGGCTCCCCATGCCCAGGTCAGCCAGGGACAGTGGCAGTAGTGGCAGAAGGGTGGTGCTTCTGTAATGCTACACCCCCCGCCCCCAGGATCCATCCTGGGTTAGTTCAGGAAAGGAAGACCTTCACAAAATGCTTTCATTTGACTTTGAAGCAATACACATATCACAAGCTCAGAGATTTATTCAGAAATAGAGGATTAAAAATATATTTGCTTGTATTAGTTCTTGCAAGAATCATTGCATTTGCACGGCTTATAAAGTTAATGGAGTTCATCAAGATATCATACAGACATTAAACTACCACTTTTTAAAATAACTTTTTTTAGAAGCCAAAGGTAGGTATTATAAAGGGAAGGAAGGATAAAAAATTCATCTTACTTAGCATGACCTCCTCAGGTTAGGTTTGAATTACATTTCCAGATGGCCTATGAAAATCTTTCATGTCTCTCGCTCCATTAGTTGGTACACTTAGCAAAGGTAGGGTAATAACCAGACATACTCTTCTCGTCATGAGCAAGGCATTGCCACGCATTCACTTTTATAGTTTTACAGCATCTTCCCTTTTGAGGCTATCTGTGGTACCTATGGATACTTCACTATCAGGTTTTCTGAGTGGGCACTTGAGGAAAAAATCAGGTCTGTTTTCTGTTCACTTACCAGACATAAGAATGTCTAGATTCTAAAATGCTATGTATCAGTTGTAGGGGGACTAAAAGATGATGATAATGCAAGCACTATGGTCAGTGGACAAATGTTCATTGTGCATGCTCTGAAGGGCTAAGTGGTCACACAATGATGGCTATCTTCATTTCCAGCTGTTTTTAAGTTCCCTTAAAAGCAGTTAAAATACCTGAAACACTCAGGCCCACAAAAGCTTATGCATCTCTGATTTAATTAGTTCATAAGGTACCTCTCTACCCTGTCTTCTGCCTAACTTTAAACCAACACAATTGCCTACCTCTTTCATTAAATACTTTTGTGATGTTGTTACTTTGCTTTATCAGCAATGGCGGTGTCACTGATTCCACATGAAATATGGAGGATCACATAAAGGCATTAGAATTTCAGATTTCATTTTAAGAAAATATCTAGCTTTAATAGCAAAAAGTTGTTCAAAACCAGAAAACAAATAAGAACCACTAACTCATTTTTTTTTTTATCCATCATGATGTTTAAACCAGTTTCATGATTTTTGTGATCCTGACTACTGATTTAGAATGTCAAGCTGGTAACTTCTGGTGTGTCACCAGCAGGTCTGACTGACCTTTCATGGGATTTGTGCTTCCTGGAAACCCCTCAAACTTTTCTCAGATCTTCTACACTGGTGTCAGTGGGACATAGGCACATACTGGAAAGTTTTGTTGATTAAGAATTGTGTCCCTAGAACAATACATTAAGGCAGGGGTGCTCAATCTCCAGTCCACAGACCCATGTGGGTCTCCCTACAGGTCTAGATATTTGGCGGTGGGGGGAGCGGTGACAATTGACACTGCAACTTGTACTCTGCCACCAACTTTCCAAGCCCCACACAGCAGGATCAGTCCCAGCTAGGATCAGGCCCCATTCCCTCATAGTGGAATTGAGCTGGGGCCCAATGCAGCTGCATGGGATTGGGTCCCATGTGGCTAGATCATGTCCTGGCCAGGCAGTTCTCATATGGCTGCATTGGGCCCCAGCCCCACATGGCTGGATGAGGCCCTGGCTGGGCCAGAACAGCATGCCGGATAAGCCCCACAGACCAGATCTGGCCAACAGATGGGTCTGGCACCACATAGATGCTTTTTGTGGGTGTTAGGAGTGCCTTTGTAAGTGACATAAACTACATCACACCTAAAACACACAAAGAGGTCCAGATGGGAGAAAATGTAGATTAACCAATATGTACTAAATCCTCATTTTAGCTTACTGCACTCTAGTGTCCCAATGTAAACAAGCCCTTGTGCTCTATGTGTGTACCCTATACTAACTCAATCATTTACCAGGTTTTGTTGAAACTTCCAGAGCATTCCTACCTTTAAATAATATGCTGTGTGCACACTGAATTTAGCAGTCTTTGAGGAAGAGACAAGGTTAACATACACTTGTCAAATACGCTACAAGGGAAGCAGCATTTATGACAATACTTATGCTTGCTTTATTCCAATTGAAAATAAAACATTAACCATATTAATGTCAGTGGGGCTACTCTTGGAGCAACAGGGTTCTTCTTACAAGTAAAACTGGCAGAATCTGGCCCTAAACTAGCAAAAAATTAAAGCGAGGGTTAGAAGATAAGTAAAACCAAATATTTCAGGGAGAGCAATTTAAACTCATATTGGCAATAATAATGTGCACTGGTCCACATCTGATCTTCAGCTATTTCTAAATTACACAGAGATAATCAAAAGGAAAGAGGAGCTGCTACGTATTCAAATTTAGAACAAGCCTTTATCATTAGTGATCTGATGTCTGGGGCTGATCAATATTGCGTGTCTCTGGTTGCTCTGAGAGTTCTTCAGAAAGGACATTAATAAAGACACAGAAAATGTATCTCATCATCTATTTCACTGGTACAGGAGGGTGGATTGTGCTTTAAATTGGCAAGATTTCTTTTTCTGCTAGTGCTTCCAGGTCCAGGTGCCTTATTGGCAGTGAAGTATTTTCCCCTGAAACTCCAGGAACAGATCCTCACTATCCAAGACTCACTCTGACTCATTGACTCAAACTGAACTCAACCATTTATTTCAGTAGCAAGAGCAGGCCAGTGGTGAATTAATCTAAAACCCCATACCTGGTCTCCCTGGCTCCCATCATGCACCACTGAGGCTGGTGGGAGCTTTGGCATGGTCTCCAACAGAATCAGGCTTTCAGTTGCTAGCATTGGCTACTATTCAGAGCAGTTGCTTAAGGATCCTGGCTGCTTCTTCCTGATGCCTTTGTAGAAGTTTAAAGAGGTCTCACATTTTGCTCCTTGGTAAATACTTCAGAAACAGAGCTGCATGTATTGATGCTACTGATTATCTTCAGCCGATTCCTTCCAGCCCAGGACTCTACCAGAGAGGAAACAGAACGTGTGATCAGAACCCCATCTAGCCTTACCAGAGGGCTGTAAGACTATCACAGGGACACAAAGGCATGTGATGAGGAGAGCAAAGAGCCCCAGCTCCAAGGCTCCCAATTCAGCCACAGCTCCCAGCTATTTTCCAAGTCCTACAGACTGATCCTAGGAACTGACTTGGAAATAGGGAAGCAGAAGGGCTGAAGCGTTCTAAGGTTTCCTCTTTTCTGGTTCAATAGCAAAAGTATCAGTATCCCATGTTTTCTCAGCTACATGAGCTCAGAGCAAGAAAGAAACACAAGGGCAGCATTAGCCTTAGATTCATATGCTGGTGTGGACACAGCAGTATTGACCTGTGGGAACTGTTAATGTCACCAGACAGAGTCCTGTGGTTTTTACTCCAGCCATTTTTTTCCCTCTGGGGGCTGTCTCAGAATGTTGTTTCAACTTTCCATTCTGATCTGCAATGGGAATTTCAAAATAGCAGAATTTCTGGCAGGAATTCCACTTTGCAACTAGCTTTAGTGTCAAGTGTTTCCTTACATTTCTGTAAAGCCATCTGTGATTCAATAATGATTCGTTTTTATGTCATACTATAAAGGCAAGATTCAGTTTCACCTATTGGGAATCTGAATGGATTTGGAAGCCTAAGCATGACTGTACTCCACACTGTACAAGACCTGGAAAACACATGAATGCATCTATTTTTGTAGCAGTCAGATGACTTTGAAGACTTACAAGTGGTGAGGAAGAAGAGGACTCACCTACCATTTGTATTAACTGTTTTTTAGGGACCTGAGCAAGGTAGAATAGGATTGTACTTAGGTGCCTTTGTCCACTTAGGCACCTAGGCTAAGTACAGACAGTCAAAAAGCTGGAGGCTGAATTGATTCAATCTTTGCAGGTTAGTCTAAACTGCAGAGATTAAACTGACTAACAAGTGAACAGACATTTGCCTTTTGGAGCTACTTGCCTGCAGTGACTAAGGCTGGGGGTGGGCACTACAGCACAGCTCTCTGGCATGTAGCCAGCATAGGCTGTGTTTTCCCTTCTTCTTCCTACTGCCCCCGAGGTCTCTGGGATTTGCAGTCCAGAATCACAACAGCAGGATACTTAAGGATTCCTCATCAATTCCTTTTCCTGCTTCCAGGGGCCTCTGGGATTTGTAGTCCAGTCACAGCCAGCAGTAAGTTTAGCAGAGCAGCACAGCTCTGTAATTGGGGGTAGGAGGGTTTAATGCCCCCTCCCTGGCACCAGACCCCAGCTGGGGTTTGCTTGGGAGGGGGCAGTCCCTGTCTTCCCCCTCCCCCCAGCCCTTCTCTTCTGGAGCAGACAGCACAGCATAGGGCTGAAAAGCATGCTGGGGTACTGTGATTTAATTTGAACCAAGAAGGGGTCTGGGACAGAAGTTTTATAAACTAGTTTGACCCAAATCAGTTAATTCTGATACTATATTCAACCAGGCTTATCTTAGTTTCAGCCATTTGGAACCTGATTTATGTGCACTCAGCTTCTGTTCTGTTACAGGTTTAAACCAGTTTCTGATGACTTAGGGCATGTGTAAAGTGGATTAAATGCTTTTGCACAGCTTTAATGGTGTTGGTTTTTGCATGCATCGACAGCATATTGTGCATTAATTCCAGCTGCTGTAGCACATTTGGTGGTGTAATGTGCCTTAAATGACTTTGGGATGAGCTGCATGGGGACCCAGTCCTTCCCTCTGCAGCTGTGGTGTGCCCTGGGACCACCCGAGCCAGGTGCCTGTAGGCGGGTGCTGCCTGGGGCAAGGGGTTGCTGCTGCTGCAGAGGGAAGTACTATCCTCCTTCCCCCCCACCCCCACAGCCCAGAGACTGGTCTGCCTGCTGGCAGCTCACCTTCCCCTCCCTGCCCCCAGAGAGTCAGGTAAGACATGGGTGTATACGACACAGGCTTTACTTTGCCCTAAATTGAAGCAGTGTTTTTAAAAACCCACTACACATGCCCTTAGACCAGTTTATATGTGAATTCTGACCCTAGCCATAATAGGTAGAATAGATTCCTGGGTGTCTTTGTTTCAGGGGAGTACTTGGTAGTGGTGTTGGTCTGAGACAAAAAGACATACAAAAAACTAGAACTCTTGGTTCCAAAATGATACCTGGGTGTCTTTGCAAATTAATGTAGGCAATGTTGTACTTGTATTTATTTATACCCTGAGAACATAAATCAGGTTCAAAGCAAAGAAACAGAACTCAAGCCTGGGTAGTAAAAGTCACAGCATATAAAAGAAGCAAAGGGCTTTGTACCATGAAGCTGTATCTGGCATTGGCTTTTAGAAACTATAGCAAATGAATGTTATATACTAATAATTTATCTCTATCTAGTATTTACAGTAGTTTCCATCATAACAAAAACTGATAGAAAATTTCAAAAAATGTAGAAAGCATTTCAAACCTATAGGTCCACCACTGTGAACTGGACTGGGTCCAAGGTGTGGTGTCATCTAGGCCACAGTATGTTAAAATCCATGAAAAATTATGAAACAGAATATCAATGCCCTAAAATATTTAAGGTAGGAAAGGAAATACACAGTATACAATTCCAAAGCAAAAAATAAAATTTTCTTTTCTTTCTTTTATGTTTTTATATTAATATTAAAAACCAGAGGAAATGGGCAGTGTTACAATGGATAATATTTATTAATATTCCAATAAAGATGGGGAAAAAACAACTCAACAGATTAATCAGTTGTAAGGTCAGAAAGAGCCATGATGATGGAGGGGGGCAACTATTTTGGGTAGAGGGCTGTTTACTGAATTTTGGCAAGCTATTGAGGGCTGCATGGGTAGCCCCGCCCCTTGACAGGTGTCCTGCCCCCTGGTCGCCATCTTGTGACTGGAAGTCCTGCCTCCTAACCCCTGAACTTTGCCAACAGAAGTCCCTTCCCTTGCCCCCAGAAGTACTCCTTTCAGTAAGGGTTTTTTGCTATCTCAGAACCAGAAAAATACCAAATTATATTCTAAAAATTGAACATCTACAACATTCATTAAATTGACGTCAGGGAGCATGTGTGTGTGGATATGTGGGGTGTGGGTGGGTATGGCAATTGTGGGGGACTGTGTGGGGGGCAGGATGGCTGGGGTACATGAGGGAGTGTGGGTGTGGGGGTCTGTGTGTATGGCAGTGTGAGGGGGGTCTGGGTACATGTGTATGGCGGGGGGGGGGTGGGACTTGCCCTACAAACACACACACCCTCCCTATACCTCTCCCTGGGTACCAGTGTGGCCCCATGCTCCTTGGTTGGGCGATGCAGCCAGGGGCCACATGGTGCTGGAGCAGTGCAGGGGCAGGAAAGCAGGATAGGGTAGGGCTGGGCTGCTGCATTCCTGCTGAGGCTCACCCTGGGTCCTACTGCCCCTGTCTCCTGTTGTCTTTGACAGGCATCCAGAAGCAGATAAATATTCATATTCTAAATTTTGTATGGGCCCTGCGGGCCAGATAGAATGGCCTGGTGGGCTGGATCCAGCTCACGGGCTGTATTTTGCCCGCTCCTGCATTATGATCATCTAGTCTGACCTCCTACATAACAGAAGCCAGAGAACTTCACCCTTCTCCAAGCCCATTGCAAGCTTTGCTGGAATATTAATACAACTGCTGATTAGTACATATATTGTTCATGCTTTGTTGAAGCATTAACAAATGTAGCCATGATGAATACATGAACTGCTTATGCAAGTTTAAGTTAGAATATGCATACACAAGTTATGTAGACACCTCACAAGGCTAATGGGAAAGGTTGATTGATAAGACTAGTCTTAGAGGGTTGTTCTACTATTCACCTAGGGCTCCCTGGTGCTCTCCATGGTTAGAGATCTGGAGGTCCAGGGCTTACCTGAAAAGGAGGCACTTTTAGCCATACAGTGCACTGCTCCAGCACCATGTGGCCCCTGGCTGCATCGCCCAATCAAGGAGCATGTGTTTTTAATATGTGTTGCCACCATTACAAGAAGTGAGTTAATGTGATGGAACTCACAAGCAGAACAGAGGGGACAGCAATCAAAGATGGAATATGATTAAGATGACCTGTAAAGATGTTTTATTATTTCTTAAGAATGTGATATAGAAGGTGTATGGTGTAAATGAAAGTTGTTTCACGTATAAGGGAGGGTTTAGGAACCTTTGTTACCTTGTATTAAGCATAAGAGACTCATCAGCAAGTTGTGTCTGTACCTTACCGTACCTTGCAACCTGTTGGCCTTGAATATTAGTGAGTAGGTGCTTGGTATGTAACAAATCTTGCTACCTAAATGAGCTATGGTCATTCTTTTTACAACAGGAAAGTCTTTAAGGGAACATGCGCTGCCTGCAGCAGCAGCATAGACAGCACTCTGACACACTGCACACATGCAAAAAATACACTGGCTACATGAACAGAAGGATGATACCCTTGACTTCGGGTTCAGTTACTTAAACATTTGCGGTGCTTTGGACCTCTATCATATAAACTTCTGGCATCAGATGGTGGCTAGCATCTGTACAGCCAGTAAAAAACAAACAGGCTGCATGAAGGGAAGTGGAATAGAGTTTGAAGGTGAAGCTTTCAAACCCACAGCTGGAAGCCTTGCCACTACACGAAGGCAATAAACTAGCGTAAATGTGTGCTGGATCTGACATAGCCATGTTCACAAACTATGTCCAAAACAACCCCCTCTGCTCTGCTTGTGAGTTCCATCACATTAACTCACTTCTTGTAACCATGGCAACACATGTTAAAAACACACTGTATGGTTAAAAGTGCCTCCATCTAAGGTAAGCCCTGGACCTCCAAACCTCTAACCATGGAGAGCACCGGGGAGCCCTAGTTAAGTACCAGAACAATCATTGGCTTGTTTATTAAACCTATTTAATTTTATTTATAATGCTTTTCTGGAATAAGTGTAGCACTGAATAAATATTTTAAAGGGTGGTAGGTGTTTTGCATATTTTACCTGGTAAATTTACATAATGTTAATTCACTACTCATTTTTGTTTTTGCAGAACAATTTGAATAAAATTGCATCTTTAGCCAAAATAAATAACAAGCCACCTCCCTGTGGAATGGCCAGGGCTTGTTGATTTTTGCAGTGGTACAAGGGGCACTGGGCTCAGATGTATACCATATCTACATTGACAGTGTAAAATAAGAGCAGTTTTAACCTTCTTAAGTCAACTTCACGAGCTGGATCATGATCCCCCTTATTCACATTGGCAACTTGTTCACAGGGATAACCCTACTGACAGCCATAGGAGTATGGTATCAGAGTTGGGCCCTTTGCATTTCCATATGGATAGCACAATACACATGGTCTTACTTATAGTCAGAACCCTATCGAAACAGCCTGCCAAAGCCAAAAGCAGCCTTTCCAACTGACTTCAGTGGGTCATGAATCAGGCCCTTTGTCACCTGATCTCCAGAGGCAGCACAGTCACTTGACAAGAGGCCTGCTCTAAAATAAAATTGCAGTGTTTCTGGCAACACAAATGCAAGAGGGGGAGGGAGGAGAAAGAAACCATGAAATCCATCAAACCCGTATTTGTCTCATTAAAAGTGTTTTTAATTTATAATGTCCTGGAATGTAGTTGTCATCCAGCTGTGCAGCCATGACAATGTTGCCTCTTACATTTTTTTTTACTCCTCTCTCCCACCTCACTGGGACTGCCATCAATTTCTTCTCATCAGCAGCAGTTACAGTAAATGGATTCATTTGTGGGCAATGGGAGCTGAGAGACAAAGGTGACAATATAATTAAGGTTTTTAATTCTATGCCTGAACAGTTAAGTCCAGAACTCATGATAATTAGCTGGCTGTAATGAAAGATCTTTAGTCGTTATTTTCCCTTTGTTTCCTATAATTGTTCATTTTGGCCAGCTACATTTGTCCTTTAATCTGAATCCTCTTTGATGATGCTCTGCCACTCCATTTATTCCCTTGAACTGTAAAAATGTGTTCACAGTGCAGGAATATAAAAAAGGTGTGTTCATACACAGTACAATATAACATATTGGTATATTACACCATATGCATATTAGTATATCTTGCATTAGAGTGATGGATAGATCACTAGAGAAGCAGAGAAATGAAGGGGTGGACAGATGAATTTATATTCAGATGGAGATATGTACTTTACATCACTGTAGTTGAAGCTAATGCAAACATGGTTGTTTTCAAGCTAGTGGGCCAATATACATGTTTAAAATCATATTGCAGGGTAGAATTTCTATTATCGTAAAATTACTTTTGATTATAGACATCAAAAATATTTCCCCAGCCATCTAAGTCCTGCCATACATTATTAATTTCCTTTAGAAAACAAAATAAAAAGGTGATTTTTTTCTCTACAGTGCTTTCATCATTTTTGCATAGCACAATATCTATAATGTGAAACACATGGCAAAATAATCTTACAGCCACCTAAAAAAAAAAGAAGGAATGTCATGCCTACAATGTCATCATCAGGCTATATTTCAGGACAGAGAGGTCACAACCAAGAAAATTTTTCAAGCATAATTCTTAAATCAACCAAATAAATACAATATATATTTTTAAAAAGATGCACCATGAAAAGGATCTAAGGTCAGGTTTCCAAGTACTCATTGAGGTATCCCTGAGTTGCAATCCTAAAATCTCAAAACATCCATTCTCTCTTTTAAGTTCAAATCCTGAAGTCCTGCCCTTCACAGGAGAAGTGCAGGGGATTCATACAGGAACAGGTCTCTAATTGTGCCCAAGATAGAGGCTGGCACCATGTGTTTTTTTCATAGGAATCAAGGGGTATTGTGCAACTATTCTGCCCTCAAAGAAGACCTGCTGCAAACCTGTCCTTGGTGGTGGCAGCCCTTCAATATGAGAATGACAGTCTTTCAGTAAATAGGGAAGTCACTGTGAGTCCGTAGGTGACCAAGGATGATAATCTGAGATCTGCATGCTTGACTGCAGATGTGACAAATAATTCCAAAAGGAAAGAGTAGATCCTGGTGATGTGGGGTCATAGCTCTTTCCTTTTGTCCCTCTTGTCTTATCCACCTCCATAATGAGGGGCGTTTGGTGTAAATGAATGATGCCTTGTCATTCATTATGGAGTCATTGGGGAAAATTCAGTGCTTCAGTCTCCCAAGTATTAATATTAATATTGCAGTTCTTCAGATTTGCCCCTGTCTTCTTTTACTCACCTGCAGAATGGTGACCGCTGGTGAGTTGGGGGTATAGGATTTGTTTCAGGAGCCAGTTGTCAGGCATCGTTATGACATGTTCAGTTCAACAGAGATGGCACCATATAAATATGGCTTCAATGCTAGTAGTGTTTGCTTGAGCCAAAGTGCTAGCATTTGTTCTTCTGTCATTCTGATTAATAAGGAGGATTTTCTGAAGACATCACTGATGGTAATGTTTCAAACCTTTCAGGTTGTTTCAAATATGTCATCCAACTTTCACACCTATACAGCAGGGTAGGAAAGACATCCACCTGGTAGATGAAAACTAGGTTTGTGTTTTGATGTCATGATCATCTAACAGACAATTTTTGAGATGCCGAAAGGCATCTTTGGCAGACTTTATCCAGTACTGAATATCATTGTCTATGTTTACTTTTTCAGGAAAGGTGGCTACTCAGGTAGAGGAAATTCTCATCATTCTTCAAGCATTGCCCTCTAATTGTAGTATGTGGAGGAGCAGCTGATTGTTTTGGGGTGAATTGGTAAAGTATCTTGGTTTTCATGAAGTTGAGCATGAATCCAAGCATTTAATATGCTTCACAGAAGTAATCAAGAGTAGTTTGAAGCGCTTTGATTGAGTGGGGGGGCACACATGACACAATCATCAGTGCACTGAAAAACGGTAATGGAAGTGTTGGTTATCTTGGATTTGGAACGTAACCTGTTGATGTGAAAGAGATTGCCATCTATGTGATACTAGATACTGACTCCAGATGGAAGTCTATCTGCAATGAGATGCTGAATAGCTGCAATATAGATGGAAAAGAGAGTTGGTGCAATAGTGCATCTTTGCTTGACTCTAGTTCTAATAATGAAGGGTCCATTCCTGAACCATTGCTTAGGACAGTTGATGTCATGTCATCATGAAGAAATCTGATATGGTAACAAATTTTGGTGGGCACCTAAATCTCATGAGAATCTTCCATAAGGCCTCTCTATTGACTGAATCAAAGGGCTTAGTCAAGTCAATGAAGGTAAAGATCTCAATGTTCCTTGCAGTGCTTCACTTGCATCTGTCTAGCAACAAAGATCATGTCAGTGGTACCTCTGAATGGTCTGAAACCACACTGAGGCTTGGATAGAACCTCCTCAACGAGGAAAGTAAGTCTATTGAGGAGAATGTGAGTAAGGCTCTTCCCAGCTATGGACAGGAGTACAATACCACAAGAATTGCTGCAATCCAATTTATCTCCTTTCTTGAATGTGGTAACAATTCTGGCATCTCTCAAGACACTGGGAATTAGCGTTGAGTGAAACGGGCCATATTCGATTCAGATTTGGATTCAGCCTGAATCGGGGGGACAATTATTTGATTCATTGATTCGGATCACTGTCCTGATTCGATTTGGCTGAATCTGAAGATTCGATGCTGATTTGGAGAACCAACGATTTGGCCATAGACGCAGCTTTAAATGTTTTTTTTATATACCTCGAGGTACCAGGTGTGGCTTATGAATTCTGAGATGGTGGGGCAGATGGAGTGTCCCACAGGAGTGTGGGCCCCCCCCCCCCCCACTGCCCTGGCTTGGCAATCAGCTGCAGGGGGACCCTGGGTGCTCCCCCAGACCCAGGAGGCACCAGTTGCTGAGCCAGGGGGGCCAGGGCCCGCCCCCCCCGCACTCTGTGGAAGTGGACCGGAAGTGCTTCTGGTCCAATTCTGGGTCCACCGCCGAGTGCACTGGGGATGCCCCTGTGCTCCCATGGGACACACATCTGCCCCACCAACTCAGCATTCATGAGCCACCTGGTACCTTGAGGTATGTAGAAAAAACATTTAAAGTTGTGTCTATGTCCGAATCATCGAATATCTCCAAATTGATTTGGAGAGATTAAAATGTCTCCTGATTTGATTTGGATTCAGAGATTTGGCCACTGAATTGGGCCAAATCTCCACTGAATCAAATCAGTGACCGAAGCTTTGCACAGCCCTACTGGGAATTTGTTCATTTTTCCAGATTTTCATAAAAATAATGTGTAGACGGTGAGAGAGTTTTTCCTACCTTGTTGCAAACTTATAATGCCTTAGACATTCCAGTTTTCCCTTCTTGTAGTGGTCCTGCAGAGGCTGTCTCCCTACCTATGATGCATGTAGCTGCCAGAGAAGAACAGTGAGGTACCTTTCATTATCTTGGCTCCGTGTACTAATACATAGGAAAAGTCACAATCTTATCCTAGGAGATCAGACAGATGTTGTTTATATCTCTTTAAATGAAAACTTAATCATTATAGGTTATTCCTACTACTCCGGGCCTATATGACTTCATTAACCCTGCCAGTTTTAATCTCCTTTTTATCCTGATGTCATCCCAATAACTTGATCCAAGGTGAATCCACAAAGGTCCTCCTTATATGGCTACTTGTCAAGAGAATATGGCCGTATACTGTTTGAACTTCATACTGATACAGCCAAAGCTAGCATACCATTTTTAATCACCTCTTCATTCTCAGCAGCCATTCATTCCTAGAGTGCAGGAATTATCCTACACAAGGCGTATGACAAGAATCATAGCTCCATTCCTGTTTTGTGGTAATGTTCTACCATATGAAACAAAACCCAATACTGAGAGCATCATGTTCCTACCACTAAAGGTTGTATGTTATTGTTCTCTCTGGCTTTCAGCATGGCCACAGGACACCAAACAGCAAGCAAGTAAATCAGCTTCATGTGCATTGCTCTTTTTTATTTTGCTTTAATCAGATGGGTTGAGAACATTTTAGTTAATGACACCCAGAGCCAATGACATGCTGATTGCTGGCCCATCTAAACTGGTTACATTGAGTTTGAATGGGGAGGTTATGCTTAGAGGTAACCAGCATGGGTTCATTAGACGCAGGTTCTGTCAGACCAACCCGGTGGCCTTCTATGACCAGATCATAAAATCCTTAGACACAGGGATAGCAGTGGATGTAGTCTTTCTGGACTTTAGGAAGGCCTTCGACACTGTCTCTCACCCCATTCTCATTAAAAAACTAGGGGACTGTGGGGTTGACACCTACACAGTCAAATGGGTTGCTAACTGGCTGGAGGGCCACACCCTGAGAGTGGTGGTGGATAGGTCATTTTTGACCTGCAGGGATGTGGGCAGTGGGGTTCCGCAGGGCTCGGTCCTCAGGCCCGCACTGTTCAACATCTTCATCAGTGACTTGGACGAGGGGGTAAAAAGCACCTTGTTCAAATTTGCTGATGACACTAAGATGTGGGGGGATGTGAGCATGCTAGTTGGGAGGAATAGGCTGCAATCAGACCTAAACAGGTTCCAGGGGCGGGCGGATGAGAACAGGATGGGTTTCAACACTGACAAGTGCAAGGTGATGCACCTGGGGAGGAAGATGCACCATACCTACAGGCTGGGGAACTCCCTTCTTGTCAGTACAGAGGCAGAAAAGGATCTTGGAGTCATCATTGATGCCAAGATGAACATGGGCCAGCAGTGTGGGGACACAGTCAGGAAGGCTAACCGCACCTTGTTGTGCATCCACAGATACATCTCGAGCAGGTCCAAGGAGGTGATCCTCCCCCTCTATGCGGCACTGGTCAGGCCGCGGTTGGAGTACTGTGTTCAGTTCTGGGCGCTGCACTTCAAGAGGGATGTGGACAGCATGGAGAGGGTCCAGAGGAGGCCACTCGCATGATCCGGGGACAGCAGGGCAGACCCTATGAGGAGAGGCTAAGGGACCTGAACCTATTCGGCCTCCAAAAGAGAAGGCTGAGGGGGGATCTTGTGGCCTGTTATAAACTAGTCGGGGGGACCAGCAGGCACTGGGAGAGTCCCTGTTCCCCCGAGCGCTACCAGGAGTGACTAGAAATAACTGTCACGAGCTGGCAGAGGGTAGATTCAGACTAGGCATCAGGAGGCGCTACTTCACAGTCAGGGCGGCTAGGATCTGGAACCAACTTCCAAGCGAAGTGGTGCAGGCTCCTACCCTGGGGGTATTTAACAGGAGGGTAGACGAACACCTTGCTGGGCTCATTTGTCTCCAGTACTTTTTCCTGCCATGGCAGGGGGTTGGACTTGATGATCTGCTCAGGTCCCTTCTGACCCTACCAACTATGAAACTATGAATTCCAAAGTTAGATTAGACAGAGATGGATATTAAGCATGTTCTCTATTTTATGGGGAATTTAAAGCTGGAGAAATGGACACCTTTGGCAATACTCTATTCCAGCTATGATGTGTATATGTGGATAAAGACATCTAAGTGTGATCCTATTTCACCCTGCATGAGTCCCTGAAAGACAGCTAATGCAAAAAGTGGCTGGATTCTCCACCTTCTCACTGCTTTTTTGTGACTTGATCTTAAGGGTAAGATGGTGGCATGGTACAAAAGTAGGTGCATTAACAGATTTTTAAGACTTCTGCAGGATGGAATCAAATTGCACTGAGGCAACTAAGTCTACCTAGATGCCTAGTAAGTAGAATTCTAATCTGTCCCTTTGTTTTTATTCTTGTGCAAGGCTGGTGGTATTTGTAGTTTTAATAGTAACACATGTCTTAAAAAGGTCATTGATGTGTATAGCTATTTCAAAATGCCAGTTACAAACTGGTAGTAGTAGCAGAATTATTTTGTCAATTTAGGACCTATCACTCTTTTCAGGAAGAGAACCTGTGCAAAGGGAGAATAAGCTTAAAGAAAATTCCAGCCAAGACATGACATTCCTTCATTAAGCTCTAAGATCTGCAGTGAGTGATGGCCCCATGTCTAGCATGCCCATATTCTTGGGGCTGCCTCCAAACTCATTCTAGGATATCCACTTCCTGGTAGCCTAGGCTTCCCTGTATTGCTATTGGCTTCCCCACCAACACATCTGTGTTCAGTTGCTCATAAAAAAATGAAGCATGAGTGTATGCTGACCACAGAGGTATTTGTTTAACCCTGATTCCCAAGCACAAGTTCTATGGTGTTCAGAAAGGTGTGTTGGGTTGATTGGTGGCTTTGTAATTATGTCTGAGATTCAAGCCCCTCTAGAGCCAAGAGTTCTAAACATGCAGGGCTCATCTACATGTGCAATTAATTCAAAGCCATAAACTCCAGTGTGGCACCCAAGAGTACAGGACATTGAGCCGGGTAGGAGCAGCCCTGGCTGCTAAGGGGCCCCAGACATCAGCTTTCCAGCTTGGGGCTGCTCTGACTTGGCTCAGTGTGTTACAGAGGGGCTGGCTGGGTCACGAGGGTGCTTCAGTGTGGGGCTAATCAGCAGGCAGCTTATTATGCAAGGGCTAATCAAGCACACTGAATCATCCTCGTGCCCTAGCCAGCCCCTCCACTGTCTACATGTGCATTTCTGTGGAGTAAAAAATGCTGCAGCAGGACAGTACTTGTATTTACAAGTACTATCCTGCTGCAGAATTAATTAGTATACTCCTGCCTAATAGCACTGCATGTGTAGACACAAGACATTTACTGCAAAACTAATTAATCAGCTCCTCAGTAAACATCTCATGTAGACATGCCCACAGTGTCATGGCTTAATTCCATGAAGCAGGACAGGATTTGAGGGTGTTGCTTAACAGGATTAAGTTTCTTGACCTAATAAAAGGTTTTCTTTTCTTTTTTTTACACCTAGGGCAGGGGTTCTCAAGTAGGGTGCCATGGCCTAGGGTACCATGACATCCTCTCAAATGTGCTGCAGGGTGCCACACAATGTTAGGTGTACAATCATGATTCACAATATAAAACCCAGAGATTTCAGAGAGATATCCACAGTGTTAGAAACATTCTGAATTGTTCTGGTCTTTCTGAGTTCTTTACTGCAGAAGAATTACTCTATTTATTTTTCTGTGGTCAAAAAGAAGGTGAAAACTAGGATCTGACATTTTCTTAGGATGTCTCAAATCTATTGAGGGGTACTGTGAGTCTAAAAAGGTTGAGAACCACTGATCTAGGAAAATGCAAATAGTATAACTCTTTGGTTCCTACTGTTATTACCAATAATATTAACCCTTTTGCCAGATTTTGTCAGCAGCAGCAAAAGGCATGTTCAGACAGCCAAAGTCCACACAAAAAGCACTTCACCGTTAGAAATGTGAGAAGACTAAATCTCCTCTCTGGGTGCCCATCAGAGGCAGTAGTTCCACACTCACAGGACAGTGCGGGATATCTGTGTGTAGAGCAAAGGAAACTTCCTGGAGAAGGGGAATACTGCATTAACTTTATGAAGACACAGTATAACAAATTCCATACTGCTCCACAGTTATCCTGTCATTCAGTTCCCTGCTTACTATATCATATGAACAGGAAGCTATACTTTTCTCAAATCATTTTCTCCTTCCTCATCTGTTGGATACCATTCACTGTTTTGGTGCCAGTAGGTAGCATAATCCCCAGACTGCTAAGGTCTGTTGGACTAACCTCTTCTCCAGTTGTTTAGGAAGTGATACCTGGTCCTGTCTTCAATTACCTTGCCCAGCTCTAATAATTTCAGCTTTGTTCAATGGCTATGGAAAAAGAGAGCTTCCTACAATTCACTCAAGTCTGCAGCTGTTCCAAGTAGCTTCAGTGAGGACCCTTCCCTGCTTTGCTTCCAATAAAACAGCCCTCTCAGCAGCACAGAATTTTCCGTAGAAGGAAATCAGCAGCCTACAACCCTGGGCAGATATTTAGTTGTGTGATGGGATCTGAGGAATTTTAACTTGCATCCCAAAAAATGCACATCCTTTCATGCCAAACCTAAGATCCCATCATGAATCTGTCAGGCCTCAGGGAACCCAGCACTGGGGAGCAGGTCCCTGATGCTGGAGTACACGCACATCCTTCCCATTTACTGGTGCACAGGAAGCCTGGAAGGGGATGCCCCAGACCCTTAACAGACACATGTGCAACTGACTGCACACGGAACTGTTAAACAAGGCAGCCTGTGGGGAACCTGGGACTGGGAAACCGCTCCCTGGTCCCGAGCTCCCCATGCACGCCTTTGAATTTGCTGGAGCATGGGGAACCCAGCATCAGAAGGCTCTGGCTCCGTGGTGTGGGCTTCCCACAGACTAAAAAATGTACATGAGCACCTTTAAACTTACATGATCCTTATTCAAATTCATTGCATGATAAGTGTAACGCCTGCCAGGGACCTACAGGGCCCTTAATGTGAGACTTTGCTAGCCAATTCTGAGTTTGCCACAAGTTATGGCAGCTGTCATCATGTCCCTGGAGGAATGCTGAGTAGAATACTTTGGAAGTACAGCTCTCTCTGGTACCATGTTTCCCTCTGTACACCAAGTGATGAGGCAGAGAACTCCTTGTCCTTGAAAAGGGAACACAGCATCAGTTTAATTCATTAATATGTTTGCTATTTGGGCAAAGACTTTGGCAAGTAATAAAGATCATTTAAAAATGTTCAAACAACCATAAACATACCTGCTATAAGGAAGGGGCCTGCTCATTTTAAATAGGAACTGGGTCTTCATTTGGGAGGACATACTATACTGTAGTGGAAGTGAGGGTGCTTTGGGAAAACCAATTAGACTATATGCGCATTTGAAAAGTTTCAACAGGAAAAAAATACAGCAGCACAGTAGAAAGTGACTCGTTCCATGTACCACAAAAATAGTTACGTGAAACACTGGGAGAATGTTATGCAACAGTAACTTTGACTTATCACATAACTTAGCACATAACACCAATAAGAGCCTGTAGAGAGACTATTTTGGCAAGTAATTTGCCCTCCATGACCTGCCTGTAATCCTTGATAGCACTCTCTTATTGCTTCAACACTGAGTGGCCTGGAAAAGAGACAGAAAAAGAATGTCTTTAAAAAAAGAGAGAAAAAAAGAGTAAGTTGTTCCTACAAAGCAAAATCAAATGCTGACAAGTCATGTAATGAATAAGCAGCAAGGTTTCTGTTGGCTGGTCCTTTGTTATCCTTTAGTGGTTTTTTTTTTCCTGATTGCTTGTCTTTGCAATAAAATTTCAGTCAAAAGCCCATGCTCTCTTACCATGTCCTTATTATTAAATAGCTGTATTCCGACAGCAACCTGAGGTTTTATTCTGGTTTGGGGCCTCATTATGCTTGGCACTTTACAAGCATGTGCATATACTTTATAGTATGAGATAATCTTTGGCTCAGACACCTTGAAGTCTTGGACTGATGATGGAAATCACTATGCATGTGGGACATAAGAGTAGCTAAGTTCATAGTGCAGTGGACCGGGCCTCAGGAGACCTCTATTCCATTCATGACTTTGACACGGGGGACATTATACCTGTTTTAAAATGGGGAAACCGAGGTGCAAAAAGTTGTAATGACACTGAGCTCCTTTGCAAAGTGCTTTGGGATTTACTGATGAAAACCTTCATACAAGAGATAGACACTATTATCGTGAGGTCCTCCACTTCTTTGCTATGTTGTTGTTTGGTGCTCACTGTAACCATGTCTATAAAGGTGTTTCATGCCTGGCAGGAAGGGTTGAAAATTTATTTTCACTCAGGAAAATTTCTTTTTTTCATCAAATAGAACTCAAAAACTGAAAAGGTAATCCCCAAACTGCAAAAAATAGGGTAGGAGAGGTGCTTTCTAAAAAGAAAATGTACAATTTCCCAAGAAAGCAAACACTGTGTGAAAAGTTTGGGGTGAGGGCACGGGGAGGGAGTTCAGAAGCCTACTTTTTTCTTTTTTTTAAATAAAAAAAGGTCTGATGGAATTTTTTTTGGTCAGATCTAGTTCCCCTTCGGATCAGAAAGGAAAACTTTGATGGGACTGGAAAGCACAAACCTGTGAGAAATAAAAATCTTAGCATGTGGTGTATTGTACGGGTCTGTGAAGAAATGTTTCTTTTGGTTAAATATATTATGAAAAACTTCCACACTACTACTGTAGTGCTACCATGCAATGGGAAGAGTAATTCTATTAAAGCCACTAAAAGTAATATGCCCTGAAAAGCAGCTGGACTTGGAGTTTAAAAAATATATTAAACATGCATGTCATAGAATCTTAGAAAATTAGGGTTGGAAGGGACCTCAGGAGGTCATCTAGCCCAACCCACCGCTTAAATTACGACCATCCCCAAGTAGATCATCCCAGCCAAGGCTTTGTCTAAACTGGTCTTAAAAATCTCTAAGGATGGAGATTCTACAACCTCTCTGGGTAACCTGTTCCAAGTGCTTTACTACCTTCCTCATGGGAAAGTTTACCCTAATATCTAACCTTAACATCCTCTGCTGCAACTTGAGACGGTTGTTCCTTGTTCTGTCACCTGCCACCGCTGAGAGCAGTCTAACTCTGTCCTTTTTGGAACCACCCCTGCAGTCTTCTTTTCTCCAGACTAAATAAGCCCAATTCCCTCAGGCTCCCCTCAGAAGTCCCCCAACCATTTTAGTTATCCTTCTCTGGGTTCTATCTAATTTGTCCACATCAGCTGGACATAGTACTTCAAATGTGGCCTCACCAGTGCAGAATAGAGGGGAAGAATCGCTTCCCTCAATCTGCTGGCAACACTCCTACTAATGCAGCCCAGTATGTCGTTAGTCTTCTTGGAAACAAGGACACACAGCTGGCACATATTCAGCTTCCTGTCCACTGTAACCCCCAGGTCTTTTTCTGCAGAGCTGCTGCTTAGCCACTCAGTCCTCAGCCTGTACTGGTCTATGGGATTGTTCCATCCTAAATGCAGGATTTTGCACACGTACTTACTGAACCATATGAGAGTTCTTTTAGTCCAATCCTTTAATTTGACGAGGTCTCTCTGAAGCCTAGCCCTACCCTTCAGCATACCCACTACTCCCCCAAACTTGGTGTCATCTACAAACTTCTGAGAGTGCGCTCCATCCCATCTTCCAGGCTGTTGATGAAGATATTAAACAAATCTGGTTTGCCTGAAGAACAGATATGGAGCCCTAGCAACAGGGGGGAAGGAGCACGTTCCAGTGATGGAGGAGGACAGGCCAGGTCTCCCCAAGGTGGGAAGGACTGAGACTATGGCCACCAAGTTGCTATCCACTATATTACATTCCCCACCAATTCTTCCCTGTTTGTGAGCAGCAGGTCAGGAAGAGCACAGTCCCTAGTTGGCCACTCCAGCACTTGCACCAGGAAGTTGTCACCAACACTTTTCCAAAACTTCCTGGATTGACTGTGCACTGCTGTTTTTTCCTCCCAGCAGATGTCTGCATGATTGAAGTCCCTCATGAGAACCAGGGCCTACGATCAGGAAAATTACACTAGCTGTTTGACAAAAGCCTCATCTACCTCATCCTCCTGGTCTGGCGGTCTATAGTAGACCTCCCCCTACCACAATGTCATCCTTGTTGCTTTACCCTCTGACCCTACCCCCGAGACTTTCAACAGGCCTATCTCCAGTTTCATACTGGATCTCTGAGCAATCATATAACTCTTTTACATAAAATGCAACTTCTCTTCTTCTCCCCTGCCTGTCCTTCCTGAACAGTTTATCCCCATCCATGACCATGCTCCAGTCATGCGAGCTATCCCACAAAGTCTCTGTTATTGCAATCAAGTCATAGTTCCTTGACTGTGAGAGGACTTCCAATTCTTCCTGCTTGTTTCCCAGGCTTTGTGCATTTGTGTACAGACACATGAAGTAACTTGCCAGTTGCCCTGATTTCTCAGGAAAAATGAGAACAACTCTCCTGTATCCCCCTCCTGCTTGTGCTTCCTTCAGATCACTGGCTTCCCCACTTAGCTCAGGACTTTGCTATCCATTCCCTGGCAAATCTAGTTTAAAGCCCTCCTCACTAAGTTAGGAAGCCTATCTCTGAAAATGCTCTTCCCTCCCTTTGTCAGGTGGATCCCATTTCTTCTTAGTGATCCTTCTTGGAACAACATCCTGTGGTCGAAGAAACCAAAGCCCTGCTGGTGACACCACCTGTCTAGCCATGCATTGATCTGCAGGATGCATCCTCTCTTGCCTGTGCCCTTTCCCTTGACTGGAAGAATCACGGAAAATACCACCTGAGCCTCCATCCTCTTCACCCTTGCCCCCACAGCCCTGAACTTAGTTTTGATCTACTCAGGGTCTCCCCTGGCAGTATTGTTGGTGCCCACTTGGATGACCAGCATAGCAGTCACCAGGCTGGATGAGGCTCAGTAATCTGTCTGTGACATCTTGGATCTGGGCTCTGGGCAAGCAGCAGACCTCCTGAGATACCAGATCAGGCTGGCAGATGTTTGCCCCTTTCACCCACAGAAGGGAGTCTCCAACCACCGCTACCCATCGCTGCTTCTTGGTGGCTGTGGTTCTTGATCCTTTCCACCTTGGGGAGGCCTGGCCTGTCCTCCTCCACCAATAGAATATGCTCCTCCCCCTCTGTTGCTAGGGCTCCATATCTGTTCTTCAGACAAACTGCTGCAGGTGCAGATGAAGGTCAGAGGTCACAAGCTTCCAGCTTCCACCTTCCTGGGAGTCCACATCCTTTTCCTTCTCTAGTATTGCCTCTGGCAGTCCTTCCTCTACAGTCTTAGAGGTCTCCTCCAACATCAAATTGGTGAAGTCCTCATGGCAGAGGATGCTTCAGAGCCTTGCCACCTCCTCCTGGGGCTCTCTTGCCTACTCCTTGAGGGACACCACCAGGAGGCACTTCTCACATTGTAGGCAGTCCCCCACCTGGCTGCCGCTAGAAGGAACTTGCAAGCCACAGTCTGTACAGTGCCAAACTGTGACCTAGCTGGAAGCCTCGATGGTGAGCTGTCCTGCCTGGACAGACACCTCGCAGTTGCAAACAGAGAAAGAACTGGCAATGACAGTGGCTCTGTCCAGTGACATCCTTCAGCCATTTCTCTGGGTCTCTTAATCTACTGCCTCTCTCTTCTTGCCCCTCTTTCCAAGCAGACATTCCCTAGTAAACTCCCTGGAAGCTGCCCTGTTCACTGCTCCTTGGTTTAAAAAGTTTCCCTTTTCCCTGCTTCCGCTCACCGAGCTTATAGTGAAGAAAGGTGAGAGTTTCCAGGCAAACTCCCTAGTGAACTCCCCCTTACTCAAGTCTAACTCCTGAGCTTTAGCTACTATACTAAGCTGCTGTGTCGCTTGTATATCATGGATTTCATGATATTTAGGAGCAATTTTAAAAACAACTGCTGATTCCTGACTTGGCACCAGCACGAGGAAATCTAATATTTTGCACATGTCCACTATGAAACACTTCTTCAGCGTCACTATGCCACTGTGTAAAACAAAAGCACTGTAGCTCAGTGAACAATAGCTTCTGTAGCCTGAAATCTGGCACACATTTCTTCCACAGCAACTTCAGATATAGTGATTTGATTTCACAGCAACTTTGCCTCTGTAATCCCTGCCCAGGGATTACAAGGAGTTAAGGAGAGAAGTGGGGGTGGGCACACCAAGACCAGGAAAACCAGACCCAGAAAGCCCCCAGGCTTCTTTGAGGGCTAGGAGGAGGGGAAGTGGGAAAGAGGAGCTGCACGGTGGGAGTCATTTTGCCCAGAGCTGTGTGAAAGGAGCAGGAGAGGTCTTGTTCCCTGATATGCTCTGTGCACCATTGAAAAAGGCCCTGGGGATATTGTGGAAGAGCCTGGTCTGAGCACAGCTGGGAGAAGGATCAACTTTGTCCCATTTTCAGAAACTACCCCACTGAACAAAAATTTTCATTTGAAGAAACCAATGAGATGCCCAGCACATTGTCTCATACCACTGCCTCAAAGCCACTCAGTTTGGAAACTGCTTAGTGTGCTGGAAAGCAGGGGTGGGAACCTGTCCCATTTTGAGATTCAAGAAATATGGTCACACCATCCTTCTGTGTGTTGCTGCTGGCAGTAACAAGGGACAGGTTCAATTACTCCAGGGTTTCTTCTTGAAAGCACAAATAACACCAGCTGGAGTACTTTTCTGGGAACCTGGAAGGCTAGATTATACTGCCAACACTCTTGATAAACAATATATCCCTATCATAAGCTAGAAGTCCAAGGGTTTAAAACGTAAGTTGTAGTAATAATTAGAAACAAGCCATCTCTTTTCTAAAGTTGTTATTTTGCAGCAAAGTAATGAAACTGTGGTTTACTTTGCTACACAGGCTACTCCAGCTTGACTGGGAATTGTACCATTGCTCATCTTTCAGGCAATGATGACTACCTACCTGAAAAGCCTGGCTGAAAATCCAGACCTAATCTCTTCACTCCTCACCACACAGCAATAACTGACACCTCATCTGAAAGGTGGCTCAGATGTGCTCAGATGTGAAGCCTCCTCCATCACACCTCACCTCTCTAGGGATTACTCATGTGAGTGTCCCCTGTTCCCACTGCCTGGTAAGGTAGTGTTGCACTGATCTCCTATCTCCCCAGCCCTGTTTCCTTGTTCAGTGGACTCTTTCATTTGCCCATTGGCATATGAGGAACTTCACCTCTTCACCAATGGCCACAAAGACAATGAACATATATCTCCCTACCCTCTCTGCCTTCACTGCACACTTTTTGAAATCTCCCCTAGTATAACTAACATGTTCTTGTGCCCTTGAATCCATTAAGTGAGGCAGAGTGATTAATTATTTTAGCCTCTTTATGGCATCACTGTTAACTTGCTGCGCATTCATATTTCCAATTATATAAATGATAGCCTTAAAATAAGGAGGACATGGATTATTGAACTATTTATAATCAGAGCTGTCCAGAGCAGAAAAAAATCCAAGCGGGCATAAGAAAGCAACAAAAGTTAATGATTCAAAGATAAAATAGTATGCTTTAATTTAATGGGTGTGTGACAAATGCAAGGAAATTAGAAACCAAAAGGTACCTTGCCAGGATGAAAATCATAGGATAGTTCCTCAGCTGGTGCAAATCAGCAGTTTCAAATGAAACCTGCCTATCTGAGGCACTTATTGTCCCACAACACCACATAAATTGAGTGCCTCACTATGTGTAATGCATTTATCTTTGCAATACAACCCCCCATTTTTCAGATGGAAAGCTGAGTAACAGGGAGCCTGAGGGCTGCTCCCAGGACCTTTCCACCAGTGTCAAACCTTAGAAAGAAGTCCAGGTAGTCACTTCAGAGTGGCATAGAGTTCATTCCCAGAGCTGCTCTCAAGCCCTCTGTTTTGGAGATACTCAGGACTTCTCTAAGACATCTACATTGCCTGATTTCCAGAATCTGTCAAGTACAGAGCAGGAAATGTGTGGGTGGGTCACATTAGTTTATGGCAGCACTTCCAAATTCAGCATGGTGGCAGTGCAGACATGCCCTAAATCAGGGGTTCCCAACCATTGGACCATGAAGGGTTGGCTGCTGGTTTGCAAGAGGGCTGGCTGCTGGACTGGAAGTGACCGCAGACCAGCAAACATTGGAATGGAAGAGATCGGCATACTGCGGATTCAGCTTTTATATTGAGTATAAAAGAGGGTTGGCTACCTGCCTGCAGTATGCTGGTCTGTGGCTTGGTGGTCTGCGGTCACTTCCAGTCCTCGGCTTGCTGATTCTCGACACAAAAAGGTTGGGAACCCCTGCCCTAAATGACCGACCCCAGGTTCCTTTAAGCATAACATAGTCAGAGAGAATGGGAAATGATTGGACAACAAAATTAACCAGGAATCTTGGAGTCCAGTTCCCTATGAAGCTGGTTCCACACTCTAACTATGGCCAATATAAACAGAGCTACTGAGCTTGACTATGTGGAAACCTTTACATTCAGAAAAGGTTCTGAGAATCACAGATTCATAGATAATTAGGGTTGAAAGGGACCTCAGGAGTTCATCTAGTTTAATCCCCTGCTCAAAGTAGGACCATATCATCCTAGCCAAGGCTTTGTCTAGACGGGTCTTAAAAACGTCCAAGGATAGAGAGTCCGCCATCTCTCTGGGTAACCTGTTCTAGTGCTTTACAAACCTCCTAGTGAAAAAGTTCTTCCTAATATCTAACCTAAACTTCCATTGCTGGAATTTGAGATCATCTCTCCTTGTCCTGTTCTCTGCCACCACTGAGAACAGTTTAGCTCCATCCTCTTTGGAATTACCATTCAGGTACTTAAAAGCTGCTATTAAATCCCTCCTCAGTCTTCTCTTCTCCATACTAAACAAGCCCAGTTCCCTCAGTCTCTCCTCAGAAGTCAATGTGTTGTAGTGGGGGGCCCAAAACAGGACACAGTACTCCATACGTGGCCTCACGAATACTGAATAGAGGAAAAGAATCACTTCCCTTGATCTGCTGGCAACACTCCTACTAATGCATATCAGTCTGCTGTTAGCCTTCTTCACAACAAAGGCACACCGCTGGTTCATATTCAGCTTATCCACTCCAGCATATCCACTACTCCCACAAGCTTGGTGTCATTTGTAAACTTCCGAGGGTGCACTCCATGCACTGGGTTGTTGATGAAAATGCTGAACAAAACTGTCCCCAAGACTGACCACTGGGGCACTCCACTTGGCATTGGCTACCAACTAGACACTTAGCCCAATGATCCAGCTAGTTTTCTATCCATCTTATAATCCCTTCCTCCTACCATTAGTTCCTCAGCTTGCTTGCAAGAATGTTGTGGGAGACCATATCAAAAGCCTTGCTAAAGTCAAGTCATATCACTTTTTACTGTTCTTCCTGCATTCACAGAGCCAGTCATCTCATCGTAGAAGGCAACCAGGTTGGTCTGGCATGACTTGCCCTTAGACAATCCATGCCAACTATTCCTAGTCACCTTCTTCTCTTCCAAATGCTTAAAAATGAAGTCCTTGAGGGCCTGCTCCATATTTCCAGGGACTGAGGTGAGGCTGACTGGTCTGTAGTTCCCTGGATCCTCTTTCTTCCCTTTATTAAGGATGAACAATATATTTGCTTTTTTCCAATCCTCCAAGATTCCTCCTGAGCACCATGAGTTTTCAAAGATAATGGCCAGCAGCTCTGCAATCACATCAGCCAACTCCCTTAGCACTCTTGGGTGCATCATGTCTGGCCCTATGGATTTGTACACATCCAGCTTTTCTAATAGTCCCTAACCTGTTCTTTCAGCACTTTTGGCTGCTCACCTCCTCCCCAAACTGTACTGCCAGGTACAGTACTTTGGGAGCTGACCTTAGGCCTGTGAGGACTAAGGTGAAAAGGGCATCAATTACTTTAGCCTTTTCTGTATCATCTATCAGTAAGTTGCCTCCCCCATTTGTGCTAGCTGTTTGAAGAAAGTCTCATCCATTTCATCCTCCTGGTCTTGTGGTCTATATCAGACACCAACCACAATGTCACCCTTGTTGCTCTCCCCTTTGTCCCCAACTCAGAGACTTTCAACAGGCCTATATGCAGTTTCATACTGGAACTCTAAGCAATCATACAATGCTTTTGCATAAAGCATAACTCTTCCTCCTATTCTCCCCTGCCTGTCCTTCCTGAACAGTTTATACCCATCCATGACAGGGCTCCAGGCATACAAGCTATCCCACCATGTCTCTGTTATTCTCTTGTCAATTAATTTCTCTAAAAAGTCTTTTCCTCACTTCTTGGTTACTGTTATTTAACATCTATATTAGAGAAAATACTGGGACCCCTGCAGATGGCAGGGATCTCTTTTCGGACAGCTCAGCTCACTGCTGCCTGAGATGCTCATATCCTCCATCCACACTGGAAGCTTGGCTTCATCTACAATGCTGCCGAAAGCTACCCAGACCATGCCAGAATTTCATGGGGTTTAGTCACGTTGGGGTAGGAGCTGGATCTTAAAAGGATTAATGCTGAAAGAATTGATACCCTTGAGTATTTCTCTGCCTGAGGGTGACCTAGCATAAGTATCCTCAGCCAGGTTTCCTTTCCCCATCTAGCCATAGCTCCTTAAGCACACAGAGGGAAATTCAGCTCAGTACCAAGGTCCAGTGTGGCCGGGAGTGGGTGAGTAACAAAATCTCTGTCCCTGGGACTCACCTGCCATGCTTTGGAATGATGGAAGAATAAGAAGTTAATTACCCAAAGAGAGAGGGTGTAGTAAATCACCCCAAAAGCAGGAGAAAAGAAAATTAGTTTATTAACAACTTCCCCACAGGTTGTGGAGCACCCTGGCTCTTCTCACAGCTCATGGTCTCCCCTTTCCCCACCACTGTGCAGCCCACTCCCACAAGTCAGTCAGCTCCACTCCAGTCCCACCCTCTTTTCTCTTTCCTGCAGCACCAGCAGATCCTTTCTCCGTGGGACCTTCTCTCAGCCAGTAAGTTTCTCCTCCTTTCCTCACCTCCTCACTTCACCAGTCACTGTGGTAACCTACACCCAGTCAGTCGGTCTTATCCGCAAGCTGCTCCAGTGCTGGGTCTGCCGCTCCTGGTGTCCCTGCTGAATCTCTCCACATTGCACCCCAAGGGGCAAAGGAAAACCCCTTGCTGTGGGCTTAAGTAGCTTCTGGCTCCTAATCAGTTAATATTCATCTCAGGTGGGATCCCCTTCCCAACTGTGTTTACTAAGTAATTAACTTTGCCCTGTCCCTCACCTGACTACCTGCAACTTAGTAACATCAAAGGAACAGGGCTGTCTTTGCCCTCTTGCATCCAGGTTAGGACACAGAAGCCCTCTGACATCCCACTTAAATCCTCAGAATAAGACCTAAGTGCCACTTTGGTGGCATATAGGCTCTAGTGCTATAGGGTAAATTTCAGCCATGCAACCTGATGAATGGAGTCCAAAACTGATAGACTCAGGGAATTTCTGGAAACGTTTGGTCCTTTCCACCCTTCAAAATGGAAAACTAAGCATGGTCATTTGGGGGCCATGTTAGTATCTGAGATTTTTATTCCATTTTTGCTTAACCCTGATTCAGCCTCAGTCTTCATAGAACTAAGAAAAGACTAAGGAAGGACCCACCCAGTTGAACCATTGTGTCATCAGTGATCTAGGAGACAGAGCTGGACAGAAGTGTTATGTAAGCTCAGCATTTTTTTCTTTTTTAGTGAAAAGTCCTTAACCCCTAAAAGTTCATTTAATTAAAAAAAAATGTCACTGGTATTTTTGACTTTCAGTCTCTTTCCCCCTAGCCCCCTTTCCTTCTTAAAAAGAGAGAAAGGAAGAAAAAGAAAGGAACATTTCAGGGAAAGAGTGAGGGCAGGGAATAAACATTTTCCCACATTCACATTACCAACAAAAAAAATAAAATTATTGTTTACCCTGTACATCATGGTGGCACATTCTGGCTCTTCTGAAGCCATTATTGTTTATTATTTCATCTTTATTTAAATATGTTAGAGATTTCCTGTCACTGAAATCCTTGAATCAGTGACTGAAGCTTTGGAGTCATTACAATCTTTTGTGTTACGATATATGCGAACCCATTTATTGGCATTTCCTCCAAAATCCAACGTTTTTAGTGTATAAAAGAGACAGCGTACATGCATCAGCCTTTTTTGCAAATGAATGTACCTCAGTGAAGTTACATTTGATTCATTTTAATTATATAGAAAATTTCTATGTGCTCAGCACCATGCCTTTGCATTCATTTAAATAACAATACTGAATAAGTTTAGGGAATCTACCCATGTACAATTTAAGAATTCTGATTGATTTTATGAAGTCTACATATAACTCAAACCCTTACTGTATAGAGTTACTGGGACCTGGTCTCCTATCTTACAAAACCTGTCTAGAAACAGTGAAAGGACAATCAAAAGAGTAGTTAACGTGGAAGCCCCTGCCCTGATAGAATAATGAAAATACTAACAAGGCTGGCTAAGCTAAAGGCAAATGTTTTCTCCCCAGGTTGCCTGCAGGAGGTAGCCTCCAGCAAGGGGAATTTACTAGCAAAAAAGGAATACAAAGGAAAAGGTGGCCAAAGCTGCTGTTAAAAAGGCACATACTATCGGTGTGGGGAGAATCTCTTGATCACCAGGCATAAGCAAACAAAGAAGGGCTTATATCAGAGGAAAGAACCTGGAGGAAGGTTCCTGAAAGATCCTGATGTCTGAGCAGGAGGAAAGAAGGGTCTTGGGTTGGAAACAGACATCACCTTTTGTTGCCTTTGTGCCACCTCTAGCAGGACCAGGGCCCAGGCATGGCCATGACATCCCCTGGTGACCAAGTGACTCCTGCCCCACTCTGGCTTCTTGAGGTACCCTCCCATTTCTATATCTTTCCTGCCATGCCTTGATGTATCTTATAATACTTGTAGACATACTTTTCCTGCAGCCTGCAAAGCCAGACTGCCTTCCTTGCTCCAGGCACTGGTTTTATATGGCCCTAAGCACCTCCCCTTACAGACAGGTGGCTCCTCAGCCACTTATTGGTGCTACCCTTTTGCTCAATGGCCAGCCTGCCCTCTGCTGCAGCCCCACGGAGCACACTTAGCCTGCTGCACTTTCCACTGATAAAGTGACAGGAGCCTCTGGCTCCCTGCCACACCACAATAAACATTTTGGCACAAAAGTCAAGCAAACAAATATCCATGCCCCTTGCCGTACCACAAATGCCCCAGATTTGTGGCCAAGACACAGGTGGTATCAATTTGTGCTGCTATTTAGCAGAAAATGTGTGTTTGCTTTACAGTGTGAGAGCAAGGACAGCCTGGAGCTGCCTGTGCTCTCCAGCTGCCTCAGGCAGGGGCTTCTTGCAGTTTGAAGTGCCCAATTCTATGCACCCAGGCAATCACCTCAAATCCTGGTAGTTCCTGCTTAGCTTTCCCATTTTACAGAAACACATGCCAGGCAATCTTGGGGCATGTCTCCATGAGCAGGGAAAGCCTGGTTTACCCACTTGCAGAGACCCACCCTCAGGATCTCTTGAGCATATTTCCATATTTGGGAAAAGTTGGGGTTTCCTCACTTATGCAGAGGGGGGCCAGAGATTCCTGGGGACGTGCCTCTGTAAGTAGGGAAAGCCAGGGAGGTATTCCTAGGTCCTGAGGGGCCAAATCCTGCACAGAAATTGCCAGATTGTGCAGGACCAGGCTCCTCAAACACTGAGAGAACATGTCCCACAGTTTTTGTGCAGCATCAACAAGTGGGACAATACATTTCAACAAATCCTGGCTCATCTGATCTGCTTCATTTGGCAATGTCTGTTTCTAGCTTTGGTGCCTGAGAGGGACTGACCGAGGCTGAAGGGCATAACAACATGTATGGAATGTGGAGGGAGAAGCACAGGTTGCAGAGGGGAAGAGTTAGGAGCTAGTAGCAGTTAGTCTGTGTGTGCATGGCTAAAATTTTAGTTGCAGTCATAACATCTGTATAACAAGTTCTCTTAATAAAAGAATAGTTTAAGCTTTAAAAATACAGAGTATCTTCATGTTATTACTCAGCACTGGGTATATGGAACATTGTGGTAGTTATTGGTTTGGTGAGATCCACAGTGAAGAAGAAAATATAATCAGTAGGAAGACAAAGTGGCCAGCAGAAATGTAGCAAACAGGAAACACAAATGGACTCATGTCACCAGGAACGCTTTACTTAAGACAAAAAATAATTGGCACCATCATGAGAGAAGCAGAAGCAAGACTGAATCTACTTAAAGACATAAGTATGACAGATAATCTTGGCTCAAATGATCTAATTGGGGATAGTCCTGCTTTGGAAGGCGATTGGACTAACTGAGCTCCTAAGGTCCCTTCCAACCCTAATTATCTATGAGTCTATGCTTCTGTGATGACTAAAAAAACCAAACAAACACAAAATAAATCTTTTTTTCCCGACCTCTGTGGGAGAAAAGGACAAGAATTGAATAAGATTTTATTGTGATCCCATATTCAAGAGTAATTTTTTTTTACCTGAACCCAGGAATCAGGAAAGGGAATAGATACTTACTTTACAAACTGAGAGCTGTCACATCCACACGTGATTTGAAAACATAAAATATTCCCTATTTATGGGTAGGATCATTTTTGAGATACATGATTCCAGCTCACAGGAGAGATTTGTATGAGAAACATCTCTAAACCTGAAGAAATACCTCCAAGTAACAAGGGCAGCTGAACTGACATGCAAAACAATCAAACAAAAACAGCTATGACTGCAAAATAAACACACAAGCTAAAATTAAAGGAATTCAATACACAATATTCTGATACTGGGAGTGGGCAAACACAGGCAACTAATAAGCCCCATGACACAGGAGACCCTTGACAACTAATAAATCCCTTACATGGGTGGGGAACTGATTTGTGATCTGTCTCTCCTCATGGAAAAGCAGGGTGACATTTTTATATTTGTTTTATATTTAGAAAGAACCACATTATATTTTTTAAAAGAACAATATATTACTTGATCCTGTTCTTATTGTTTAGGCTTCAATCTAATATACATTTGATCAATTAAAAACAGGACTATGGGGCTTGGGGCAGAATCCCAAACCCACTGAAGTTAATGTGGAACTAATGACTTAAACATTAGGGATGTGTGAAGCTTCAGTTCACGATTCAATTTGGAGAAGATTTGGCTCAATTTGGAAGCTAAATCACCAAATCCATATTGAATCAGAAGGAGGAAAAAACCCTCCAAATTGATTCAGAGGCTCTGAATCAATTCAGAAAAGATTTGGAGGTTCAGAAGACACTCTCTCAGGGGAACAGAAACTAAGAAGAGGGAGGGGGAGCAAGGGGTGAAAGACTGACATCTTTAGCTGGCCAATGACAGTGATCGTTCCCTGAGTCCCCTTCCAATCACAGTGCTCTGGAGGAGGGACATAGAAATAGTATATAAGCCTGTGTCTGAGGGCTTTCTTTGCCTTTTGTGAGCTGTTTCTGCCTGAGCAGTAGCGTTGGAAAGGTACTGGACTGGTTTGGCTTCTTACCTAGTCAGTCTCCTGCTACTTTCTGTTCTTGGAAAGGATTAGATATAGCTTACTAACCAAAATCCTTCTACTTAACCCTATCCAATCCATTTCTTTCAATTTATATTTGTTCTTGGTTTTTTTTCCCAACAATTTTTAAAAAGAAAGCTGTGTTTTCCCTGGCAGTGTGATCCATCACTGTGCAGGGAAGCACATACATTACACAAACTCACATATACATACATCATAGAAGAAGTAGTCAGATATTATTAAAGAGAACAGAACACAGAAGAAGTGAGACAGTCATAAAAGAAATTATTTTAGTTACACACACAACAGTAAGCACAACACAGAAGAAGAATTCAGATAGAGATTCAGATTATTAATATGACAGAAGTCAGGCAGTCATAGAAGAAGAAGAAATTGTATACAGTTATTATTATTAATTATAGTTACATACAGATGAAAGACAACACAGAAGTCAGATAGAGATTTAGATTATTAAGCACAAAACAAGTCAGACAGTCATAGAAAAAGAAGAGATATTATTTTAGTTAGACACACAACAGTAAACACAACACAGAAGAAGAAGTCAGACACAATCATAGAGAAGAAGAAGATATATATTATTAGTTAGTTACACACACAGACACATATTCTAGCACAGGAAGCATTAATATGAAGCGTGCTAGAAAGGCGGGTGCCAGCTCTTCTGGCAGGGGAGGGAGAGGGGCTAGAGGGGGTAGCGGGAGACCTTGAGCTGCAAGTCCCTCCCCCCACCTTAAACATAGATGCATGCCATGAGTCTTCTGCTGCCAGTGGAAGCAAGGAGGTGGGAGCAGTACCTGTCCCTGCACCTGAACAACCTCCCCTAACACCAGAAATAGGCACCATCAGCAGAATGACAGTCTCTTCCACCACAATTTCATCTTCCAGCATGAGCCTCCCACTGCCAGATGAGGCGCTGGATCTGGAACCAGGGGACCTGAGTACCCTAGGTAAAGAAATTCTGGGGACTGAGGGGGAATTTGATTTTGTGCTCCACACCCCTCAAAATTCCCCTAGACCCAGGTTTCCTTTTTGGGAAGGCACCTCAGAGGAGGCTGTGGAGACAAGTGGTTCAGCTGAGTCAGCTCCTCCTGTTGTTGTGCCTGTGCCTGCTGAGGAGGCGGATAAGGCAGAATCTCTACCCTCAATCCAGGAGTGGGGGCGGGGGTAGTGTACTGTGGGATCATTTTGAGGTAGCAGATGATCCCAAGTATGTTATCTGCCAGCACTGCCAAAGGCAGATCAGCCAGGGCAGGGAGGTGAAACACTTCACCACCACAGTGATGCTGCTGCATCTCAGAAGGCAGTACCACCTTGTCCTTCTTCCTCTACAGCCTGGCACCACTATTAGTGTGCCCAAAGGGAAGTCCCCTGCTCACTCCAAAGTCCCCATCCCCCCAAAGCAGAGAGAGGCAACCCTGGAACAGCGGGGGAATGCTGCAGGCAAAGAGGGGCACATTGCAAGAGCAAGCGAGGTCACCCAGAGCGTTGGGGAGATGCTTGCTCTGGATGACCAGCCCTTCTCCTTAGTTGAGTGGCCAGGGTTCAGGCAGCTCATGGCGCTCATGGCCCCATCCTACCAAGTGCATGCACATACCACCTTTAGCAGGATGGTGGTGCCCTCCCTGTATAAGACATGCAGGGAGTACTTGAGGGAAGAGCTGCAGAAGGCAGAGCCGCAGGTAGCCTTGCACTTTGCCTCTGACATTTGGAGCAGCCGGGATGGAGATCACACCTACCTCTCCCTCACAGGCCACTGGTGCAATCAGTTAGGCTGTTGGTGGGTTCTCCTTCAAGCCAAGGTGATGAATGAGTCCCACATGACAAGGGAGATCACAGTGGCCAAGAACTGCATGGTGCAGGGGTGGCTTATTTGGCAGGGCAAGCTCACCCACGGGTTCATGGTCACTGACAATGGGGCCAATATGGTCAAGGCCATCCATGATGCCAACTTTGTTGGCATCCACTGTGTGGTGCACAAGCTGCACCTCATAGTTAGGGATGCCTTGGAGAGGGACAGGGCTGCTGGTGATGGCACCATCACTACCACACAGCTGATTTCAAAATTCAGGAAGGTGGCAGGCTACTTCCACTGCAGCATCAAGGGGGAAAAGATGCTGCGGGAGAAACAGGCAGAGCTCAGCATCCCACAGTACAAAATCATGCAGGATGCGGAGACTCAGTGGAACTCCACACACCTGATACTGGAAAGGCTGGTGGAGCAATAGAAGGCCATCCATGAGATGGCTTTGCTTGGGGAGATTGGGATCAGCAGCTCCCTTAACAGAGCTGAGCAGGATACCATCTCCCAGATCTTGGTGGTCCTCAAGCCCATCCTCAAGGCCACTGAGACACTCAGCACTGGCGATGACCTCCTTAGCAAGGTGATCCCTGTAGTGAGGGAACTTGAGAACCAACTGGAGAAGTTCCAGGGGATCAATGTTCCTGGCTGGGGCAGGCCACTGTCACCAGACATGCAGGCACTGGTGAGGCAGCTGAAGGAGGGCATCAGGAGATGGCCAGATCCCTTGAGGTCCAGTACGGTTCACATGATGGCAGGCATGTGCAACCCGAGGGTGAAGGGGAACAAGTGCGCCAGCAACACCAAAACCCTCCATCTCTGCACAGAGGTGCTGATCAACGGAGTCAGGGAGGCAGAAGGCCAGAGGTGAGGGGATGTGGAAGAGGGGGATCTCAGCATCAGCCAGTCTCCTCCACATCAGCTGCTGCCAATGTGGGTCAAGGGCATGGCTTCAATGTTGGGGTCCAGACGCACCAGACCCCAGCCTCAGACAGGTAGTGCCAAGGCTTTGGTGGCTACCTATCTCACCGAGGATATGGAGCTGATGGACTGCAACCCCTCGGCCTATTGAGCAACCTGCAGCCAGATGTGACAGGATCTGGCCACAGTTGCCCGGGAACACCTGTTCTGTCCATCGACCAGTGTTCCGAGCGAGACGGTGTTCAGCATTGCTGGGGATGTTGTGACATACCGCTGCACCTGCATGGATCCTGGTTTGGTGGAACAGCTGGTATTCCTCAAGGTGAAACTCCCGCTGCTGGAATTCCCCAAGCTCCACCTGCAGACAGAGTGAGCACCACCCTCCTCACTCTGTCTGCACCTATTTCTATTTTATTTTTTTAACCTAGTTAATGCCCTGCTCTCTGAGCTGGAGGTGGCACTCAGTATCACCAGCCAGCAGGGGAAGAAAATGTCTGTTAGGGTAATGATATGGATTTTGGATGTTGGGGTGATGATATCAATTTTGGGGAGTACTGAGTGTGCAGCTGAATGAAGGCTTTTTCCTGTGTCTCAGCAAAAAGCTGCTGGTCACAAGATTGGATGATATATTAAAAGGTAACCTCAGCAAAAAGCTGGTGGTCACGAGGCTAGCCAATATATTAAAAGCAGCTAACTTAGCTGATGCTTAAGTAAGCCGATTCTTAACAAAAGGATAGGGTGCAAAGTGCATGATGTGTTAAGCACCTAGTGTCAGGAGACAAAAGCAAAGATACAGCCTTGGAGATGGGGAAGTCAGCAAGAAAACCAGCAAGAAGCAGTGAGAAACTGCAAAGTGACCAAAAGAAGATAGGGGTCAAAAGTTGAACACATGCTCTTAACAGAGATGCATGTAAATGAATAAAATGCATTGGCAATACCCTGTTAATGAAGTAAACAGTAAACAGAGGAGGAAATTGAAATGGGAGGAGAAATGGCTGGAACCAGAGGTGGAACAAGGTGGAATAAATGTTAATATTTATGAACCAAGGTATATAAATATTGGAAAAAACTGTTGTGCAGTGCGGCTCCCCATATTCTGTTGGTGTGGGAGCTAGTTGAAGCTGTCTCCGTTCTGAATAAGGCTGTTGTGAGCAATGTGTGCTGGTGTTTGCTCCCTGCTCTGCTCTGGCTAATGAGCAACAGGATCTATGAGTAATTGGACCATCGCCTTCCTAGTTGTTGGGCGCCTCATGGAGTCAGGGTCTAACAATGTCCCTGCTGAGCTTCTGTGCCCGGATGAACTTAGAGGTATGATCTGGGGTTATGGGGGAAGGAGGAGAGGTCCTAGTCCTGGGCATAACCACTAAAATTGCACTCTGCCAGGGTCAGGAGGCCTGGTGGGACTGCTGGCAGTGTGGCAGCCCCAGGAAATGCCAGAACTGAGGATCTGGTGAAAAGTTGGTAGGAGGCACCATAACCTCCAGCCACCACATGCATGCATGCACACAGTCCTGGCTGGGGAAAGCCCTGACCCATCAAGTCTTTGACAGGCCTGAGGCTTGCTGGTTGCAGTGGAGTTGTGAGGCTCCAGGTGAGCTCAGCTTAGCTGCCTGGGATGCCAGCTTTTGGGTTGAAAAACCCTTTGTTGGGCTGAGGAAGCACCTGCAGCTTGTGTGTGTGCTGTTTCTCGATGGAAGGAATAGTAAAAAAGCCAGAGGCTGGCATGCAATGCAGGCAGGAAAGTCAGTCAGTGAAAATGGAAATGGAGGCATCAGCGGGTGAGAGACAGGCTGGGGTTACAGGGGAAGGGGGATGTAGCAGGTAAAAGTGGAGAGGTACCTGGGGAATCAGATGTCCAGCAGGTTGTAGTATATCATAAATCCAATGTCTATTTTGAGTTCATGAGTTCCTGTACCTAGGAGGCTGATGAAGTGAAGTTCATAGGCCTGGCTGTGAAAAGTGGTTTGCAAATTCCCTTTTTGGATTAGGCCTGAGAGAGTGGATACAGAGTGTTTTTTTGGAGAGAAATGTGCCCCCTCAGGTGGTTGGGTATTGTTGTCTTTGATAGATTCTTGTGCAGTTTGTGGGGGTACTGAGATATGTTGGCAGGTTTTGTATTTTGAGCTGTAGGAAGTTGGCTTCTGGTGACAAGGTTAGTGAGGTTCAGTGCTTGTTTGAATTTACCACTTTACACAGATGCGCCTATAAACTGAACTTCATCAACCTCCTAGGTACAGAAACTCACGGACTCAATATAAACATTGGAATTCTGAAACATTACAACCTGCCAGACATCTGACTCCCCAAGTACCTCTCCACTTTTACCTGCGCTGCTACATTCCCCCTGCCCACCCCCTCCGCCCCAGAGTCTGTACTTCACCCCCTGATGCCTCCATTTCTATTTTCACTGACTGGTTTTCTTCCCTGCATTGCATGCCAGCCTCTGGCTTCTTTACTATTCTTTCCATTGAGGAACAGCACACACACATACTGCTGGTGCTTCCTCAGTCCAGCAAAGGGTTTTTCAACCCGAAACCTTGCTAAGATATATTTCTGTAACTATTCAGTTGGTCTGCTAAAAGATACCAGATTAGATTGAGCCAAAGAACCTTGTCTGCCAGTGCCATGTCCTTAGACCAACATCCCTCCCACCTAACCAGAAGGATGCAGGGTCCTGGGCACATCTAAGCCCCAGGGCTGGGGCTGGCAGGGAGACTTCTCTGGCAGCTGCTGGAGAAGAAGCTCCTGTAGGAGAGAAAAGAAAGGTTCTGTGGCAGTTTGGCTGCCTAAGATGCTGCAGGTGCTACTTTGCTGCTCACTAAGTTATTATTTTACCTGTTGTTATTTAAAGAGGTGGGCCAGGATGAGGATGTAGGGGAGGAGGAGACCTCATTGGGGTACAGTACTGTGTCATGTAGAGGCCCTAGCACCAGTGAGGGCGTGCCTTAACACACACACACACACACACACAGTCACCCGTGTCACAAGTTTTGCTTTTCAGCAGCTTGAGGTGCATTTTCCCAGAAACCTCTGCACCTATCTTCTTGAAAGCTAGCAGGCTTCATGGCCTCAGAAGGGGCTACCATGCCTGCAGTGCCTTAACACACACAAGTGAGATGAGTTGTTCTTGTCAGCAGCTTGAGGTAGTTTCCCAGAAACCCCTGTACCTATGTCCTTGAAACTTGGCAGGCTTCATATCCACAGAAGGGGCTACCATCTCTACAATTTTTATCCACATCAGCCCCAAATTGACAAAGTTATAGGTATTTCAGTGATTCCCCAGTATAGTCTATAGCAAAACCTCTGAATCGCTCCAAATCAGCACCTTGGCCAAATCGATTTGGGACAATGATCCCAATCTCCAAATTGAATCACTGTCCTCTAAATCGGCTGAATCTGAATCAAATACTTCCTTATTTGCATGGGCCTATTAAACATGCCTCATTGAAGACAGTAGCAAATCTCACACAGACTTGGTAAGGCACAGAATCAGCCCTTCCACAAAAAACCATCATTATAAGTACATGGCACTTGCAGCAAACCTGGTACAATCCGGAGTACAGAGAAACAACAAGAATAAGGATGTAATTTATGTGGGGTTTTAAAAATTATTTTATTAGTATTTTGTAAAAGATACTTTGGATAAAATTAAATAAAAAATGAAAGCTCTTTTTGTAGAAGTCTAATAACATTTTATTTATCGTTACAAATTCTCAGATCTTTTCCACCTGCATATATAATTCAAACTCGCCGCTTCATAGTTATCATTATTTTGTCACCATCTAGCCACCTCCTGTAATCCCTGTGATGTGAACCTTGTAATTCAAGAAAGGAAGTAAAGAGATTTTTCATGGATTTCTCATGCACAAACTCCACCACATTCTTTGAAGGCTTTGTACATTTTTAAAAGGAAATTTTCCCCTGAAAAAGAGCATTCAGGATGGTGTAAAGCTCCTTGAAAAATAGAACACTTGTGGCAGGGCCTTGAGCACTACAAGAGTGAGTCACTGACCTTAAATGAAATTCTGAAGCATTCAACACTTCAACTAAGGCTCTGTTGATTTTAGGACAAACTACATAGTTATTTATAAGCACATTGATATTGGAAAAGTTGTCTTCTACTTGATTGTTTCTGTGTTCTGTATCTCACACTTGCACTCTTTGCTGCTCCAAGCACTTTACATGGAAAACTACTAGAGGTGCACTGATACACTGGTCCGATATCAGATCAGTACCGATATGAAGAAAATTGTCTATATCAGATATCAGCCCTATAGGGTGAGTAAATGCCCATGCTGTGCGCAGCTGCAGTGCAGTGCAGAGCAGAGCCGGCAGTGTGAACAGCTGCCTCCAGCTGGTAAGTCGGAAGGGGAGGTGGGAGGGAAGGGTTGTGGGGGGGCAGATCAACGCCTCCTGCAGTGAGGGAGGGGACAGAGGCAGGTGTTGCCCAGCCAGGGCAGGGGGAGTGCGGGATAGAGCTGTGGTTTCTGGGGTGGGGGCAGCTCCTACTGCTGCTTGCAACCTGAGGTGGGGGGGGGCTGTGCATGGTTTGGGGTGGGCTGTAGGGTGGAGCTGGAGCCAGAGCTGTGCGGAGCTCTTCCCGCCTGGAGCTGGGTTCAGAGCTGTAGTGAAATTTGGGGTGGCTGCAGCATCTTCCTAGCACTGCTGGAGCCCGCTCTGAGCCCAGCCCCCAGCATGAAAAGCTCCACACAGTGCCAACTCTGGCTCCACCCCGCAGCTGCAGCCCACCTTGCACCGTGCAGATCTGGTGGCACACTTCCCTACCCTCCCAGGTTGGAAGCAGTGGCGGGAGCTGCCCCCTACCCCACAAGCCGTGGCTCTGTCCTGTGACCCCCCACCCCACCCAGAAAGCACCTTCCCCCTCCCTCACTGCAGGGGGTGTTGATCAACACCCCTCCCCTCCCCTTTCACCACACTGGATTTACCACCTGATGGCAGCTGTATTGGATATCGGATCAGTATTGGCTGACATGCCTTCTTAAATATTGGCTATCGGTATTGGGCCCCAATATCTCTATCAGTGAACCCCTAAAAACTACCTTCTTTACCAATCAGACTAAGCATGGAATTACTCACAGACTTTGTCCAACAAAGTAGAAAACTTATCATTAAATCCATATTGATTTATAGGCTATTGTTCTTTTTTACCCCTCAGGGTCTTTAGTACTTGTAATAATTTTTTAGAAGAATTTACACTGGATTCAAAACCCTGAAAACTTACTTCCATCCTCTTAGATTTTTGTTGGGTTCAATAAACTGTTATTAACATTTTATAAGTAATGAATTTAAAATTGGGTTTGTCTTTTAATGTCAAAGATTTTAATAATGTGCAACAAGATCTGAATGGTTTCATATTATTAATGGAGTATATTTTTCCAATCTAATTTAAGAGAATTGCTGCAAGTAAATTTTAAACCAGCTAAACAGTTCAGCTATCTAGGACCAAGCACATCTTTGCTACAAGTGTGAGCTAACTGGCTTGACATAGGGCTAGAGAGGGACAGAATGCTTAGGGAAGGATGAGGCAAGGATGGTTTGGGCCATGGTTTATCATAGTTATGGATCCACCACCCAGACCTTTAGCCTGCCTTTATCCCTTACCACTTTGTGATAGAAACAAAGCCTCTGCAGAATATAGCTGCAGAGTACACAGCAAATGTCACTCACTGCTTGGGCTCTCTGTACTGTGCCCAACCTGCACATGCCAAACTGGAGTTCACCCAGGAGTTCATTTCGCCCAGGAGTTTCTGTTCTGGCAATGAGCCAGTTAACAAGGCCTTTTTTGCAGAGGGTCTTCTACAGTTTCTGTAAGATAATATTTGGTATATTTAATGTTTTGCACATTATTCTTTTTTTTGAAAGAAGACAATTGTTGGCAGTAGAAAATATTTGCTCACAGAAACAGTGAGAGATTTCTGTTTCTGTGAAGAAAGAATAGAGCTAAGTGACTATTTTGTATGTATTCAAGAGTTAAGAATCATGTATTTATTTATTTGTTTGTTTTTCATTCAGTGCTATCCTACTGTTATTGAAGTATCCATCAAGGCCATGTAATATCAATAGATTCCAACATTAGATGGGGTTAATTGGAACATATGTTTCAGTCATAAAAGCACTGTACAACTAGGGGTGGAATCTTGGGGGGGAGGTGCTGTGGTGTAGCCACATCCCCTTTGACTTCTGGTCCACCCAAAGTTTAAAACCAACTGCCTGTCAGTGGCAGTAGCATTTCTATTCAGGCAGCAGTGAGGGATTGTAATAAGTGGGTGTCCCAGGGCTGGTCTAAATGTAGACCCACCCACTTGTTTCTGGGCAAACCCCCTGCCTACCTCACCTGTCGCATCTTGATGATAATGATTGATATATCTTAACAAGGCGGGAAACTGCCCATACTTGCCCTGATGGTAAGGGCTGATATACATGACTCTGACAACCCTTGTACTGTATCCCATGCTTCACAGGTGACATCTGTAGCCTCACACCCAGCCTAGCATTTGGCCTGCTTGTCTGGCCTAAACCCCAACCACTCAATCACTTGGGCTCCCAGCCTTTTAATGTTCCTTGAGCTCCCAGCCCAGTTTTACTCAGGGATCCCAGCCCCCTACCAATTCAGGGCTACAAGCCCCACTCTGTGCTCCAAGCCCTATATGCCCCACACTGGGCTTCTCACTATCCCCAGGCTTATCCCCTGCCCTCCACTGGGCCTCAACAATCCCTAATCCCTTTGCCCCAGGAGCTTCTTGTATAGCTCCCGGAAAGCTCAGGGCCCCACCTTCCTGGAGCCTCACTCCTGGCTCCTTTAGTGCAGCCTCAGAGCTCGCAGTGAGTCTGGGCACTACCCCAGGTCCCTTCCTGACCCAGGGCCCTGCCTCTAAACTCACCGTGAGTCTGGACTCTTGCTATCTTATTCAGGGTGTGCTCCCCTAGCCTTTCCCCTCCACAGGGTCACCCACAAGGCAGTGGGGGCTGAGGCTCTCGCACTCCATACTCGCCCTTCACTGGGGAGGCCCCAGATGTAGCATTTCCTGGAAGCTGCCCTGCCACAAGCAGCCCCACTATGCCATCCAGCCCTAGCATGGTGTAGTTTTAGGTCATGCCCCAGAACCAGGAGCCTCCTGCTATCCCCATGGCTCTTGCCCTTATCACCAAAGTGTCAGAAGCAGCAGCCCCAGCCAGGTTGTTAATCTGGCTGCTAGCAGCAAACTGCTGCTGACTCTGAAATTCAGAGCCCCTGTTCTTATAGGGCACAGCTGGGCCCTGTTACCAATGAGGCAGTTGTTCCCAATTGGGATTGCACTCAGCTGCAAGCTGCCTTGCTGCTGCTTGTGCCCCTGCAAGTAACACAGTACACCCTGTGCTCTGTTACAGGGAGTCAGTTGACTTCATGGCTCATTATAATCTACATGAATACTTCTAAACTCTTCATTCCATAGATTTTAACAACCTCTTTCCTTTTTAATGGTCTTTAATGGTTCCACTACTCAAGCTATCTTTACTTCCGCAATTCAGCTTGGCTGTTAGCTGCTTCTAGTAACAGCCCTGCAGACTGTTTTTGTTTTAACTCTAGATAAAAACATTAACTCAGGTGTGGAAATCTTAACTCATGTGAATGTTAGCTCAGGTGTAGAAATAACTTTCAGTGAAGCATTGGATGCACTGTAAAGATGTTGAAAAAGGTTAGATTTTTTTTATTAATTTGAAAGAGATACATGTAACTATAATGATTACAGGACTAATGAAGCAACATCTTTTGAGTATTTTTGCCTAGTTTGTTGTGTTTTTACATAAAATATATGCTATAGCAAATAAATGTACGTTCTAATGAAGGGTTTTCTTGTCTTGGTTTTTTTTGTTGTTGTTGCTTTAATCTTAAATTGAATACTATAGATTGAGGACTCTTGCTTATTAGTGAAGCTTCTAGGTCATTTGTATATGTGAGGGAGGTTTAGTTTCCTAAATTGAAATGGTGGGTTTTTAATTGTAATGATTAAAACCATTTCCGTTCAGGAACTTCCCTCTCTGTTATGGTGAGGGGCCCAATCCTTTTTTTTGTTTGTTTTCTTTGCAGAGACTGAGGGGTGAGCTACTAGGGGCCCAAGCAGCCTCTGACTTGTGGGGGCCCTGGGCCTTTGCTCCACGGTGACATCACCCCCTGGGGCCACCTAGGTGGGCTGCTATCAGGCAGGTACTGCCCGGGGGGCACCGCTGCTCTGGAGGGAAGATCTGGAGCTCCCCACAGCTCAGAGCCAACTGGCAGGTCACCCCCAGTCACAGGAGAGGTGGGCAGGCTCTACAGGTGGGGAAAAAAAGGACCAGGCCCCTCACTACTCTTTTTCTCAGCAGAGCCTGATTGCATAAGCTGCCACCAGGCCGAGCAGCCCCTGAGATGTGGTGGGGCACGGTCCTTCCCTCTGCATTGGCAGTGCCCCACCCCAGGACCCTCCGGGCAGGATGCTAGCTGCACAAGTGCTTCCCCAGCTCGCAGGCAGCCCATGCTCTGGAAGCCTGCTGGGCACTGTTCCCTGCATACGCTCAGGGCAAAGTTGGATCTGGTGGGTTCTTCCTGTGACCTTGGGCAGCACCCATGCAGCTAGCACCCTTCCCAGGCAGCCCTGTGGGGCACCACCACCGTGGAGGGAAGGACTAGGCCCCCTTGCAGCTCAGGGGCTGCACGACCCAGCAGCAGCTCATGCAAGCAGGCTCTGCTGAGAAAAAACGCGGCAAGGGGCTTGATCCTTTCCCCCCCTCCAAGAGCCTTCCCACCTCTCCTGCTGCTGGGAGGCAAGCTGCCAGTGTGCCCTGAGCTGTGGGGGCTCTGGAATTTCCCTTCATGGTGGTGGTGCCCCCAGGGCCACCTGGATGGGCAGCTAGCGGGCAGGTGCTGTCCCAGCTCACAGGTAGCACCCAGACCCAGCCAACTGTTCCCTGAGCCTGAGCTGGGGAAGCACTCGCCCACTAGCAGCCCACCCGGGTGGCCTCAGGGGGTTCTGCCACCACGGAAGGAAGAACTGGAGTCCCCCACAGCCCTTGGGCAGACTCTGGGGGGAAAAAAAAACAAGGATCAGGCCCCTTGCTGCTTCTGCCTTCAGCCTGCATCTCTGTACTGGGGTGGTGGTGGAGGGGGGGAGCTGTCAAAGGCTGAAATGTTATGAATAGCTACATTGCAAACTAAACTACATGCGGATGTGTTTTAGTTTGCAAAGCAGCAAACTCATTTAAATCATAAAAACCGCCACACGTGTACAATGTGACAATTAAACTACAAAAATGGCTAATTTTCATCACATGGACAAGTGTCCCTAGTTTCTTTTTAACTGGAGAAAAATGTGTTGTGTTCTGTATGATGATGCACCACACCATCTGCACCCTGCTTTTCAAAATCCTAGATCTGCCTGTATGTCCAGCTGGTAAGTTTCCACTGCAATGGTACTACCTCCAGCCATTACTGTGAAAGCTGGCCTAATTCTGGTCCCTTTCCAGCTAAGGGTAAAATTCCCATTGACTTCATGGGAAGCAGAGGTATGCCTATATCGGACACTTGTAGAAATTCAACATCAGGCTGTATGTTGAAATTGTCAGAACTGGCTTTAGGCTCTGATACCACTGACTGTGAGGTGCTGCTTGGTGGTGTTTAAACAGGTTATGTAGCCTGCTGGCTTCTAAAGGCAGGCGTTGCTTCCTGAGGAGCTCCTCAGCCAGTCCTTTAAACAGCACACTCTTTAAGCAACAAATGAGCAAACAAAACCAAACCCTTCTACGCTGTCCCAGGCACTAGAAGGGGAGCCCTTTAGCTCTGCCTCCCAACACAGCAGCCTAGCCCCTTCATGCAGCAAACAGTTGTCATCATGGCTTGCTTATTCCTCTTCTGCTTTTCTGGGAGCTTTTTAAAACTCCTAGAAAGACACTCCTTGCCTATGCAAATGGCCTACAGCTGGGCTTTCTCAACAAGTTGACTGCTCCCTTTTAAAGCAAGAGATCAGCCTGTTATAGATCTCCCCTCTCCCTCAAGAGCGGAGTCCATGACCCACTCTCCCATATCTAGCCCCCATTCTTCCTGTAAGGAGTCCAAGTTGGCATGTGTAGCTTCCTAGCTAGTGGCAGATATCAAGAGAGTAGGGTTGTTGTGCCAGGTACCAATGCCTTAGACTGGGATTGGCTTCTCTTATTATGTGTAATCATGTTAAGGGGGCATGCCATGTAATCAGATTAAAGCGGACACCAAGGAGGTAATATCTCCCATAGTTACTCTAGTATTCAGGAGAACTCCTTTTGGATGACACACTCTGGCTTCAGGATGATCTATCCAGTGATCCTCCACAGCTGGGTGGTAAACACATACAGTAGGCCTTTTGCCTCCTCTTGTTGAGTTATGGACAGGCTTTCCGCTCCAAAAGCTGCCTCACTGGTTGGGCATTAAATTGTTTTTTCCATATTCTCTGTATTCTTTGATAAAGCAGTTGAGGCATTCAGCACTTCTCAAGCTTGTCAAGGTTTTAGGAGATTCAGGTGATAAACCTGGGATGTGTAACATCTCTTTACCAGATGCAGTTCGCTGTCTGCTTCTCCAGCTTATCTTCTGATCTGATTTAGCAAGAAGTTTGTTCTCTGATGAAAGAAGCAACAACAGGACTGAATCCCCAGCCTAACAGACCCCGAGTAATGCATTCTTATTATAGTATTTCACTGTCAGGGTTCACCTGCCACAAACTTCCCTTCAGATTCTACTTAAATTTCTCTAATAAACCATCCATCTGGAGGTGGTAGATGGTGGTCCTTACCGGGTGGACTATCAGTAGGACCTTTACCCTTGCAACAGTAGTGACAAAGCCCCTGACCGGGTCGGTTAGTATTCCCCATGGAAAACCCACTGATGAGTCAGAATTGCAGGAGTGGAATCCCACAGGGTCTGCTTGGGTCCCAGTGCTCTTCAATGTATTTCTTAACGATTTGGATGCTGGCACAGAAAGCTTCTTGGGCAAGTTAGCAGATGACAAAACTGTGAAGGACTGCAAACACACTGGAGGATGCAAGCACAATTCAGAAGGATCTTGACAGATTGGAAAGTCAGGCTAGAGTTAACAGGATGAAGATCAATGAAGACAAATGCAAACTGCTACATCTTAGGAAGAATAATTAAAAGCATAAATATAAAATGGGGGACACCTGACTGCATGGCAGCTCAGTGGAAAAGGACTTGGGAGTCTTGGTAAACTACAGACTCAGTGTGTGGCTGCATCACACTGCCGACTCATAAAAGGCAAATGCAATTTGGGGATGCATCAACAGAAGCATTAGGTTCAAGACAGGGGAGATGATAGTGCCTCTCTACTCAGCACTGGTTAGGCCTCACCTGGAGTACTGAGTGCAGTTCTGGGCTTCACATTTTAAAAAAGGACATGGAGAAGTTAGAGAGAGTCCAGGGGCAGGCAACAAAGATGATAAAGAGCTTAGAAAGCAAGTCATATGGGGAGAGGCTGGAAGAGCTGGCATATTCAGTTTGCAGAAAAGGCCCTTAAAAGGGGACATGAGAGCAGTCTACAAATAATTTAACAGGCTGTCGTAAAGAACAGGAAAAACTCTTGTTCTCTCTTGCTGTAGAGAGAAGGACACATATCAGTGGTTTGAAGTGATAGCAAAGTAAATTTATATCGGATATCCAGAAAAAACGCAGTGGAATAGACTTCCTAGGGAAGCTGTGGACTCCCCATCACTGAGTGGTCAAAAGGAGGTTGGACAGCCATTGGTCAGGGATGATCTAGGTATAGCTGCTATGCCTATGTTCTAGCATAGGTATTTCCCATGCTTCTGGGCTTTTCTGGCTGCCCCCACCCTCCTTTCTGCTACATGTGCCAGGGGGTTTTTAAACCTCCCTCAGAGGCACTGGGTTTTGGCTCCTGCTAGGAGTAAAGCCAGAGTTCCCTGGATAGAGGGTCTTGGCTGTCCACTGAGGGTTAAACTGATCATCAGGGATCTGGGTTTTCCATTTCCCATGGAAAATGGAGAAAAACACAGATTTTCCCCTTTACTGGAAGAAAACACTGGTTTCTCATTTTAATGGAGAAATCTGCAGATTTTGCAGGTTTGCAAAGAGCTCTCTGCAGGTGGGCAGAGTTCCAGCCTGCAGGGAGCTGGGAGGGAGCAGGAGGAGGGCAGTCAGGCAGGGGGTGCCATGTGCATACATGCACATAGCTGCCAGGCAGCCTGGAGAGCAGCTGCCATAGATATGTTGGGGGGCTGGGTAGGGAGGGGGATGGAGGCCCACATAGGGAGGGAGAGAGTTGGGCAGGACTGAGGCTGGGGCTGCTGCCCAGCCTGGCTACCTGGTTCTGTGTGCACTCCCAGGGGGAGGAGGGACCCGTGCCCCCCAGATCTGTGTGCAGACCACGGGTGGACACAGGCTGTCTACTGCTGGCTCAGGCTCCCCACACTGCTGCCCTCCCCTGGGGCCTCTGCAGCCCAGCGGGTGTGACCCAGCATGGCAGGGAAGGCAGGGCTCCACGGAGATCTTATTGCCACTGCACATTCTGCTGTGCCCTGGCAAGGTGTCCCAACCCCGCCTCACTGCAGTGAGGGGCACAACCCATGCTGCCACCCCTGCTGCTGCTATGCACACAGGGCACATGTCGCCAGGGCAGTGTGGACCTGGGAGGGGAGTGAGAGGCCCTTCATTTTAATCAAGGTTGGGGCGGGGGGGACGTTATCAGAGAATTCGCAATTTTTTCCTGCCATCAGGGCTGGGAAAGATGGCTAGCAGGAAAGATAGCTGTGCATTGTCCATGCTCATGAATAACTGCCTGTCCAAAGCCCAAGTTTACCAGGCCTAGGAACTGGGTATCTCTATCTTCATGGGGACCATATAGCTTCTGTGGTTGGGGTCTCTGTCTGGACCTCAAAGATCCTAATCTGTATGTAGTTTTAGTCCATCTGTGGAAAATCCCTGCACCAGTGACCTGTCTGTCCACACATAAAGCAGTCTGAGGGTTCCCCTATCTCTCGGCCTAGCATAGTGCCCCCTTCTACTCCCAAATGAGTAGCCAGATCCTGCTAAACCTGCTCTTATTTCCTTGGTGATCAGGCCAGGACTCCCAGATCAGGTGCAAGGCCTGAAAGGCCTTCTAGCTGTAAGAGACCCTCCTCATTTTGAGTTCATGCTTTGCTAACTCTGTCTATTTTGTCCAGCAAGCTACTTCCCACTGCCTGTTCAGCCTCAAGAAAGTTCCTGATGAGGCAGACTGCCTCCCTTAAGGTTGCCAACCCTCTGTCTGCAACCTCACTCCTGAGGTCTTGCAGGCAATATCTGTTAAAACGTCTCCAGAGCTATCACCTCCTCCGTCTCCGTGGCTGAGAGGCATTCAGGTCTCAGCCATTGTGTACACAAGTCTTTGAGGCACTGGGCAATCACTCAAGGATGAGAGCTCAAACCAACTCTTTCCAGAACTGATGCTGGTATGCATCCTCCATGTGACAAACATTGTTTAGGATGGTAGCCTTGAGGGTGTCACAATCCTGTGTGGCCTCAGTTCTCAGGTCTCACTATGCTAAGTTTCCCTTAGCAGGTAAGAGGCTAACTTAGCGGCCTTTTGCTTCTGAGGTAACTGGTACATTCTGGCTACCATTCAAAGGGCGAATCTCTGGAAGTGGAGAACCCTGACTTTCACTGTTTCCAGAGCTGTGTGCTTCCAGACACATCTCTGGAAGCAGGGAAAGCCAGGGAAGCACTCTGGGAGCTTGAGAGGCCTGACCCTGCATGGGAATTTGGGGGCTGTGCAGTTCTGGGTGCCTTAAACACCAGATGCTTCTGCCTGGAAGAGTGTGAGCAGCTCCAGCTGCCTGTGCTCTCCCAACATAAAGCAAATAGACAACCACTGCAATCAAGAGGCACCTTTTGTTATAGCCAGAGTGTGGTGAGATAAAAGATATGAACATCCATTTGCTGTTGCTTTGTGTCACCATAAACATTTTTTATGGCAGTACAAAGAAAATGAAAGGTGATGTCTCTCCTTAGCAACATATCTTGGGCTCCAGTGCTTTCAGGATAAAGAAAGCATGCTTTACACCTCCACAGTATCTAATCCAGTGAACGGTACTGAATCTCTATCCAGTGTGTGGCGAAGTTGGGAATGTGTGGAAGAACTCGCGGTCTGAAACAGTGCAGGTAGCACTGAACTCATGCTGGTGAAATGGAAGAATCAACTGGAAAAGAGGAAATCTTCTAACTGAGGGTACTCTTGAAGACGACGGTACTTCTCAAGTACAGGAAGCAGGTATGTGAACATTTGCAGGACTAAAACCTTAGAAAATAATGAGTTTCCCCTCAAGTTTACTAAGATTTTGTTGGTTTGACTATAGAGCACCATGCATTTCTATTTACTTGTGGATGCTCCGATGTTTCCATGTCCATCACAGTTCTTTAAATAAAGATACAAATCCAAAGAACATGCAGATGGATTCCCCATGGGGACATGACTTTGTATTGTTCTCTGTTACACTGCAGAGAAAATCTCAGAGGTGGGATTAATCTACCCTGCTTCAGTAAGAGACAATTTACAGAGTGCTATTTCTGTGGTAATTCTCCATTGTTTGATGCTTTTGTTTTTGCTTTCCAAGCATGGAACAATAGTCATTGGGCCAGATGCAACCATAAGATAATGGACAGGGTCTTGTTTTCACTTATATGTAATTTACTGCCTCTTTTATGCTCACATATGGTTCTAGCGGTAGCAGGACCCTGTGGTGCCATGTTCTGCTTAAAAATGTTTGAAGACCTATTAGTGGCAGCTCAGCAGCTGCATTGCTTTGAGGTACTGGCTTCACACAGAAATGAGCCTCTCATAACTCTAAACATCTGTCAGCTTGCATATAAAATATCCCAGTTACCACTGTGGCTTCCTGTGGGGTTTGTCGGACAGACACTGTTTCAGCAACTCTAAGTTTATTTGGTGAGCCAAAATGAAATGCAGAAGACCACTTTTGCAGAGAAATGCGAGTCCTTGTTTGATTGTAGGCTCAACAATCTGACTCCCGCTTTCCCTTTCTTTCTGTACTGCGACTCAGGCACAGTAAAGGTCACATTCCCTCCACTCAACACCATCACTGTTTACCATACAGCTTGCAGACACCCACAAGGCAAATTAAAGACCAGAGAAATCCAAACTTTTGTAGATTCTCAATGTGCTCTGATCTTGTCATATCTCTACCAGTGAAGTCATAGCTCGCTGAGCAATTGCCAGCTTCCTGCAGATCTCTTGAGAGCTGTCACTGTTCTCATCCATCATAATTGAGGGAGTCCACCTGCTTCAGGGTCAATCTTTCAACTGTAATGATGGCTGAGATGCAGTAGATACATCTTGTCATCACCCTGATTACTTTTGTTTTTGGATACTGTAAGGTCAAAATGGATACTGAATAGTTGAGAACATTCTGTGCTTGTTCCAGGTTGGGTTACTGGCTGGTTTACCAAGAACAGGCTTTGCCTTTCCTTTTATAACCTGGCTTTGCTCGTGTGACTACCTCTGCTGAGAAAGCAAAACACTACTGGGAAGAAATGGCAGCCAGTTGAATACCTTTTGAAGCCTTCCCAGGAAATGCCAGAATTTCCACAAAACAGGATATGCAGAGGCAAATATTTTTGCAGCGACGAATGCCTAAAGTTAGATTCTTACATCCCTACTTGAAGCAAGTAAAAAAAACAAAACCCAGATTTTCATTGACATAACCCCAAAAGAAAGGTGTAAAGACATAATTTTTCTTCTAATTGTGATTTTAAGCCACTCTCATGATCGTTGTTAGAATCATGAGATCCCTGATTGCCTGGGATGGGCAATGCTTCTTCTTTCTGCCTTCCTTTGAAGAACATGCTCCTTGCAAGCCAGAAGTTTGCATAGTGGAATTGCAACCAGACTTGATTAACCACTTTCTGACTCTTCTGGGGCTTTATTTTACCCTTTCTGTGCTCTCCCCTATATTGGATTCCTATACCCATCACACAGAACCTACTCTTGCTAAATTTCCATCCATTTTTCCCAAATTCAAGAGCTTTCTATGATCCTGATAAAAATCCAGGATAATTTTTTCTAAAGTTTCTAAATCCATTTCCAAAAGGGACTTAGGCACATAGGACCAGATTTTCAAAGGTATTGGTGCAGACTGTGCTATTAGGCACTTTTAAAAATCCCTCTAGGGGCTAGTTCCTATTCTACTTATTAGGTGCACAAGGGGCTTGGGGATTATAGTTCATCTTTCTTGAGTCCCTGAGAAACTGTTCATGCAAAATGTTGGTGGGGTCTACTCCTCCTTGCTACTTTTTTGTGAATCATTCTTATGTGTAAGACGATGATGTGTTACAAGAGCGGATGTATTAATGGATTTTTGGGAAGGTGGAATAGAATCACTTAGGCACTTCAGTCTGCTTAGAAGCCGAATAGGTGGAGTAGAACCTAGCTCTAAGTGTTTAAGGTCAGGTGTATTCTTGGAAGACTTTGCTTGTATGTATAGCTGTCTACCAATATGCTATATCAACCTTATGTAGACACATTTACGACATGTAGGGGGTGCATATGCACCCCCTGAGATTGGCTGTGCACCCCCTGGAAGCACCAGCTGCGGTCCTGCCCCCTGTTGGCGATCTGGTGCCCCCCCAAGGCTCCAGAGGCACCAGTCACCCATGTGTAGACACAGCTTTAGCTAGCAAAACTCCACTAATCACTTTTCCCCGTATAGCTCACTCCAGTCCCCTCACCACCCTAAGAAAAATGAGCAATTCCAACAAAAGCACATTTCGTCAGAACAAGTACGTCTACATAATGGGCTTTTCCTAGAACAGCTGTTGGTAACAATTACCACTCTATCAACCCTTATTGATATGCCAGCAAAACTGCGTGGAATTAAACTTGGTTAAGCCACTTCTGAAATGGCATTTTAGGTGTTTTTGTAAAGGTTGGACCATCTGTTCAGTACTTGTCTGAGCCACACATGCAATATAGGATCACCCATCTCTCCTTTATGCATATATTGGGATTACACCTTCCTGCTAGTCTGCCAAGTGCTGCAGACCAAGGGATTGGAAACTATGAAACTAGGACCAATGTGACACTTAACACATGTTGAATGGAAAGCAATAAGCAAATGAGTCTGTGAAACACTCCCAACAATAGCGCCCACTTTTTTCCTTTTGATCTTGGGGTGTGTAAATGGGCTGGTTTCTGCAGATGGGTTTTATTCCCTGAGGAGCTCTTCAGCTAGTCCTAACAAATAAAGCAGCAAACAGATAAACAAAACAAAACCTTCTCCTGTGTTCATGCACTAACTGAACCCTTTTGCTCTGCCCCAGCACAGCAACCAGGCCCTTCTTTGGTAGCAAACTTATTCTTCTCCCAGCTTGCCCCTTGCTTGCCAACTGCTCCCTCATGATTTGCTGCTTTTCTGCTCTCTCCCCTGGGTTTTTAAGCTCACATTGGGACACTCCTTCATTATCCAAATGCCCTGTAGCTAGGCTCTCTCAGTAATGCTAACTGTTCCCTTTTAAAAGGGCTGGCCATCCTGTTACAGGGCACATGCTGACGCAGTGCCTGCTGAAATTACAGTGCAACCCTGGAGAGGAAGTTAAGCAGTATTACTGTGTCTTTTATGGCTATGGCAAGTAAAAAGGAGATGGATGGGACATTCAGCCACACCTTTGCCCCTGGTGCTTTTGTACAAATGTGACTCCATCATGCTCTAACCACATACACAACATTGTTTCCAGCAAAAGTGGTGGTAAATCCTAGCATGGCTGCTGTCCATAATAAACTACAGATGAGGCAGTGAACTTTTCTACTTCAACTTTTTTTTTCACTAGTAGGGCTACAGAATATCCATATTCCTCAGAGATGCTAGGAGATGGCCAACCCTAGGATGCTTGGCTGAGTTGATTTTTCTCAACATATTACTTCCTGCACTGCGTATCCAGGCACCTGCTTCGTTTAAGACTGACTGCTTTTAGGGCGGAAGTAGAATCCATAATTTCTGAGTTCCCCCTCTCTAATAGAGACAAATCTGTTTAACATCTTTGACTGTATACTGAAGTGCAAGAAAAGCAACTGTTTGTCAGACATCTTCTTTTGGGTTTTTTTTAGACTTTTCTGAGGTCGTTGTTAACCTAACTTATTTACTTGAATTTAAGACAATAATTAGATTCTATACATGGAAAGTTTATAAATGTGTTATCATTTTCCATGCATAGAATCTAGTTATTGGAGGACTGTCTTTAATTCATCCCCTCTCCCCCCCCCCACCACTGCAGGGGGGCAGACAGTGGGGGGCAGGTGATATGGAGAGGTCAAGCAGCTCATCCTTTGCTTGTGCCTGCCTCTTGCCATCTCTGCCCCCTGCCTGCCCCTTTTGCAGCCTTGGCCCCCCCTTCCCCCAGCCTCTGATCCCCTCTTCCCCTTCCCCTAGCCTCTGCTTGTCTTTTTCAGCCCCTCCCTAGTCTAGGGGCTGAGTGCTGCTGGCTTGTCCCCTCTTTTCCCCTGCTACTAAATTCAGGATAGGAAGGGAAAGAGAAAACAGCAACAGCACTCACTCTGTGGCCTCTGGAGGTATGTGCAAGCAGGGGCTCCAGGCAGACCCCACTTTGACTACCCAGCAAGTTCATAGAGCTCACAGCCTATGAGAAGCTCCCAGCAGAAGCTAAGCCGACATGCCAATCAGCTCAGAGACCTCACTGACATCTAGGATCATGGTATAAGGTTACAGCCATACCCCCTTCAGTGATGTGGTGCATGCTCAGTGAGCTCTCTTCCTTGCACATGTACCACAATGCTGAAAGGAGTGTGACTGAACCCTGTTGCTGAAATTCAGGATCTGCCCATGGGTCTTAGTGTCCTTATAAATGTTTAAATTTATAAATACCTTGCGAAATCTGGCCTTAAGAATCTAAATCCTACTGACTTTCAATGAGACTGAGGCTCCTATATCACAAAGTTGGACAGGAAATTTCACTTTTACCATATTTCCCAGGCTTCAGGACTCAGTTCTGAACAGCTGGTCTACCTACCACTTAAAATATCTTCCAGAATTTTTTCATTATTTATTTCACCCTCTCTACAGAGATGAAGAAGGCAGGTTTAAAGAATACATTTTTCTCTATGGGTTCACAGTAAATAATGTCTTCTCTTCATATGCATTGTATATACCTTGAGAATCATGTAAAATGCACAATGCTATGCAAATTAGGTCACATCTTTAATGCCAGTAAAACCTAAAAACTGTCAATGTATGGCATTATAACAACACAACACTGTACAGACCCCATCCATTCCCATTTGTTGACCCATTCCCACTTTAGACCCATTCCAACTCCCAGTGAACTCAATGGAAGAGTTGTACTTGCCCTCAAAGGCTGTGTCCAGATGAGCACAGCTGTGCGGCATGTGGCACTGCAGAGATATCTAGCAGCAGGGGGCGGGGGGAGTGTTTTTGACCCCGGGAGATTTGGGCAAAAAATAGATTGAATAGATTTTTAGGGTCAGAAGGGACCTTGGTAGATCATCGAGTATGACCCTCTGCCCTGGGCACTTGTCAAGTCTCTGCTTAAAGAGTCCCAACGTAGGGGAGAGTACCACTTCCCTTGAAAGCCCATTCCAGATTCTGGTAAACCTCACTGTAAAGAAGTTCTTCCTGATGTCCAATTTAAATCTGCTCTCTGTCATTTTGTGACTGTTATTTCTAGTTTTTCTGTTTTTCTAAATAGCAGGCTGGTGCACAGTGTGTGCTGCCCAAAACTGGAGCCTGGCCAGCCGGAGCCATGCTCCGCCTGCCAGGCAGGCTTCAAGTGGCAGGATCACTGTGGTTGCAGCCCTGGGGGGCCCCTAAATCCCCAAGTAAGTCTGCTGGGGCCAGCACAGTGCTGGCCCCAGCCATCCCTACCCCACCCAGGGTAACTTGCTTTGAGCTAGAAGGTGCATGGCACAGGTGTTTCCCAGGGAAACAAACATCCACACTCATGTGGCTAGGCCAAAGATAGCAGGATGGGCCTGAAATCAGTCACTATAAGTAAAGTCATTAAGTTCCCAAGGGACAGTGGATGAGGGCAAAACTGGGATCATTATCCCGATCAGGGGATTTTACTTTCTTCTTTTTTAGCACATGATTCACAGACTTTTCAAAAGGCTCTCATGTTCCTGAAAGCTGCTACTTATTCAGTGGAAGTTTTCATTTCTTAGACTATCATTTCAGAATGCCTTATATACCAGTATGACTATGAATACAACTAACTACTCACAACAAAATTTGAAAACTTAAATACTGAGAGGGTTTTTTTCTGTTTGTTCATTTTTTTGTATTACTTTTTCGTACCGCATTGGTCTGTTTCCTTGAAAACAAGAAGTATTGCACACATCAGGTTTTTCATTTTAAAACAAGGAATTTTAAAATGAAAATTCATCTTAGAAAAGTATGTTAAAAAGAATAAAAGTTTAAAGCTGGGCAATTGTGTTATCAACAATTTTTACTTTCAATGTAATGGCATTTTTTTTCATGAACTATCTAAAATTTTAGCGATTCTGGGCAGAAATCTGTTTTGCTCAGTAGATGACCAAACTGTAGCTTGTGACTAACTCTGAGTTACATGACTCAGAAGTGTAAGAGTGATTCTGTTCCTTTCTCTGGGTGCATAAGTGCCCCCCACTAGAGGAAGAGGGAGACATCAGTGCATCTTTGGAAGGTGATCATATTCCTTATGCACCCAGAAGGGATAATAGAATTTCTCCTGCATTTTAATCAGGTAACTCAAAGTTGGTTGTAAGCTGCAATTTGGTTGTCTGTACTACCTGAAATATAATTCTGCCCTTCATGCATTTGGATTTTAAAAAAATTCTAAAAAAGAAATTGCCATTTTTTAAATATTTGGACTACAGAGAAAGAGAAGAGAAAAGGTGAAAAGAAAGAAGGAGAGACAGAATTATAAGAGAAGGGAAACACCACACAAAAACGAGAAGGAAAATGTAATTATACTACTGTATTGGCAGAAGGAAAGAAAGGCAGAAAAAAAAGTACAAAGATAACTAAGCAAATGGAAGTGTGAGAAAGGACAACATTATTTTATATAGGGCACATTTCTTCTCCAGTAGTAGTCAGTGGAGCATTATCATTATTATTACATCTGGAAATCCCGGTCAAAGTGTTTGCCTCCGTTGCCGCAGATGCTATAATGGTAAGTAGCAAAGAATACACAGTTCTTGCCACAGGAAGTTTGAAGTTTAGCTCTGAAAGAGATATGGTACAACAGGTAAACAAATGAGATTTGGGTTTGGGGAAGGAGTACTAGGTGAGGTGATGTAACAATCAGGCAGCATTTGAACGTTGGTGAATTTATGATTAAAGTGGGTAGCTCAGAGAAATTATGGAAAATCTGAGATTCAGGCAAGCCACTGTCTGAAGCCAATGGCCCACCTGAGGGTAATGCAGCCAACATCACATCCAGCTGCCTTTGACTTCTCTGCCTGAGTAGCCAAATGCAACTGGGTAACCTACAGGGCTGCCTTCCTCATGACCAGGGACCCAGGTTTTCTGTTTGCCATGGAAAAATGTGGTAAAAAGCAGATTTTCTCATTTTAAAGAGAAAAAAAGCAGATTTTCTCCTTGAAAGGAGAAAAATGTGGGGAAGGGCAGGTTTCCCTTTGCAGGTTGGCAGAGTTCCAGCCTGCAAGGAGCTGGGGGGAGTAAGAGGAGAGTGATCAGGCAGGGATTGTCACATGCTTGTGCATGCGCACACAATCCATGCATATGGCAGCCAGACAGCATGAGAGCAGCTTCTGCAGCTCCCCACAGGAAAGTCGGGGGACTGGGTGCAAACTGGGGCCCTCATAGTGATGGAGGGAGGGAGCTGGGCAGTGCTGATGGAGCTGGGGCTAGGGACACTGCCCAGCTGGTGTGCTGTGTGGGGCCTGGGGCAGGAATGCATGGCTGCAGGGCCCATGTGGGGAGTGGGACAAAGCCACGTGTGATTCACGTGGGGGGCAGCAAGGGGCCTGGTTCCCCACTGTTGCATGCACTCCCAGGAGGACATGGAGGGCACATGCCCCCCAGATTTGTGTGTGGGGTGGGTGTGAATGCTGCTTCCCGCTGTGGGCTCGGGACTCCCCGCCCAGCTGCCTTGCCCCTGGAGGCCTCCACAGCCCAGTCGGTGGCACCAGGCATAGCAGGGCAGACCAGGATGAGGAGGCTCATGCCAACACTGGGAGCCCCATGCCAGCATGGCAAGGTGCTCCCTGCCTACCCGGCAGCACGGGGCACAACTCCATGCTGCCAGCCCCACTGTTGCTGGGCAGGCAGGGAGCACCTCATTACAGCGGCATGGGGCTCCCAGTGGAGGCACTGAGCCTCCCTGCCCCGCTCTGCCTTACCATGCCAGGCCCCACCTGCTGGGCCACGGGGAGGGCAGCAGGGCAGGGAGCCCTGAACTCTCAACCACCCCCCTGCTGGTTCCTCTGCAGTTGTGCTGTCAACGGGGAGGGTCCATGCTTCACTCTGCTGCAGCAGCCACTGCCTCCCACAGGTGGCAGCTGGGGCTTGGGTGCTGCCGGGGTGGGGGGGAAGGGGGCTGTGAACCCTGGTCCCTGGCCCTATAGCCCTGGCAGCTTGGGGCTCCCTCCAAAAGGGTTGGGGGGGGCTGTGGGTCAGGAGTGAGGGGCATCAGCAAGGCTGGGGGGCTGTGGCTTGGGAATGAGGGGCAATGGCATGGGCAGGGCACCAGCATATCAGGGCTGCTTACCGCCACAAAGCAGTGGGGTGGTGGGGACAGCCATAGTTGAACCCACCTCCTGGTGAATGAAGGGGGCAGAGGGAGCTTTGACTTTCCATGATAAAAAACCCCAAATCAAATGCCAACATTTATAGTATTTAGAGTTCATTTTATTATAGTGATTGAGGCACTGGTAGGCTTCCAAATTTGTTATAGGAGAATTTGCGATTTTTAAACAGAGAAAACCAGGATCCCTGACCATGACTCTGAAGGAGGCCAAACTCAGGCCTCTGGCTCTGGAGCTAAAGCAAGACAGTTTTTAAAGAATGTTATTTAACAAGAAAACAAAGAAAACTAAACTGGGGAAAGCAAATGTGGGGAGCGTTAGCTTGTGAGCAGTTATACTGGAAGGTGACTGATGACTACTTTTACATCATCAAAAATGGCAGGTAACCCTGAGTTCAGCAAACCATCCATATTCAAGAGGACTCAATCATTTATTTAACATTCCTAAAGGCTTTCCCGGATAGGGGCTTATTTGACCATATGCTAAATAAACTGAATGAGGGGCTCAGAAAACACATAGTGCATGCAAAAAGATGATCCTTTGCTAAAATTTGTGATCATGGGGATGCTTATGTCCTGATTTAAAAAGGAAGATTCCAGATGGTTTCAATGAGCATTGGATCAGGCCTCAATTAATTTGACTGCACAGCAGCTCTATATTTCATAGTTAAATAGTTTACGTTGTATTGCCTATTATTCAACTCCTTTTCATTATTTGACTTGGGCTTATTTTTCTGTTCAGTTCTCTTGGGCGTAGAAAGATGTGACTGTTTGTTGTGTGACTGGGTCCTGAAGTGCTCTACAGTGCTGCCCTTACAAAACAGCACAAGGGTTCAGATAAGCATGCTCCAAGGTGGAATGTCTTTATTAACTTGTGTCAACATGCTTGGTGAGCAGGGCTGGACTGATATAGTTCAGCCCTGCCCTCCATGCTGTCTTCAGAATGGGAGGGGGAGGAGGGAGGGGAGGGAGTTATGTCTTGGGTTTGCCCAGTCTGTGCTGGAGGTTGGAGTGGATGGATTGGAGCACCCCCCTCCCCCCCAAGGTGGGTGAACTGCAATTCACCTACCCCACCCTCCAGAGTAGGCTGGGCAAACCTCAAAACCAAGCTCTCTCTGTTCCGTCCCCCCGCCTTCCCCCCCCCCAATTCTGAAGACAGTACCAGAGCTGCGAGGGATGTGGGGTTGGGTTAGGGGAGAGCAGCTGCAGGCACGCAGCCACTCTGAACTGGAGCTCAATCCCCCATCTCTTGGACCCAACAGTGAATGGGGACAGGGGACTGCTGTATCTCATGGTGCTTTCTGAAAAGCACCATGAGTTACAGTGGGGAGGGCACGTCTGTCAGTGCCCTTTGTTTGTATTCTTCTGTAGACACTTTTGATGTGTCCAAAAGGATAAGTGTGACTGTCAGTTCATGGATGCTAATTCACAGTTTCCTCCATGAAGGATTTTTGTTTTGTTTTGTTTTTTTTTACCTTTCTTTGCTTGCATTTTATGGTGGAAGCCTATTTAAGGGTCTGCTCACTTCCTTATGGTCTGTAAATGTTATGACATTCTGATCTTCAGGGCTTTTGCATCTTATTAGATTTATCTTTGCATATATTAAGCTTAACTGCAGTGAAATTTATGGTAATGGTGAATTTTACTAACTGCACAGAGCAAGAAATATGGAAGATACAATTTATACATTTCTTGCTAACACTGCAGTATTCAGCGGCTGACTTTAATATTTTAAAGTTTGTGCTCTTCTTCACATGTTCAAATACTGCATTTAAAACCCAGAAATAAAGCTGTTAAAAACGAATTCAGAGGTAAAATTACAATTTCAAAAAACAAAACAGCTGTTATGTTTTAAAGTAAAATTATGGATGAGATATTTAAAAATCAACTTCACAGGTTCCAATTGGGCAAACATGCATGCATGTGCTTAAATTTACTTTCATGAGTTATCCCACTGTATTCAGTGAGTCCACTCAAGTGCATGCAGTTTACCTATGGTAAAACCAGTGGTGCAGGAGGGATGCAAGGGCTCCTTTCTCTCCAGTGACTTTTCCCACTTGCTTGGGTCCTTCAGACTCTTCCACCCAAGGTTGGAAAATTGATGGTTTCTCTACACAGAGAATTGCTTCTGATTGGGCGTGTCTACATGAGACATTTACTGTGGAGTAGACTAATTAGCTCCACAGTAAATGTTGCACATCTACAACATGCAGGGTTATTAGGCTGGAGTAAATAAACTCCCCAGCAGGGTAGTACTTGTAAATACAAGTACTATCCTGTGGCAGAGCTTTCTGTCTGCAGCAGCGCACATGTAGAAGCTGACCCAGCTGGCTGGGATATAAAGGTGCTTCAGTGTGGGGGTTGCCTGCTGGCTAGCTCCACCCTGGAGCTTGTGCCCCAGCCACCCCTCCACAGACCATTGAGCTGGGTTGGAGCAGCCCTGGGCTGGTAGGTTGAGCCCCAGTCCCCCTTCCAGCTGAGGCTGCCGTGATCTCAGGCACACATGTAATACAAACTTTAAAAGCAACACCTCTGGAGGGGAAACCACATTTCTATTCAGGCAATGCTGAAGGAGTCAATTGACTTCCTGGCTCATTGTCATCTCCCTGATTCCTGTTAATCTCTCCCCACTACATAGGTGCTAACAACCCTCTCTCTTTTTTAATGGTCTTAATGTTCCACTATTCAAACCATCCTTTCTTTTGCAATTTTGCTGTCTTTTATCCAGTCCTGGTAATATCTTCCTTCTATTTCATAGCCTCTCAGTCTGGCTTGAGGTCTAGCTAAAAACCTTAACTCAGGTCATATTAATTCAGGTGTAGAAATGACTGAATGAAGTACTGGAGTCACTGTCAAAATGTTAAAAAAGCTAGATTTTGTTGTATGAATCTGAATAACAAACACACATTTAATTTTAATGAATGCAGGACTAATGACATAATATATTTTGACCATTCTGACTAGTTCTTGCCTAGCTTGTTGTGGTGTTTTTAAACTTTATATATAATCTAGAAAACTAGTGTACATTCCAGTAGTTACATTTGTATAGAACTAGACTCCTAGCATATTAGTAAAGCATCTAGTTTCTCTTTAACTGGACAATAAAATGTGCATTGTGTCATATGTGGTGATCTGCCACACCATTTGCACTCCTTTTTCAAAATCCTAATGGGCAAGTGCTAACTGTGGCAAAGCCATGCCAGCAGGAGAGAGAGAATGGTGAGGGGAGCAGGCTAGGAGGAGCTCTTTTTATCCTATTTTCCACAGGAGCCCTTCTACTTTGCCATCCCTTCAAGAGCCCTGCTGCCCTTTATTTTTGTTCAAAGCGATCTTTTTTTCCTATGAGCTTTTCCACTTTGTCCTCCCAGCCTCCCTGCAGAACCCACAAACCCCACTTTTATTCTGTTCCCCTTCCACCCACCCATCCTTAATGCATTCCTTTGCCTGTTTCTCTGGAGAACTCAAACTGATGTTTCAGTTTCATTTTGGTCACCATTTATAAGGTGGGTGCTTAAAACTGGCTCCTCATTCTCATGGGACTATACCTAGGGGAAACACTTGTCCATGTGTTTCACAAGTAGCTCATACTAACGTGCCTTATGTCCTACAGCTTATGGGAAGGTGGTTCATTGTCTTTGAGTGAAGGAGATAAAAAGTTTGAGAGTCTTATAGGGAGCAAGCATCATCACATCACCAAAAGAAAACCTCCCCTATATGTATATTGTGAAATAGCATTTTTAGGCATGATATACACAGTTCATAATTGGCTTCCTTAGAACTACAGTTCTTACACACAGTCCTTACCCGCTCTATAAGTTTAAAGATAGTAGGACTTGTACCATTTTTCCACACCAAAGCCTAGAGTGCAGAGATCTATCAGATCAGGTCTCAAAACCTTTAAATATTGGACCTTCATTTAGTAAACAAAATACATGTAGTATTGTGGAGGCACACTTTATAGTGGGGACACTATGGTTCTTTAACTGACCTGATGTTTGCATTTGTGTATTTTTTTTTGGTTTGTACTTGGGAAGGGAGATTTGGGATAAAAAAAAAATCCAGAATAATACTCTCTTACAAATTTTTGTTTGTTTGAATTTGTTCTTTTACTTATTTTTGTCTTAAATTTGTCAAACTGGATTAAATAATAGAAGTGAATATTATAGATTATGAAGAGAAAGATTTTTCTCCCTGTGGGAATAGAGTGTAACCCGAGACACATGGATCCGTAGTCAGATCTGTAATATTGCATTATTTGAATATCACCATATTACATTGGATTGTCAAGCAGGGCTTACACAGGTGTTCGAGAAAAACAGTGCAGGAGCAGGAGCATACACACATTTCAGCTCCCTGGAGGGACAGCTGCACAAGTGAGCTCTCAGGCCAGGAGGCACTAGAGGGCTGTTTCCTGGGCCAGTGCTGCCTTTGGGGAGCCTGTTACTTGACAGCTTGCCTACTCCCTTGCCTGCAAAGTGGGCAGGTTGTCAATAGGCAGCTCCCCAGGTTTTAAATTGCTGTGTATACAGCTCCAATGAGCTGCAAATTAGACGATTTAAGGCTGGAGAGGAGGGGAAGTGGGGCTGGGGAAGTAACCCCAAACGCAGTTCCTAGATCTCTGGCTTTTAAGTTTCCATGGCTGGATGGCACATGGCATTTAAATCCCACAGGGCCAGGATCCAGTCCATGGGGCTGGGAGCTGGGAGCCAAGGCTGGAGCAGCTCCCCAGACCCTGGTTCCTGCCCCATGAGCTTTACATGACACCCACAGAGAGACCAGCAGAGTAAAACCCTGGCTTGGTCTTCAGACCAAAGATTCCCATCTGAGGAGCAGGTGGGGAGGAAGGAGCAGTTGCTCCTTTTCTCTGTTTCTGGTCACCTGGTCCAGAGGGCTTTGTCTCACTGCTTCTGTCTCCTCCCAGACTGATCCAGAAGGGAAAGGGAGCATCAGGGCAAGAAAAGTTGCCACCACAGTCTGGAGAAGTGGCAGGGAACCTTGCCTTGCTATTCCCTCCCCACCCTCCAGGACTGGACCAGGAGGAGAGTACAAAGCATTCATTCTTGCAAGTTCTCTTGCAAGGGAGATTTTCAAGGTTGATACCTAAAAGATCCTTCTCTCAGAGGGAGCACACTCCCCCCCAAAGGAAACTGAATAAACAATATATTTCTAGTTTCTACCTGGAGAATAGCGATTCTTTTAGTAGAAAAATGATGCCTGTACATAACCATAGACCACTTTCCTGAACATACATAGAGAAAACTGCTTATAGTGGTTTTTTCCTTAGGTGAAACCATATTCTTTTAACCATGGGATGTAAATTGGAAGGATGGGCAATAATATTCTTTATAACATACTAAATGGCTGTGTAAGTCTTTTTAGAAGGCATTGGTAGTATTTTAGGAACAATTCACATAGAAAAAACTCTCAGAGTACGTGGAAATATTAGTCCGGTCATGTTAAAAATTATGAGGTTGATCAAGAGGTAGCACTGACCAGTATAAAATGGAATAATAATGCCACCAAACACTCTTGGCAGATTTTCCAATAGCCTGGGGGAACAGAGTCATTCATCTTGTTTAATCTTACAGGAGTTATATACACTCTAAAAATATTATCTCTTGTGTTTTCTTTAGAAGACATTGGGGCCTATTATTCCAATTTGATGGAGCAATCCTCATCTGATACACTGGGTGTCTGATATTCTGAAAAAATAGCAGTAAAAATACATGGTAAGGTTTTGATGACTGAAAAAAATGTTCTAGAATTATGTAACTCAGATGTATTGTGGAGAGAATTTGGAGTTTCTCCATTTCTGTGTCTTGTGAAGTGTCAGCACATTATTTTCTAGTTATTCGTTGGGTCATTTTTATTATTTGTTCTTCATTTTTATGAATTTATGACTTATTATTGTTGTCCTTGTTTTGTAGATGAAGAATGAGGTGGATGGGAATTAAATGACTTGATCAAAAGTATACAAAGTGTGTGGCTGGACCGGGAATTCCCAACTCTCAATCATTTCTAGCACAGACCACCCTCCCTTAGTTTAATAACATACACATCAATATTGAGATATAGGCTACAGAAGAATCTTACTAATTTATACTAATGAGTGGGAGACTCATGTTGAGTTAATAAATTTTGCAAATATGAATGAGCAAACAATAAAAAGCAAAAATAAGTCTACTTTTCTCATTTATCAATTATAGTTTAGCTTTAATTATGGCTGATCAAATAGTTCACAGTGAATAATTTATCTGAAAATTTTTGCTTCTTTCTGTTCAAAAAATAACTGCAAGTTAATTTCTGTTTCCTTGAATGTATTTGTTATTTGAAATTATTCAATACATTTCTGTTGCTATTATTCTTGAACTAGGAAATGATCATGAATACTGTTCTCTGAATATTTACTTATTCCAGCCAGGCAGTTAATTAGAATTATTTAGATGTGGAGCATTATATCCTTTGTTTCCTGACTAGGTAAGTGTGCAGGCACAAAAATTGGCCAGTTAAAATTTTAAATGCAGACTCCAGATTTGTAGCACTGAAATGAACTTCGTGCAAATGTTTATGCCCATCAGATGTTTTGTGAAAAGCCAATACAAAAGAAGTGTCAGTGTGGCTAATACTAATTCTTTTAAAAACCAAAAGAAATATTTGCAAATATGCAAAGTTGACATATATGTACACACATACACTCCTTTCAGGATTTGTCCTAATTTAATTTTACATTGTTTCCTAATAATTGATAATTTTAATTATTTTAGATAATCCCTTACAATGTAATGTGGCCTATTCTGTAAAACTGATGAAATTCTAGTAATACTAGCTCTCACTGCAGCCACTTCTGCCATATGATTTGGCTCAGCTATCGGGAAAACACAGAGCAGTTTTTAATATGACTTGGGAGGCAAATTGTTTTGTGAAGTATGGATTAAGCAAGGTTTAATGCAGGATGAACTAGTCATTCTGGACTAGGGTTAAGTCCCACCTCAACCTCTGACCACAGCTGCCAGTTACAAACAAGGTCCTGCTGCAGTGCAATGCAGTGCAGTGCGGTGCAAAGCACAGCACTGCAACTTGGTGGGGGGAGGTTCCTGATAAGAGTTAAGTAGCTTCCATCCCCTGGATATTGCACTATTTCTGCCCTCCACAAAGGTTTCCAGGCCCTACAGCATACAGAGAGTAGGCAGCAAGTAGCAGGAATGCAGGCTTCTGTGAAGTGGTTCACAACAGCCCACAGACAGTAGGGCTGTGAACATTCACATGAGCTTCCTATGCCAATTTTCTCCGTCCTAAAATAGGCATTGGTAGGGCACCCTCCCCTTTTCCCTTGGTAGGCTGTTAACTCCTTCCCTGATTGTCTTAATATGCATTCCATATTTCCCATCACGATCTTTCACATGGAAAGGAGAATGCTACCACTTTTCAGCCCAGCTAGGAACCTTCCCTTCCTTCATCATTAAGACAAACTTCTCCTACTCTTCACTACCATCTACTGGGAAAAGTTGAGTAAAGCAATATAATAGACACTTCCATAAGTTAACCCTCTCAGCTATAATCCAAGACCACTAAAGACAGTTTCTTCTTATTATTTCTGTTCACCAGTAATACTGTTCATCATTGTTTATCAGCTCTTACCATGGACTAGGACCTCGTTATGTGAGGGGCTGTACAAACCCAGAACCCAAAGATTAATTTGCAGACAGATGGCTTAGGTCAGTACCTCAACCAGTCATTTTCACAGAATCTGATATTGATAAACAAAGGTAGGGAGAAAAAGTCTAGAGACAGACATTCAAAAAGCCTGAGCCTGAATTGATTCGATCTTTGCATGTTAGTTTAACCTGCCTAGGTTGAACTGGCTTGCAACTGCAGAGACATTCCTTCTGGACTTAAGAAATGCAGGCCCATGCCTACAGTGGCTTAGGCTAGAAGCTGCGGGGCACTACAGCAGCCCTCCCTTCCCTTCAACAGTGCTGAGCTGAGTGGGGGCGTGGCCAGGCCCAGGCAAGACGCTCTGATTAGGGAGGGGTTTAAACTCCCACCCTGCCTATACCAACCTATGCTTTTCCCTGCTTGTTGCTCAAGGAGTGGGAATGTTGCTAGACCCCAGCACTCTGAGGCAAAGGGGCTGGGGTGTATGCAGTGCATGGATCTGTTGATGATACTGAGATTTTCAATTTCCCTCTCCTTGCTGCTTCACACTGTTTGCAAAAATGACAGGTGAGGGAGCCAGCAAGGAGCTGATAACAGCATTTATCAGCCCATCAACAAAACAAAAGCCCCTCTCATTAGTTCAAGCTCTTCTTAAACAGCTTTTTTCAATGAAGACACAGAGGAACATTACCAGCTGACCTGTTGATTAGCTCCAAAAAGCCACAAACAGACACTGTTCTATCTGCCTGTCCCATTGAAATTGGAGACAAACACACATACACACACAGATACCCCTCAGCTTTAGCTAGCATACCACATGCCTAGGATCTGTGCTGTGGTAGATGGGACGGAGAGGGAATCCCTGCTTAAGCAGTGAGCAGAGAGGCAGGGTGTGGGGCAGGGGGAAGCCCGGCAGACCCTGCTGTATCTGCAATCCCTGCCAGAGCTCTGGCTAGGGAGCAGAGGGGTAGGACCAGCTCTGTGCTCTGGAGCAGACAGCCCAACCCAGCCCAGGGCTGCAAGGCATCTGGGATGCTGGGGGATTCTGGTTTAACTTAAACCAGGAAGGGGTCTGGGACAGACATTGCATAAATTGGTTTGACTCAAATCAGTTAAGTCTCGGATACTACATTCAACCAGATTTATCGTAAACCAGTTTCAGCCATTTTGAAACTGGTGTATGTGCGCTGAACTTATGTTCTGTTACAGGTTTAAATCAGTTTCTGATCACTTACACTGTTTTATGTGAATGTTTGTCCCTAACCTAGGAGGTGAATTTCACTGTCAGATGGAGAAATAGAAACAGGCAGAAAAACAGCTTTTCCAAGGAAGTGACTAGCCATGAAATGGCTCCCGTTCAGTCAGCTGCTGAGGTAGGTGTACAAATAGTCTGTGTCACTGAGGGGAATAGAAGGTGAAAACAGGACCAGCTAAGAATGAAACAAAAGGAGAGGGAATTTAAATGAAAGAAGAAAAACATCCAAAGGAGCTTGTGTTTCCATTTATACATTACACCGTGGAGGTAACTAAATGTGCTTTTCTACTCTGAAAAATGAGTATTAAATGCTTCTCTTCTGATGACTTTACTGATGAACAAATTGTTTTTCTTGCCCCATTTCTTTTATATGGCTTAGCACAAGACTGTAACACACACATATACAGAACATGTTTCTATTGGTTTTTGCTCTTCTTAGTTCACCTAGACCAGTACATTAAGGATGTGCTTACCCTGGTGTTAGGTGGTGTGGCTGCATCTTATAGATCTACCAAAACTAGTTTCAGTCTAGTGAGCTCAGATTACAATAGCAGTGGTACCAGGACAACACAGGCTTCTGTGCAAGTGGTTGAAACCTACTGAGGCCTGGGATGCAATCTTGCAACTAGCCTGCACTGAAGCCCATGTCACTACATCTTTGCTCTTTTTGTTACCTAAACTTGTACCTGACAGCATGCAAAGGTTTAGCAAGCTTCTTCAGTGCCTGGGGGGGAGGGGTGGTGGATGGGGACAGAAGGCAGGGGGAGACCGGAAGAGATTGGTTTTACTTACCACTGAAGAGGGAGGAAAAGAAAGAGAGTCTTACATGCTCTGGTTCTCCACATTTGGGCAGCAGCCGCTCCTGCTGTGGCTCCTGCTTCTGTAGCAGCATGGGTTTAGCCTTCTGTTCACTCTCACCACCAAGCCAAAAATAAACTACTGAGTGTAGAGAATGGCACCCTTCTAAATCAGTGACTGGGACTAGTGTTCCACTTGTTGCCCAGCCCCAAGTTACACTGCTGCCAGAGCGGTTAAACCTACATGCATTGCAATCCTACCTATGAATGCAGTGTGAATGTACCTTAAGGGCACATCCACACATGCAAGCATGTGTGCTTACAGCAGCTCAAATAGAAGTGGTGCAAATTTGAGCTGGGGCTTTTTACCTCAGCACATGTGCTCAGACATGCACTTTGTTGTGGAGCAAATTGTGCCACTTGGGGCAAAATAACCCTGCCTGGCTCCTCCCAGATCTTCAGCCAGGCGGAGCTAGAGCCTGGGGCCAGCACCTGTGCTGTCCCCAGAAGTATAGAAAGCTGTCCTGTCCTGGCCCCAGCAGTATAAAAGCCGCCCTGGCAAGTAGCTCAGGACTACTAGCTCTCAGGAGCTTCTGGGACCCAGCCAATTGGTACCTGTGGACACTACCCCTTGTGCCAGCTGGACTGTTGAAGCAGCCCTGAGAGTTCCCTCACTGTTTACCCACTGCAGCAGTCTGGCAGTGGGGGCTGCTGCCTGGCTGTGACCTGCTGTGCACCTGCTAGACCCAGATGGGGACTGCAGAACCAATAGAGTCATCTGCCCCTCTGGGCCAGCTGCCAGTGGACTGCAGTTGCAGGGTTGGCCTTTGTGAGGCACTAGTGGCCGGAAGATGTTCCAGGTGTGGTGGCCTGCTTTGAACTGTCAAAGCATGTCCTCCTGGCCCCATTTGTCCGGGAGGTCAGCCACAGCCAGATGGGTCCAAGGTACCAGCTCTGAGCAAGCAGGGTCCTGCCACTGGCCTCCCTAGCAGGAATTCTGGTGTTTCCTATTGGAAAACTGAAAAATCCCTGATTAAAAAAATTCCCAAAGTCACTCTGTAAAATCCCCCCAAATTCATGTTCCTCCACAAGTAAAATAAAAGACCACTATAAAGACAGAGAGCAAGAAAGAGACAGTGATCAGTTGGACAATGTTTTACTGATATATCTACAGTGTTAAAGCAAGTCTCTTATCATAATAATAAAGTGAACTCTAAATACATGTTTCATGAATTCATAAATACATGTTTTGCTGCCCTCCCACAGGGCAATGACCCCCACACAAGGGGTTTGGCCCTCTCACAAGGGATACAGCCCCCCAAGAGGGGGTTCAACCCCCACACATGGGGTATAGGCCCCAACAGGGGCCAGCTCTGGCAGGGCCTCAGGGGGGCTGGTGGGCGGGTGGAGCCAGCCCCTGCAGGGCTTGGGGGGCCTGGTGGGGGAAGGGCTGGGGGAAGCGGTCAGGGCCTTGGGAGGCTGGCAGAGGGAGGGGCCAGCCCCAGCAGAGGTCAAGGGGCTCGGGGGGGGGGGGGGGCTGGTGGAGGGAGGGGCCAGCCCCAGCAGTGGTCAGGAGACTTGCGGGGGCTGGTGGGAGGAGGGAGGCTGGGGGAATGGGCGGAGCCATCAGGAGTCCCTGTACTCACCAGCACCAGGGTGAGGGGCAACCATAGAGATGCTTTGGCAGCCAGAGCATCTCTGTGGAGGACCCAGCTTCTGGTTGCCTGCCCTGCTTTTTTAGACGTTGATTTTTGCAGGGAACATTTTTTTGTTCCTGCATGTGCTTGTTGCCCTGCCTCAAACGGGTTTGAGGTGGGGCAAGAGGCATGTGCATGATAGTGTGGATGCATCCAAGTTGGCTGTCCCATCAGAGGAGTAGGCTAATGGTGAAGAGCTATTGACACCCATTTTAGTAGGGCACTGAGGGCACAGCTACAGGGTATAGTTTATCAACTGCTAATCCAGGAAGGCTGCTAATCCAATCACTCTAGCTAATGGGTCATTTGGCAGTATGACTGCTCTGCAAAAGTCTTGTTCATGTGAGAGCTAACTGTTACAGCAAGAGTAAACACTAAAATTCAGTGCAAAACTGCTAGAGGTGAAAGACCCGCAGAAGTGTCAGTGGCCTTCATTTATGGTCACAAGAAAGCATAAAATGGAAAGAGCCTAGCTTGAGGGTGAGATTACATATTACAATTAAACTGTGTTAAGAAGCCTTAATGTGTGAATGTTTATGTTTTAAGTGCTGTTAACAAATGGTAAGAGCCCTCTGTGGAAGAAATCAAACTTTGCGTTGTGGTTGAATCAGAACTGACAGAGCCAGCTTTTCTTTATTTAGGGCTATACTGTGATCACAGAGAGAATTCCATACAGCGAGGGGAATCGCCCACTTGTCTGTTTCAAAGGATTCCTCGGACTCTCTAAGTTTACAAGCATATTTATACTTAAGACAGAGAAAGAGGAAAAAAATATGACCTTGGAGAAACAAAACAATAGTAAATTACACGGACATTTAGGAAGTTTACTTAAACAAACCATCTGTATACATCGTAATATATCTAAATTGAACAAGGCATGTAGGAATCCTTATCTCAGAACATGTAACTGAAATAAGCAGTATCAGCACTTCTGGTCTTCGTCTGTTTTTCTAGTCGAGTAGGCCAGAAGCCCAACTTGATTTACTACCACACCTCTAGGCATCTTAAAGTTATGCCACTTGGGGTGAGGCTCATCTTTAAACTGCACTACCCAAGTCAAATTAAGTTAATTTCTAGCTGTTCACCTGATATAAACTGCCATTTCACAGTCCTCCAGTATGCCAGGAGGTACTGCTCCCAGGTGGGTTAGCTATTATCCAGGACTCTACAGTTCTGTATAGCTGGGGACAGCCAGGAAGCAGATAGGGAGGAAGGGAAATGGGGTGAAGGGGGCCAGAGGGAAGGAGGCATGGGGAGTAGGGGCAGGAGAGGAGGGGAAAGAGGGTCAGGTTTGTGGGGGAAAGTGAATGAGGAATTGCCAGCCTGTCATGGTTGGGTGGGGAAATGCCAGACTGCTGCCACTTCCACCTCTCCAAATTGCCGCCCTGGTCCCCAGTTAGGCCCTCAACTCCTGGATCACTCCTCTGCCACCTTGATTCCCTCCTCACTGCCTGGATTGCTCCCCTATCCCTCAACTGCCTCCCCGCATTGTAGGCATGGCTGGTAAATTCAGACTGGTAGGGTGGGGGGGTGTCCTATAGGAGCAGGGGGCGGGGAGGTTGTAGTTGGGCGGGAGTCAGGGCTTTGCAGCTGGCTAGGCACCCCAGCCAGTAGCAGGGAGGCTGCAAACCCTCCTTCCCAGCTGCAACTCCCCTCCCCCACCCCCCCGCTCCCATGGGATGGTCCACCACCCCACCAGTCTGAGTTCACCAGCCGTGCCCGTTGCATTGCCTCCTTTCACCCCCATTGCCTCCAGATTGCTCCCCTGACATCCAAATCACCCCCCAGCCTGATTGCCACCCCTGGCACCCCAAATTGCATCCTCTGCCTGCACTGGACAAAGGATTTCCCCCTCTACCCCTTGATCAGCCCTTCCACCCCTGGATCATGCCCCTGACACCCCATTCTCCTCTACCACCCAGATTGCTGCCCTGCCACCCTGATCACCCCCTTCCCTCCTCCACCCACTGAACCACTCCCCTGATCACCCGTCCCTTCCCCCATTGGCCTATCCACTTGTAGATCATAGAATCATAGAATCATAGAAGTCGGGTGGGAAGGGACCTTGTAGATCTTCAAGTCCGACCCCCTGCCTGGGCAGGAGAAAAACTGGGCTCAAATGAGTCCAGCCGGGTAGGCATCAAGCCTCTTCTTAAAGACGCCCAGGGTAGGAGCCAGCACCACTTCCCTTGGAAGTTGGATCCAGATCCTAGCCGTCCTGACTGTGAAGTTGTTCTTGCGGATGTCTAATCTAAACCTACGCTCCAACAACTTATGGCCCTTATTCCTTGTTATACCAGGGGGTGCTAGGGGAAACAAGGTCTCTCCCAAATCCTTCTGGTCCCCCCCCAGTGAGTTTATAGACAGTCACCAGGTCCCTCCTCAGCCTTCTCTTGTGAAGGCTGAACAGGTTTAGGTCCAGCAGTCTTTCAATGTAGGGTCTGCCCTGTTGTCCCTGGATCATGCGGGTGGCCCTCCTCTGGACCCTTTCAATGTTGTCCACATCCCTCCTGAAGTGGGGCACACAGAACGGGACACAGTACTGCAGCTTTGGCCTGACCAGCGTCGTGTAGAGGGGGAGGATCACCTCCTTGGCCCTACTTGAGATGCACCTGTGGATGCACAACAAGGTGTGGTTAGCCCTGCCAACCGTGACCTCGCATAGTTGACCCATGTTCATCTTGGAGTCAATAATGACTCCAAGACCCCTTTCTGCCTCTGTGCTCTCAAGAAGGGAGTTTCCCATCTTATAAGTGTGCTGCTGGTTACTACTGCTCAAGTGTAGCACCCTGCACTTGTCAGTAATGAAACGCATCTTGTTTTTGTTAGCCCACCCCTGAAACCTATGCAGGTCTTGCTGCAGTCTTTCCCTCCCTACTAGCGTGCTCACCTCACCCCAAATTTTGGTGTCACCAGCGAATTTCAATAGGTTGCTTTTCACCCTGTCGCCCAAATCACTGATAAAGAAATTGTACAGTGCGGGCCCAAGGACCAAGCCCTGGGGGACTCCGTTGCCCACTTCCCCCCAGGTCGAATATGACCTGTCCACCACCACCCTCTGAGTACGACCCTTCAGCCAATCTGCAATGCATCTGACTGTGTAGGTATCAGTGCCACAGTCGCCTAGTTTTTTAATGAGGATGGGGTGGGAGACAGTGTCAAAGGCCTTGCTGAAGTCCAGAAAGACTACTACAGAAAGCAACACCTGCATCCAATGCTTTTGTGACCTGATCATAAAAGGCAATCAGGTTGGTCTGACATGACCTGCCCCTAATGAAACCGTGCTGGTTACCCTTGAGCATCAACCCTGAAGCCCGCCCATCGCAGATGTGCTCCTTGATGATCTTCTCAAACAGTTTCCCTAGGATTGAGGTAAGACTGATGGGCCTATAGTTGTCCGGGTCCTCCCTCCTTCCTTTTTTAAAGATGGGGACCATGTTGGCTATCTTCCAATCATCTGGCACCTGGCCCAAGCACCACGAGTGCTCGCAAAGCCGTGCCAAGGCCCCTGCAATAACCCCTGCTAGCTCCCTCAACACCCTGGGGTGGAGAGCATCTGGACCCACTGATTTGAATACATCCAGCCCCTCCAGAAGCTCTCTAACCCAGTCCTCCCCAACCTGAGGTCTGGAGGTATTCCCCTCAAGTCTGTCTTGCACCACGGTGGGGAAGTCCCGATCCCTGCACAAGAAAACGGAGGTGAAGAATTGGTTAAAGAGGTCTGCTTTCTCCTCTGGCGCAACCACCAGATTGCCCAGAGGATCTTGCAGGGGTCCCACATTTCCTGGTGCTTTCTTCATCCTCCCTATATATTTGAAAAAGGACTTTTTATTATCTTTGATCTTGGATGCTAGTCCTAGCTCTCTGTCTGCCTTAGCTTTCCTGACAGCCCCCCTGCAGGCCCGAGCAGAGGAGGTATACTCCTCTTTGGAGATAGCACCCTCCTTCCACCGGTTGTACACCACCTTTTTAGCAATCAGGCATTCCCAGACACCCTTGGTGAGCCAGGGGGCTTTTGAGTACTCTTGCCCCTCTTGCTTTTTGTTAGGATGGTCACCCCTTGGGTCCTGAGTATCGTCTCCTTAAGGAACGACCACTCATCTTGGGCACTGAGGTCCCCTGCTCTTGAGAACCCCAGCGCCTCTCCCACTAATCTCCTCAATTCACTGACCTGCTGCCCCAATTGGCCCAAGAGTGGCAATAGTAGTGGCAGCAGGTGTGTAGGGTTCCCCTCTCCTTTCCTGCTACTGGGCTCCCTGCAGCCTGTGTCACCTTCTGGCATATGGATCCAGCCCTCATGGGCTCTGCATTAGCTCCTCACTGTCACCCCCATCCCCTCTGCCCCCCTTCTGCCAGGGCCTGGCAACTGAGGATGCTGGATCAGGGTGTGTGGGGCAACATGGGCTGCAGGGTGTCATGGGAACCTCTCCTCCTTTGCTTCTTCTGTCACTGCCATCTTGTACTGATCAGAACAGTAGGTGGCAAAGGGGTTGATCAGAAGCAAGGGCATGGGGGCAATCATGGGTGATTTGGGGAGCAGGGAGATATTGGGGGTCAGAGGGGGTGATCAGTGTGGTAGAATGGCAACCTGGGTGTTCAGGGTGGTAGTGGGTGATCCAGGGCCAATAGGGGAGCAATTTTGGGGTGCTGGGAGTGATCATGAGGGAGGGAGGTGATTTGGGAGGTGGAGGAGGCTGATTGGGGGTTGGGGGAGGATAATCCATGTGATATAGGGGGCCTCTTTTCCTCCCAGTCCCCGACATATATTTCAGCTAGAGAACTGGCAAGCAGGACAGGCATAGAGCAGACTTGGTGGCTCCTAGCTATGCCGCTGCCTGCCAGCCCTCTAGCACCAGGTCTGGTACAGTGCACTCTAGAATGGGTATTAACCCTTCATGTGTGACTGCTGACAGCACGTACTATTTTTAACACAATTTAACTTTCTTTAGCATTAACTTGTATTAACTGTAACATATAATCTCAACCACAGTCTAGTGCCAGCAGCACAGTGTAGTGACAAATAAGTTAGCTTGACTAATGGAAGCTAGGCACCTGTGGCAGCATGGAGTTTGTTTTTAGAGTTCCTTCAGGGACCTTGGCCACCCAGGGCATGTCCACACAAGTGTGCACGTGCTTCTTGAAGCATCCCAAACCCCTTTGAGCTGCTGCAAGATGCACATGCAGGAACAAAAACATGTTCCCTGCACTGCAAATTTGCAAAATTAGACCCGTGGATATCCAGGGGTCAAAAAAAAAAGTGCCGCAAAACAGTGGGGCAAAGCATGGTCCTGGACCATGTCCTGAGGCAACCAGACACTCCACAGAGATACTCTGGTAATCAGCCAGAGTGTCTCTATAGCTGGCCTTTGTCCTGGTGCTGAAGCATGCTGCTTGCCTGTGCACAGCAAGCAATGCACCAGCTGCAGGGACCTGGATCCAGGCTTTGTGTGGGATAAGTAGGGAGTGAGGGGGGGTTAGAGGAGGTAGGGACCATGGGGGGACCCCCACCTGGCCCCAGTCCCCACTGGCTCCCCCACTGCTGCTCTGTCTAGCCCCATCCCCCACCCCACTGAATGCTACTTTACCTGGTCCCATCCCCCCAGCTCACGCCCCCATCCCTCCCAATCTTACCCTGTCCTGAGCCCATCCCCCATGATTGCTGCCATGCTTGGCCTCAGCATCCTGGCACTCAAAATAAAAACAAATAAACCCCCTCACACTCACCAGCTGTAGCAGCAACCATTGGGGCCACTGGGGCCTCATGGCAGAACCCCCCACCCCGTGTGGTGTGGGGCCATGGGGAACGGCCCCAGCCACCTGGCACCTGCACTGCTGCTGTCAGATTGCATGGGTGCAACACAGCTTTGCAAGGTGCTGAGTGGCACTGTGTACTGTCTGGGAGCTCAGGTCAGCTCCAGCTGTCACCCAGAACCTGGCACCGCTCAGCCCCAGCAGCCTTGAGCTACCAGACAGTGCACAGCACTGCACGGTGCCCTGCCAAGCCGCACTGTACCTGTGTGATCTGATAGCAGCAGTGCGGGTGCCAGGCAGCCTGGGCTGCTCCCCGCAGCCCCCCACTGCCCTGCACCATGCAGGGGGGCTCTGCCATGAGGCCCCAGTGGCCCTGATGACTGCTGCTACAGCCAGTGAGTGCAGGGTTTTTTGTTTGTTTGTGGGAGGGGTTGAGTTCTGGGACACTGGGGCTGGACAAAGCAGTGATTGGGGGTTGGGACCAGGTGGGGGAACAATCAGGAGGGCTGGGGGAAAGAGCAGGGGATGGGGCAGGGTGGGGCAGCAATTGGGGGGGCTGGGAGAGCCAGTGGGGGATGAGGCCAGGCGGGGGCAAGTGGGCCCTGCAGGGGGGGCAGTAGTCCCTGTGGGGAAGCATGTGGCCCCTGTTGGGGGGCTGTGGCCCTGTGGGGGTGGAATTTTGTGAGCTGTGCACACTTTGCAGGGGGCAGGGAATCCACCCCTCCTGAGCAGGTCCCCCTATACACCCACACCCAGAGTCCCCCCACAATCCCCACAGCCCCAAGCCACCCCCACATCCCGCTCACCCACATACCTGGCCCTGTGAGTCAGGAATGAGGGGACTGGAATGGGGGGTAGGCTGTAGGTTGAGAGTGAGGGGCAAGGATAGGGACAGGGCACTGGCATATCAGTGTTGCTCAGCGCTGCACATCCAAGTGAGTGAACGGGGTAGGGGTAGCTCATGTTTTTTAATATGACAAAAAAGCCAAAAACCAATGCCAAAAATCTGTATAGATATTTAGAATGTATTTTATTATGATGATGGAGGCACTGGTAGGCTTCCAAATTGCTTTAAAATTGTAAATATATCAATAAAACATTGCCCAACTGATTTGATCTCTCTCTCTCTTTCCCTAGCTAGTGGTCTTTTGTTTTACTTGTGGTAGAACATGGATTTTCGGGTATTTTAAAGAGTGACTCTGGGATTTTTTTATCAGGGATTTTGCAGATTTTAAATAGGAAACACCAAAATTCCTGCTAGGGAGGCAAGTGGCAGGACCAAGGCAGAGGAGCCTGCTCAGAGCTGGCACCCAGGACCCAGCTGGAGGTGGCTGACCTCCTGGCCACTTGGGGCCAGGAGGACATGCTTTAACCGTTCAAAGCAGGCCGGCACATGGGAACATCTTCTGGGTGATAGCTGCCCAGATGGCCAGGCAGTGGCACACATGACAGCAGTGCCACACAAAGTCCAACTGTGCAGCCACAGCCCACTGGCAGCTGGTGCAGAGGTGCAGATGCCTCTAATGGCCATCCTGTCCCCATCTGTGTCTGGCAGGCATGCAGCCTTGGGGCCACATGCTGTCACAGGTGGCAGCAGGTCATAGGCGGGCAGCAGCCCCCACTGCCAGACTGCTGCAGTGGGTAGATGGTGCAGGGAACTCTCAGGACTGTTTCAGCACTCCAGTTGGCACAAGGAGTAGTGTCCCCAGGTACCATTTGGCTGAGCCTCAGAAGCTCCTGAGAGCTAGAAGTCCTGAACTACTTGTTAGGTCAGCTTTTTATAGCGCTGTGCTGGCTCCAGGCTCTAGCTCCCTCTGGCTGCAGATACGGGAGGAGTCGGGCAGGGTTATTTTGCCCAAGTGGCACAATTTGCTCCACACCAAAGTGCATGTCCAGGCATGTGTGCTGAGGCAAAAAGCCCTGGCTCAGATTTGCATAGCTTCTCTTTGAGCTGCTGCAAGTGCACGTGGCTGCATGTGTGGATGCACCCCCAGTATCCAAAGGAAATATACCCAACAGAGCCGGGAGCAAATCTGAAGAGCTGCATTTGATTCAGGAATCAAAGAGCTGCAAAACATGGGTTCCCTTGTTATCATATATAGGGCAGAAGCATATGCTGCAATGGTTTAAAAAATGGCAAATGTAAAGAAAGCCTTTTTTTTTTTTTGACTTAGCAACAGCAGATATATAATATCTCTTCCTCTTTGTGGCCAAAGACTTGCAATGAGATCTTATTCCTGAAGCTTCAGGGCCTGATTCTGATCTTGCTTTCACTAATTGCAGGGGGGAAGGCAGAGGTCCATGAAAGTCAGTGGTATTCCATGTGTAAAGTACCATCCTAGTAATCTGCATTTATCAGCTGGTCAGTTCCTGCTTTCTTGCACCCTCAAGTGACATAACTTGGCTGGTTCTGCAGTCAGCCATGTTTTCCAGGGAAAAAGGGTGGGAAGACCAAGCCTGACATTCTAATGTAAATATGTAGCACAAAAATAAATTTTCCCTGTTTTTTTTAATCAATAAATCCTGAAGAGCAAGGAAAACAAACCCTGTTTCTTTTGTAAGTTGCATTCATCTCCATTCACATGCATCTCCTTTCTGACATCTTCACATTCCCTAAGCCCTGAGCCAGTGCTGAGCCCCTGATGTACACCTGTACATGCTACTGAGTCACTGTGTTCTTTGTCTGAAAGGCACTCCACTTCAGTGGATGGTATTCTGATAGGAAAGCTAGTTGCAAGCTCTGTATTTAGGATACTTTGACATTTTCCATTATAAAAGGCTTTTGTGCTTTTTTTCTTTTGTATGGACAGCTGTAAGTCTGGTATTTCCTAACTTTTGAACATTTGACTCCACAACCAAAATTGCTGAGAAATTTCATATAAAAAGTCTGTCTGTATCTGAAAGTAGTCGGGGGGGGGGGGGGGGGGGGCGGGAAGCAGGGAGACAGAACAACAACATACAAACATTTTTATATTTCAACATCAATTTTGAGAGCTCCAGAATAAGAAGGGGTTACGAATAATGTTATTTACCCTCTGTTGACTTTAATTCATCATACTCTCAGGACTTGCAAGCTTCAAGAATTTTTATTTTGTTTGTTTGTTTGAATCAAACTTGCCCATCTCAGGCAGGTTTTTCCAACCTCACCAGGCTCCATTCTGCTGTCTAGATAATGCCACCGTAGGAACCTCTGCATAGGAGCACATTCTGACAAGCCTGATAAAGTAAGGATTTTTCTTCCCCCCCAACTAAGAATTGGCAGGATCCGACCCTGGTTTTCCAACAGGTTCAATTTTGCCTTATTTTTCATGTGGATTTTGCAGAAAGAGGGGAGATAAAGAGAATGGTGCAAAGTGTATATGTATTTTTGGTAAAATTCACCTTTGGGTTGTGCAGAGGGATGGCACAGGGTCTAAATCACAGGACAAACAGATCAAACATTTCCAAGCACAAACTTAGAAAAACAATATGCTGTTTTGCTAGTATTGGTCTTTTTTCCTCCAACCTCTCTTTGAAGAGCTCATCTAGCCTCTATTCTGTGGAGCATAAACTTGAAATTTGCCATAAGGATAGCTCTAGGGTGCTGGCAGCGATTTTTCTTTACTCCAACCAAAGAAAATCTGCCTAGTATGGACTACTGTAATCCTCATAAAATAGGCATTTCCACATGTTCAGGTGAGCTTCTGAGAAAATATTCAGCCTTTCAAGCATGACATCTGTAGAGAGCATGCTTCAGCCACACAGAGCTACTACCAAATTAAGTGAACACGCTGATCTTCCAGCCAAGTCTCCATGGGACTTCCAACATGCCATCTTCACTATTGTCATCCCAGGCCCCTTAACCGATAGTTGCCACAGTAGTTGCAAGAGTAGCTTACAGGCAACACAAGACTTCTGGAAAAATTGGGAATAGAACATATGTAACAGCTGCAAAGGCTTGCTTGGCTGCAAGCTGAGTGGGTGAGCTGTGCCTAAGAACTTTGCAAGAAAGGCGACAAAACATTTGCAGTAGGTGCAATAGCTTTTCCAAACAGAGGGTATGCTGTGCACAATGCATGCTTTTTACTGGAGGATTTGAATTGTAACCAGAGCTGACCCGAGCAGGGTGCAGCCCGAGGCAAATCAGCCCATGCGGGGGTCTGCCCCCGCCCCTATCCTGTATGTCCCAGACCCAAAGAAGGGGTGTGGGTAGCGAGTAACCAGACACAAAGCCAGTGATGGCAGCCTGGAGTTGGCACAGCCGCTCCGCCCAGCTCCACAGGCCCCCCCCCGAAGTGCAGTGCCTGGGGCAGCCGCCCCAATTTGCACCCCACTGGGGACAACCCTGACTGTAACCAGAGCCTCCATTGCAAACCCTGGGCTCTGATTGGTTACTATGGAGCCATAAAAGCTGAGGGAGGGAAAAGCAGCTAGAGTGAGATGCAGCAGGAGAGCTACACCAGCCTGGAGAGAGGGACAGAGACAGCCCGTCCTTCCCCCCAGGCAGAGAAAACAGAGCTGAGGCTTGCTGGGGAGCAGACTTCAAGGCAGAAGGGAGCCTGAGTCATCCCAGGAGAAGCTGATTCCTCACCTGGGTCAGAGCTGTGCAGTCATGGACAGAGGTACCCAGGGAAAGAATGGAGAGGGGGTGGTAAGCTAGCTGGGAGGTGGAAGAAGCTGCCTGGTCAGGGACCTGCAGAAAAAACTCCTCTGTTTGGGCTGGAAAGGCTTGTACTGCAGGTACAGAAGCCTGCAGAGCGAACACCCTGTCTGCATGTGGAGTGCTGGGGGAGAGAGACAGCCCAGAGAGGGAGCAGGCCGGGAGAATCCCAAATCTGCACTGGTGTGGGAGAGGGGACACTTAACACCTAGTGTTTGCAAGAGGTGTATTTTTCAAAAGGAAACTAGAGAAAAGAAGCCTGCAGTGGCTGATTACAGACTTTTTTTTTTTTGCTAAGTTACCAAGAAAGAGCAAAGAGTCCACCCTCCCCAGAGCAGAAGACACCTCACCTCTGCCACCTAGTGGTGGGTCATAGTTAAAGCTGTATTGCCATTTATTGTTATGGGAAGGGAGTGTGACCAGAGGGAAATCCCCCTGCGTTATGTGGGCGGGGAGAGGGAGAACTGTTTTAAAGTATTGTTTGATGCAAGCAGGACCACCCAGTGTGGTGGAGTTACTTATGTATCGTTGCAGTTGTAAATTCTATTCAAATTGCTGGTTTTATTAACTATTGATATTATATACATATATATTTATTCTCTTGATTTCTTTTCTGTATATAGTTGTGTATAATAAAGAAACCCATTTGTTTATTGAACTTAAAGTCAATTCTTGGGCAGTGAGGGTGAGGAACACACCTCTCCAAGGGATGTTTCAGTCAGCAGACCTGCCTGAGGGGGTTCCAAGGGCTACTGGCACCCTGAGGATCTAAAATCTGGCACACTGTCTGGCGTAGTGTGCTGGCGAGGATTACACATAGAAAGAACCTAGTTTGCACAAGTAATCTTAATTCTGGCACTTCTTAATGTTTTATTTCGGTTTTAACAATGTAGATATTATCTCTCTCATGTGCACATCTGTGTGTGTGTGCACACATACATGCATGCATTTGGGGCATATTTGGTGAAAATATTTCCTTGATCACATCTTGCATCAAGAAGTTACTTCATCCAATAAGCTTCATTGGTTTTAACTTATTTGTGGATAAATTTAAAAATGTATTCTGAATCATGGGACAATATGGCTGGAAGGGCCCTCAGGAGTTGATCTAGTCCAACCCCCTGCTCAAGGCTTGATCATTTCTGCCTAAATCATCAAAGCCAAGTGTTTATCTAACTTGAATTTAAAACTTTTAGTGACGGGGCATGTCTACACAACACGCTTTGAGGTGCATTAGCCTAAATTTAAGGCACATTAGGGTGTGCATTTACACATGTGCACCCTTAATACACTTTAAACATGGCAAATTTAGGCAATCTGCACCTAACTATGCAAATAATTAAAACTCATTAATGAACATGTAGTTGCGTTTAAAGGACATTAACGCTGTGTGTGCGGACTGACTTGGGAATAACTTGAATCCCAATCAGTCCACGCACAATGTTAATGTGCTTTAACACCTGCACATGTAGACGCCTGTCTAAACCCGCTTAATGCGCAGTAAGCTAATGGAGATTGTATTTAGGCACATTTAAATGCACATGTATACATGCCCAGGGATTCTGGCCTCTAGGTAATCTGTTCCAGTGTGAAACCACCCTCAAAGGTAGAAAGTTGTTCTCAGTCTCCTTTCTTGCAATTTAAGCCCATGACTTCTTTTCATGTCCCCTGTGTACACAGAGAGGAATTGATCACCATTGCAACAGTTATTTTTGTATTTGAAGAGATTGCTATCCAGCCCCATGCCTCTCTTTTGTTTTCTTGAGATTAAATCATCCCAGATCTTCCAGGCTTTCCTCATACATCACTTGTTGGTTGCACTTCAGTGTCTCCTGTGAAAATATTTGTTTTCTATGCATGCAAAGACAAGTCCTTTTATTTTAACTGAAAATTATTTCTAATTTTGAAGAGTAACAGAAAAGCCCCAATTTGACTATGTATAGAATACGTTAGAATATATAAAATACACTGGAGCTCTTATGTATTTATAGAACATATAATGCTCTCTCCATATATTTATATATATCTATTCTTCATAAAATATAAGAGAGATCCATATCTTTTAATTTGCATACAATGCTATTGGAATACTTCAGTCTGAATATTATTTTATTTGTATTTCTTTTAAAAATGACATACATTGAATTGCCATTACTTTTTCCCCTGTGTTTCAGCTTTGTTGCCTGCATGTTTTTTTCTGCTTTTTATCCTCAGGAGACTCCTCTCTCTGTTAACCTCACTTCTGGTAGAATCCAGTATAAAATGCCATAAACTAAGGGAAACCTGTTTAATCAATTTTAATACTTTTTCAGGAGCTTTCTGCTTAACCCAGGTTCTGATCCTTTGGGTGCAGCTCTATTCATTAGTTCTGAACATGCACATGCTGAGACTTGGGATCACCTCTATCATGACTGTTAGTCTTTGCCACCAGGAAAAAAGGAAAGCGACCGAAAAATATAATAGGCCAGAATTTTCAAGGTGTCAGTCACAGAGTCCAAGGGATATAATTCTGCATGGATCAGGCTTTTCCAGCAGGACTTCATAGATTCTGATGTTAAATTATTTTAAGAGGCCGGCTTTGAGCATGTACTTTGACCTTCACTCACGCTCCTATAGGAAAGTTCTTCCCAAATATGTCTGATGGTTAAAAAGAAGTTTCCTTGGTCAGGGAAAGCACTCTTGGCAGTGGCAGAAATGCAGGCTTGGAGTGGCATGCTATGGATGTGCTGTGCTTGGGAACCCAAGACAGTTCCCCTCCGACAGGTAACTGATTGGATTAAGAGGCCTGTCTGACAGCATGTCTGTTCAGCCACGCAGGCTAATCAACCTCCCCATCCTGCCTGCTAATAAATCCTGCACCAGGGACCATTCCGCTTGATGATCTCTCCTTGGGGAGTTTTTAAGGCTTCTCTTCGAGAAAACTACTCGGAGTCTATTAAAATTGCAGCTCTGCAGTTGTCAGGTAGTCCCAGAGAGTCATGGGAGGTGCCTATCACCCAGGTGGAGGTAGCTATTACATATTCAAGCGAAAAATAGCCGCTTCCTTGTGAAAAAAAGAAATTACAACCAGCAAACTGAATAAAAGGACCTTTGTTCCATCTCCAAGCCTGTCATGTTAAAGGATGAGCCTCAGGAAAAGAAATGTGATTCAATAATGCACTCGCTGTACAATGGATTCTGCAGCTGGAAATGTGTCCTACACATTTACTGAAAGGATTAAGCAAAGTGTAATTGTTCCTTGGCTCTAAGTCACCAACCAGCTCTGCTGCTTGTGCTCTTCAGATACATGTGTTGCCAGCCAGCTTTGCAGGGTTTTAGGAACCCTGCAGCGGGCTCTCCTAGCCCTCTAGATATAGTCTGTTGGCTCCAGCTTAGTAATTCAGTGATATGAGCATTTGATTTGCTTTGCTAGAGGGACAGGCATCCACTCTCACATGTCTGGTTGCAATAGGTTCCTGAAGGACATTGCATGAATAAATTACAAAGACAGCAATTGTTGGATCTATAATATCTATACAGAAGATGTATAAATAAATTAAAGTTTTAATTATTTTCTCGGATTTGCCTTTGGAGAACTAATGGGACGCAGCCTGAGAAGGGTTGAATTTAGCAAGAAAGATGAAGAAGCTTCCAGGTTGTTTAGCTGCTGTGGATTTTGTCTCGTCCACAGTATGAAAAGAACATAAAAACCAATTTCCTTTGTTGCTTAAGATAAAAAGTTAATGAATGCTGATTCATAGACAGAGTTGCCTGTGAAATATTATTGTGGGATTTTAGCTTTTGTTTTCAATGATCTGACTGCAGAGACAGTTTCTAAATTTATATCAGGCTTGGGAGAACCTTTAAAAATCCCAATATCTATGGTATTTCAGAAATATTCCAGCCGTTCTAATGTTTTGAAAAATTACAATGCATTTTTAAATGACTCGGAAGGCAATAAAATATGCTTGCCTGATAAACAAGGTTAGATTATATTTTGTAGCATAAACCCCTGTCGTTTAAAATTGTTTAATAGCAGGCAAGCTTGGTGGCTACGCAGGTCCGTGCCCTTCAGCAAGATGCCCTGTATCTCTTGCCTCTCCCTTGCTCCACCAAGAAAAATTATATTGTTTGCACCTCTTAATCTTCAAATCACACGCTGATTTGTGTAAAAGTCAACATTAAAATTTGTGCCTGGACTAACATATTGTGTTGAGGTTTTATCTGTCTTGCTGCACATGACGTTTGAACTTCAGTCCCCTGAAAATGATATTTCTAACCAGGACTCTACTAGTAACAGACCTCTGTGGATTGCACAGAGCACTGAAGAGTGAGACAAAACATTTGGAGCTAAGATGTAGATGCAGATGTACAACCTCGCCTTCTCATTGGAACTCTTAGACAGAAAAGGCAGTGGAAAATTTTCTGCCTGTGTTTTTTTTTTTGGATTGGGCATCCCATCTTCTTACAAAAGTATAAGTAGCAGAGAGACGTATAAAGGAAAGAGAGGGAAGAGTTATTTAAGCTTTTCTGAATCTCACAGCCAGCCCTACTTCCCACCCCCTGCTTCTATCCAAGAGGAGGCAGCAATGAGCAGCTGCCTCTGGTAGGTAGAAGATGCTATTGGATCTTCTCATGGCAGGATTTAGCACTTGTGTTTTAAGCCAGTGTGTCTAGCCTCTTCACGTGTGTGCAAATCTAATTAATATACAAGAAGTCCTTGACTTACAATGTTTTGAGTTACAATGTTTTGCACTTACAATGTTTCTAACTTTTTGACATCAGTTTTGACTTTACAATGCTTGATCTGACGTATGCCAGCGAACAAGTTTGCTAGGTCGCCCATCTCCCTGGAGAACATCTGTCCAGACTTCTTTGGACACTTTTTTAAAGAAAGCAGACAAGACTCCAAGCTCTACATAAATCCACCCTAAGACCTCGGTGTTCTTTTCATGTCTCCCCCCTTGCTCTGCCAGTAAAGCAGTTTTCTCCCATTTTCTGCCTCTGTATCTTCGTCTCTGTTTCCTGCAAGTGTGGAATAACCCCTTTTCTATTGCCTCAGTCCCCTCTAAAGGGGATTTGTATCTCTTCTAAAACCTCTCTTCTTCCACATATTTAATAGGTACTAATCCACACCAGTCAAGCAACTTCTTCACCATAATGCTGGCTAGGAGGAGGAAGAAAGCAGTAGCAACTTCTTGTGGAGCGCCCAGGGCTTGTCTCTGTGCTTGTAAGCACCTCTGGGCATTTGTGCCTCAGAACGTGGGAGTACATGGTTGCTCTTTACTGATATTTTTTTGTATCTGATTGTTTCAGGCCACGTGGGATTGCAACATCATGCAATACAATCAACATCTTCCACCAACTCGAGCATGTGCGGCCCCGGATTCTTAGCAAGATGTCAATAAGGACACCACATGCTGCAATTTAAAATCCTGCAGGGGCCCGTGAAATCCATTTTCTCCACAGATAAAGACATCTGCACTCCAGAATGTTTGATGCTCAAAGTGGGATCCCACACCTCTCGGTTTACTGGAGTGTAGGAGAGTGCATCTCAGGGAGTCTGCTGTTGCTAAGTTCCCCCAGTTCTGGAGTAACAAAATGTATGGATTGCATTTGCATTTCCCCCTCAACTACTTTTCCTTCAGGGAGTTTCTTTGGATTCATGTTAATGAATGCAGCTAACAGGCTGTGCATCAACTTTAATCTGCCTGGCAGGGTAGCTCTGCTTTCTTGTGATCTGATTTATCAGAATGGAGTGCGCGCTCTTAAAGGGGTCAAATTCAACCTATGACCTCCAGCTCCTTTTGCAGCAACTGACAGAACATATTTTCTCTGCTTACTGTACTGCACATTACACTATTTTTCTTTTGAAAGACAAAAAGTAAATTGACTCCAGCCAGTCTTTATCTGGAAAGGCAGCTCAGAGCTCTAGTGCATACTGGGTCATAGTATGATGCCTAATAGAAGGTTTAACAAGTAGGTAATATAAATATTAGGGACCAAATCCTCACCTGGGGTAAATCAGAATTGCTCAAATTGGCTTTAGTATGGTTGGACCAGTTTATAACATTTGGTGAACTGGAGCCAGTTGCCAGTTTGGAGGGGTCTATTAACAAAGGCATCTGAGAGCTTCATGGAGATTACCTGAAAGTGGAAAATACATCCATGCCAAAGTGTAATCTTGCTAAAATGACTTGATAAAATATTTTTGGCTGCGTGTTGTGTGTGTTATATTGTTATTTGAACTGCATATCTGCTGGCTTCCAATCTAGAAATATATCTCATCTCTGTCTAGGAGAACATGCATTTAACCAATAAGTTGCAGTAGTGGTTTTTGAGCCATGACCTACACAGAGCCCTTCTGCATATCAGCTGAATGAGGCATTCTGAATTGAGCAGTATGTACTGTGAGGCAAAATGGCCAGTAAGTCTCATTCCCTCTCACAGTGCTTCACAAAATGAAAAGATTGGGGGATTGCTGCCCTATGGAAAGTTTGAAACCACTGGGTAACCCTGCTGCCCTTCTTTCTGTGGCTCCCAGTCAAGTCAACAGAAATGTTACCTATGAAAAGACTGTCGGACTGGATTTAACAGAGCAGTGGAACACAATTCTCTTCTGACCCTCCTGGCAACTGATAGTCCTTTATATGGATGGACACTGACTTGCATAGGAATTGAAAGATCAAAACCATTTTTGTTGGCATTTTAAAAACTCAGCTATGAAATAAAGTTGATTTGGGGCCCAATTCTGCCCCTTCTACGCAGAAGGGTATTGTGCTATGCAAGTGATCACACTGAAATCAAGGGTCTAGCCATGAAGTAAGTCACCCTGATTCTCAAGTAAGGGTCACAGCACTGGGGCTGTTAGGACTGGCACAAATTCATTCCATGTCCTTTGGGTTGCCTTCTCACAACAAACAAAATGCCACAAGAAGGCGAGCTTGTATATCCTCTGGTTAAGCATGTTTGCAAAAGAATAAACTACTAGTGTAAGACAGACACATCAGCATATCCCTCAACTGAAACAGTTATGTGCCTAACTGTGAATCAGGTACACATGCCTGTTTGCAGTAGTATAACTAAACCGGGGTAAACATGGCAGCAGCCTCTGGTGCTGACTTGGGGAGGGGGTGAGATGCAGAAAAAGTAGCTGCTGCCATTGCCAGCAGCAGTGACCTAGCCACTGCTGCTTCCCCATGTGCTGCCAATATCCAATGCACAGAACAGCTCAGCTATGCCTCTGTCTATGCACACACCTTTATAATGTTTTGCAAAAAAATGAAGCCAGTTATGCCCCTTTACCAGGTGCTTGTTGCGTGCCTGCCTTCTGTTTCATAGGAAAAAGACTTTCTTTTCCCCTGCTCTGAGAAATCTCTTTACCACAGAGAAAAGAGCTCAGAGTCAAGAAGAGATTCAGTATGTATCCTCTCCTGTGAAAGCCACTTTTTCATTCATAAAGCTTGGCCCAAACTATGAAGTCTTTGAGTTTCCACCAAGCCCTGATTCTGGGTCAGTAATTTTACTGGGAGTTTGCCTAAGCAAAGATTGGATAAAAACTCAGAAAGTGGCCCTTCATTAAGCGCACATCCATATCCATGCTCTCTTTTGGGCATCAAATGAACATGACAGAAGAAAAAAACAAATAAAGGAAGATCACTTAAATCAAGAAACACTAACTCCAGAAATACAGATCTGCACTTGCATGATCTCAGCCTGACTAAAATCTACCGATATAAATACTGGAATCCTCACTTTTACATATTTCCGTATGTTATTGTGTATTTTTATATTTTAACTCTGGCACAACACTGCACAATGCTTTCTTGACTTTCACTGATTTATTTTAATCTGCTTTATGTTATATAAGACCCTTGTTTCCCTGGGACTGACAGACCTGATTATAACCCCTGCTGTGCCTATTCAAAACTGTTGACACCTTTCTCAAATTTCCAGCTTTTTGCAAGATCTTGACTTCAAAGTGGAGCTAAGTCAGGGCATTGCCTACAAAACTCACACTCCAAACACAAACACTGGTTTTCTTCTGGTCCCAATGTTCTCAGTTCTGTTCCAGATTTGTTTCTATGGGTCACTCCACCTATTCATCAGCACTCCTCTCCTGTCTTAGTCTCTTTTGTCTATGTGCTTTTTATTTACAAGAGCACCTGCTTCTCTGGGCCAATGAATCCAGCTCTGTTTTGTACAGAACAGAGCTTCCAGTTTGTACAGAACAGAGCTGCATTGTGATGGGTATGCAGTCAGTGCTTTCTAAGTAGAGAAATACATATGTTTGAGGGAAGTCAAACTTGTTTTATGTTGCGAAGATATTGTGCACAGCAGGTGGAATTGCCACAAGTTTAGCCACAGAGTCAAGACCAGAACCTTGTAAACCCTCAGTTATGTGAGCAAACATTACTGTCAGCAGTACCTCCCTGGAGTGAAGGGAGAATGGGTAGCAAGGTCAAGGCATAAAACGACAAAGGTGTGACTTACTTATTGTACCTCATGTTAAGCAGTAGGTGCTTTAAAGCTAAACAGATTTAGCTTCCTATTTGGTAGGCATGTCTGTCACAGGATTATCTCAGTGCCCTTTTCAAGTGCTTGGTTTATTTGATTCTTGCTGTGTAATTAACCATTCGGTTGGCTCTAATTCCTGTTCCTCTTTGTCTGGTATTTGAATACTTCCTAACCCACCCCCTCTCAGGAGCACTCTGAGCTATTTAACAAGTTCTTATCCATTCTCCAGAGCAGTCGGGATCCCAGTTACTAAATATGTGAAAAGAAGAGGAACAGTCTTCTCTACTGACTGTACTGTGTGTTATTACCACAGCTGAATTCTGTCTACAGACTTTACTGAAATGATACATCCCAAAGGAGATGCCCCTGTTTCACCTGGTCGCACAGGCTTGTTGTTAATGGTTCCACAAGTGTTCAAAGAGACCCAATCCATACTTTATTTTTTTCAAAATGGAGATGATATGAATCTCCCCACCAATGTAGTTTTGCTTGAAATCGCATTTACTCAACTTCAACGGGGGCAGAATTAGAGCAACACCAAATGCTTTTGAAAATACTATCTCCAAAATATATACAGGTTTTAAAATGTGAGTGGTGAATTACAATAAAGTGCTATACATTTATTTATTATTTTACAACCTGGCATTCCATCATTTTCCTTTTTCCTTCAAAGCCTTAACATTAAAAAGTGCACTTAGCTGTCATTTCTGTTAATGAAAATACACTGGATTTACACTAGTGCAACCAAAATTGGAATAAAAGTGCTGAGTGAAAACCAACTAATTTTAAAAGTGAAATGATTCCTAAAGTGTATAATGTATGCACATGACATCAGTTCCTTGCCACATGCGTATCTTAGCTTGGCACAAGATTACACAGAAGCAGGGCTCTGTTACATGTTGGAGAGCGTAGTCTATTCTTTATTGGGAAGGGGAGTTGTAATAAGCGAGCTCTCATCACTAGTGTTATTTCAGCCTTAAAATTAACATCTGTTCTCAAACATTGTATAATTTCCTAGGCACCATTATGCACAGTAATAGTTATTGAGGTATATGTAGGAAAAAATAGCAATTCTTTCATTAATTCCCATGTGCCATTGTATTTCCTGGATGGTAGGAATGGAAAACATTATCATCGTAGTGGGAGATGCCACAGTTTAATTTAAAACCTTTATTGTGTTTTGAATAAATTGGGCACAAGTTGGTTACTGCCCAATTTTTCCATTTCCTTTATGTTTAATTTAACGCATTAAAAATGTGACTCTAGATCAGTCCTCCACGATCCTGAGCATCCTGTTTTATTGGTTTCATAATATAAAAGTATATACCTGGAATCCAATCCTGTGTGCATTTCTGACTGGATGTTTTGCTTCTAAGCAGACCCTTTGACGTCAGTGGGACTGCTCATGGCAGGCAGCATCATGGCAGCCACTAGCAACTCCCTGCTGTCTTCCATGGGTGTAGGGTTGAGCCTTATACCCAAATGCAGGTCGTTGCAAGGTTAAGAGGAAATGGTTGCAGGGCCTATGGCTGTGGAGGTAAATAAATGAAACATGCAAATCTTTATAAAAGCAGCTCTTTTCAGTTGGTTTCTGCCAGCATTTTATAATGAGATTCTCTTGCTAACAAAAATTACAGTTGCTATAAATACTGTCCAGTGATTCTAAGAGATTATCAAGATACTGACTTGTTATTAATATTTCCATTGCAGGAAAGGTTTGTGAGGTACCTAAAATAATTCTTTCTTTGCAAGCTTTCTTATTCTTTTTTTTTGGGGGGGGGAGGGGGGAGAGCGATTTAATTTATCTTGTTCTTAGGGCACATCTACACATGCTATTATTGTGCATGAATAAGCTCCAGAGCTTATTGCACTGGAGTTTTTTGCCCCTGGGCATGCTGTTTGAACGTGTTCCCAGAAGCAATTAACTCTGGAGCAATCCATTCCAGAATTTATTCATGTGAAGCACGTGGAGTTGGGTCTGGGTCATAGGATCCTAGAAAATGAGGGTTGGAAAGGACCTCAGGAGGCCATCTAGATAATCCAACCCCCTGCTCAGAACAGGACCATCCCCAACTAGATCATTCCAGCCAGGGCTTTGTCAAGCTGGGTATTAAAAACCTTGAAAGCTAGAAATTCCACTTCTCTAGGGAACCTGTTCCAGTGCTTCACAGCACCCTCCTAGTGAAAGAGTTTTTCCTAATATCCAACTTAAATCTCCCTTACTGAAACTTGAGACCATTGCTCCTTGTTCTGTCATCTGCCACCAAGGAGAACAGTCCAGCTCCATCCTCTCTGGAACCACCCTTCAGGTAGTTAAAGGCTGCTATGATCCCCCCCAACCCAAGTCATCTCTTCTCTGGACTAAATAAACCCAGTTCCCTCAGCCTGTCCTCATAAGTCATGTGCCCCAGCCTCCTCACCATTTTTGTTGCCCTCTGCTTGACTCTCTCTAATTTGTCCACATCCTTTCTGTAGTGGGGCCCCAAAAACTGGACATAGTACTCCAGATATGGCCTCACTAATGAAGAATAAAGCAGAATAATTACTTTACTCGATCTGCTGGAAGTGCTCCTACTAATGCAGTCCAGTATGCTGTTAGCCTTCCTGACAACAAGGGCACACTGCTGACTCATATCCAGCTTATTATTGTCTGCTGTAACCCCCAGGTCCTTTTCTACAGTGGTGCATGGGATTCTCCCATCCTAAATGCAGGACTTTGCACTTGTCCTTGTTGAACCTCATGAGATTTCTTTTGGCCCAATCTTCCAATTCGTCTAGGTCAGTCTGAATCTTAGTTTTACCCTCCAGTTTACCTAATATACCCCCCCCAGAGCTTGGCGTCTACAAAAGTCCTGAGGGTGCAATCAATTCCATCTTCCAAGTCATTAACGAAGTTATGGAACAAAACCAGCCCCAGGACTGACCCCTGGGGCACTCTGCTTGATACTGGCTGCCAACTAGACATCTAGTCATTGAATACTACCAGTTGAGCCTGACAATCCAGCCAGATTTCTATCCACCTTGTAGTCATTCATCCAACCCATACTTCCTCAGCTTGCTTGCAAGAATGCTGTGGGAGACAGTATCAAAAGCCTTGCTAAAGTCAAGGTATATCACATCCACTGTTTTCCCCTCATCCACAGAGCCAGTCATCTCATCATAGAAGGCAATCAGATTGGACAGGCATGACTTGCCCTTAGTGAATCCATGCTGACTGTTCCTAATCACTTTCTGCTCCAAGTGCTTAGAAATTAAGTCCTTGAGGATCTGCTCCATGATTTTCCAGAGACTGAGGTGAGGCTGACTGGTCTGTAGTTCCCTGGATCTTCCTTCTTCCCTTTCTTAAAGATGGGCACTATATTTGACCTTTTCCTTGTCCTGGACCTCTCCCAATTGCCACGATTTTTCAAAGATATTGGCCAGTAGCTTTCAAAGATAATGTCCAGATAATCACATCAGCCAACTCCCTTAGCACTCTAGGGTGATTCCTGTCTGGCCTCATGGACTTGTACACATCCAGCTTTTCTAAATAGTCCCTAACCTGTTCTTTTGCTACTGTCAGTTGCTTGCCTTCTCCCCAAACTTTACGGCCAAGTGCACTAGTCTGGGAGCTGACCTTGCCTGTGAAGACTGAGGTAAAAAGGGCATTGAGTAATTTAGCCTTTTCCTCATCATCTCTCACTAGGTTGCCTCCCCCATTCAGTAAAGGATCCACACCATCCCTGACCTTCCTCTTGCTAACATACTTGTAGAAACCCTTCTTGTTACCCTTCATGTCCCTTGCTAGCTGCAACTCCAATTGCACTTTGGCCTTCCTGACTTCATCCCTGCATGCCCAAGCAATGCTCTTATACTGCTCCCTAATCATCTGTCCAAACTCCATTTCTTGGAAACTTCCTTTTTGTGTTTAAGCTCACTGAAGAGTTCTCTGCTAAGCCAGGCTGGTCGCTTGCCACATTTACTATTCTTCCTGCACATCAGGATGGGTTTGTTCCTGTGCCCTCAGTAAGGTTTCTTTAAAATACAACCAGCTCTCCTGGACTCCTTTCCCCTCAAACTGGCTTCCCAGGGGATCGTGCCCATCAGTCCCCTGAAGGATTCAAAGTCTGCTTTGTTGCAGTCCAGGGTCCTTACTCTGCTGCTCTCCATCCTTCTTTTCCTCAGGATCCTGACCTCAATCATCTCATGGTCACTGCTGCCCAACTTGCCATTATCTTCTACATTCCTCACCAATTCTTCCCTGTTTGTGAGCAGTAGGTCAAGAAGAGATGGCCCTTAGTTGGTGTCTCCAACACTTGCACCGGGAAGTTGTCCCCAGCACTCTCCAAAAACTTCCTGGAATGCCTGCACAGTGTTGTATTGCCACTCCAGCAGATGTCAGGGTGATTGAAGTCTCCCATGAGAACCAGGGCCTGTGATCTGGAAACTTCTACTAGTTGCCTGAAAAAAAGCCCCATCTACTTTATGCTCCTGGTCTGGTGGTCTATATCAGACACCAACCATGATGTCACCCTTGATGCTTTTCCCTCTAACCTTAGCTCAGAGAGTTTCAACAAGCCCCTCTCCAGTTTCATACTGAAACTGAGCACTTGTACAGCTCTTTTACATACAGAACAACTCCTCCTTCTCTTCTCTCCTGCCTGTCCTTCCTGAACAGTTTGTACCCATCCATGACAGTGCTTCAGTCATGCAAGCAGCCTCAACTGGCAGGGGTCTCTAGGGATCCCTCTGGCTCAACATGCTGCATGAGGGAGCTTCAGTGTGGAGCTACCTAGTAGGCAGCCCCTGCACTGAAGCACCTTTACGCACCAGCCAGCACCTCCAGTGTCTACAAGTTCACTGCTGTGTAGTTTTCCTCTGCATCAGGATAGTACTTGTATTTACAAGTACTATCCTGCTGTAGAGTAAATTAGTTTCTCCAGCCTAATAGGGGCACATGTGGGGCATGTCACATGTGCCTATTAATGCACAGCAATAAGTGAGCTTATTGCTTCTGGGTGCACCTGGACCACAGCACATCAAGCTGGGTCACAGCAGCCCCTGCTGGTAGGAGTCCTGGGGGTCAGCCTGCTAGCCCAGGGCTGCTCTAACTGGGCTTCACATGCTGTGAAGGGGCTGCCTGGAGTATGAAGGTGCTTTAGCATGGGGTTAGTTGGCAACCCCAGCGTTGAAGCAGCCAGCCAGGTCAGAGTCTACATGTGCGCTACTGTACATGAAAAAACTCTGGAGCGAGGTAGTATTTGTATTTACAAGTGCTACCCTGCTGTGTTTATTAGTTTTGTGTGCCTTAATAGGGGCACCTGTATAGACACTGAGACATTTACTGTGCAGCTAATTAGTCAGCTGTGCAGTAAACGTTTCATGTAGACATGCCTATATAGTACTAAATAAAACCCAGATAAAGTTATTATGCCAGATTCATTTCCTCTTTTGCTGCTTTGTTGTCTCAAATAAATATTTTGACAGGAGCTAAAATTAGGGGCTGATTCACCTCTGCCTCTGATATAGTCATTTATCCCTGTAAAAAGCAGGAGGATAGTGGGCATTAAAACTACCAAAAGCAAAACAGCAGCATTTCCCATCCATTTTACATACATGCAAATCATTAGACAAGGTGCAGAGCAGCAGAGAATCATTCCCCCTTACGTTACCCTACAGCCACATAGTGATGCGCTATGTCACCATATGGCATGCTATGGCGATGTAGCAATCACATGGGTCTACATGTGATTGGCAGCTATGTTGCTGTAGCAGTACGCTCCCTCATTTAGTGTACCACTATGGTGATGTAGCAGTGAAATCTAACCCTGTGCCGCATGCATGGTGCAGTACGGGTAGTTATTGCACTGTGCTTTAGTACTTCAGTGCTTTAGTAGTGTCACCTAAAATACGTTCACCAGTGCCACTGCACAGTAACTCTGGTTACTGCACTCTGGTTACTGCACATTTATTTAGTACTCAATATTAGTACAAGTATTATCTAAATGTGCCATAACAACTGTGCAGTAGCATCTCATACAGACGTACCCAGTAAGTCCCTACACTCGCACGTTATTCTGCCTCCTCTACAGGTCTGATCAGCCAGATCTGTGATACCTGAGAAGCCAGGAGTTCTAGGAGGACTATATCAACACAGGTAGTACAATCGGGGTAAAGCAGGCTGGTATTGCACTGCTATGGAGTGGAGTGAGTTTAGGACCAGTCTCCACACTGTAGCACTGACAGAAGAGGAGTTGTTCATTCTTGGAAGACTTTAATGCATCCCCATGAAGCCTCCTAGTCCAAAGAACCATGACTTAGGCTGACTGAGTCCCTCTCAAAATGTCTTGCTTGGTTCCTCAGTCATTCATATACCCACTTCACCTCAGCATAGTAAAGTCAGGTGCTGAAGACCTGAAGGCAGGTGGTCAAGTATGTTGTGACCTGAATTTTCCCCTTTTTATAATTTCTTTCATAGTAATCCAGGGAGGTGACAGATACTTGTCCTGGAGCCTTAGCAGAATCTGAGGCATACACTGATCCCCTGCCCATCCCTGCCTGTCATATTTGACTGCTCAGATAGAACCAGAAGAATAATCTGACAGCATAACTTCAGCATATCACACCGCTACTTTGAACCCAAGATCTATAGCCATTAGGTGTATCAGCACCACAAAGGAGGTAAACTGGATAAACTGGATCCGATTTGCAGAGCATCATCTACATTAGTCTCAGAGTGCTACTTTTTATCTGCCTTCCTTGTTGATTGAGAGAGACCATATTGCTGATGGGCAAAGAAAAGATAGTGCTGGAAAAATCATCGATTATATTCAGGTAAAGAGTTGACTCCAAGAGCAACTAGCTCACTATTTTGGCTACATCTAATTTTAACAGTGCAATAAGGGCTATATGGCAAAATTAAGATGAAACTGCAGTGTGAGCAAACAGCAGCACAGTAGCATATGGTAGCAATAATGACTGTCACTTGTATTTGAGCATGACTACAACTGAAGCTGGAAATCAGTTTCCATATACAAGGTTCAGGAAGCATGCCAGGGCAGCAGGTTGATGTCTATGAGTGCCTGTACATGCATGTGGAGCCTGCTCTGATGTGCTATAGTTACAGCGCATCAGAGCAGATTCAATTAATCAAGCCTGCAGGAGCATGGTAATTACCATGCTCCAGCAGCCTCCCACTTCTTGTGTGCCAGCATCCCTGTGCTTCAAAATGGTGGTGGGGATGCTTGAACTAAACCTCATATGATGAGCTTTCGTTCAAACACCCCCTCCACCATTTTGAAACGTGGGACACTGGTACATGAGACACTGTGCTGCTTTAATTAGAGCAGCTTTCAGAGCCTCTCTAATGAAAGCACCTCCTCCTCCCCCCCCAACCCAAGCATGTGTAAAAGTGCCCTATGTTCTGTCCTACTGTTGACTGAGGTGGTAGCAACCACAGAACAATATAAACCGCTTAACTAGACTTTAACTATCCAGACATCTCGTGGGAGGAGCGCTCAGGCCAAATCCGAGTGGTCACAAAGCTCTCTCTCATGTGTGGACGACCTCTATCTGATGCAGGAAGTCTATGGGTCAACAAGAGGAAAAGCGCTGTTAGACCTCTTACTGGCAACTGGGGATGACCTAACCAGCAACCTAACAATTGAAGGGAAGCTGGGTGACAGTGATCGTGAACTGATCACCTTCACCATCTGCTGCAAAGCTGGCAAGTCAGTCAGTAATACAGAAGTCCTCGACTTTAGGAAAGCTGACTTTGACAAGATAAGGAGACTTGTCAGAGAGGCCCTAAAAGGCCACAACCCAATGGAGAAGGGAGTTCAGGACGAGTGGTTGCTCCTCCAGGATGGAGCTCCAGCTAGCTACAAATATCAAGGAAAATAAAAGTGAAAGAACACCTTGACAGGCTGGTTACCTTCAAGTCAGCCAGCCCTGATGGGTTATACCCAAGGGTATTCAGGGAGCTGGCGAGCATCATAGTTCAGCCCCTGGCACAGATCTTTGAGAGCTCTTCACGCTCGGAAGTGCCCGATGATTGGAAGAGGGCCAATGTCGTGCCTATCTTCAAGAAAGGGACTAAAGTAGATCCAGCAAACTACAGGCCCATCAGCCTGACCTCTATCCTGGGGAAGGTCTTGGAAAAGATTATCAAGGAGGCCATCCTTAACAGACTAGCTGAAGGCAATATCCTGGTATCCCATGATCACCTCTTGGCTAAACTGGCTAACTGCGGCCTTGACATCACCGTGATTTGCTGGCTGGGGAACTGGCTCTGTGGTAGGACCCAGAAGGTGGTGGTCAACGGGAGCCAATCGTCTTGGTGCGCTGTGACCAGTGGGGTCCCATAAGGCTCTGTTCTAGGGCCTATACTGTTTAACTTCTTCATCAATGATGTGGACATTGGTGTCAGAAGCAGACTGGCCAAATTTGCTGATGACACCAAACTCTGGGGTAAAGCATTCATACTGGAGGATAGGAGGTTGATCCAGGCGGATCTGGACAGACTCATGAAATGGGCGGACAAGAACCTGATGCTGTTCAGCACCGAAAAATGCAAGGTTCTCCACCTTGGGAGGAAAACCTGCACCATGCTTATAGGCTTGGTAGTGCACCCTGGTTAACACTACAGATGAAAGGGACTTGGAGGTCATGGTTGACCGCAAGATGCACATGAGCCTTCAGCATGATGCTGTAGCTAGTAAAGTGAGCAAAATGCTGACTTGCATCTATAGATGCTTCTCAAGCAGATCCCGGGACGTCATTCTCCCACTGTACTCGGCCTTGGTGAAGCCGCAGGTGGAGTACTATGTCCAGTTTTGGGCTCTGCAATTCAAAAAGGATGTGGAGAAGCTTGAGAGAGTCCAGAGAAGAGCCAAGCGCATGATCAGAGGTTAGGAAAACAGACCTTACGATGACAGGCTGAGGGCAATGGGGCTTTTTAGCCTGGAAAAGCGCAGGCTCAGGGGTGATCTGGTGGCCACCTATAAGTTTATCAGGGATGCTCATCAGGATCTTACCAGAGCCTCCCAAGGGATGACAAGATTGAACGGTCACAAAATCCACTGTGACCGATTCAGGCTGGACCTAAGGAAGAACTTCTTCACTGTCTGAGCCCCCAAGGTTTGGAATAGACTGCTGCTGGAGGCGGTTCAAACACCCACTTTGAACACCTTCAGGAAACATTTAGATGCTTCTCTTGCTGGGATCCTGTGATCCCTGCTGACTTCCTGCCCCTGGGGCAGGGGGCTGGACTCGATGATCCTCTGGGGTTCTTTCCAGCCCAAATGTCTATGAAATCTATGAAAATGCCCACACATGAAGTGGGCTGGTATTTAAATTGTGTAAATCAGGGGTGGGCAATTATTTTGGTTGGAAGGCTGCTTACTGAGTTTTGACAAGCTGTCAAGGGCAGCATGGGTAGTCCTGCTCCTTGACAGGTGCCCTGCCCCCTGGTCACCATCTTGTGACTGGAAGTCCCACCTCGTAACGCCTGAAATTTGCCACCAGATGTTCCTCCCCTTACCGCCAGAAGTAGTCCTTTCAGCAAGGGATTTTGCCATCTCAGAACCAGAAAAATACCAAAGTATATTCTAAAAGTTGAATATCTACATTTATTAATTTGATTTCAAAAAATATTTTTGTCCTGATTTACATGTGTTTGTGTATTGTACATAGAGGTGATTGTATATAATAACTTAAAATGAAGTCTTACTCTTGTATATTGTGCAGGGGGGCAGCAGGGGTGCATATAGGTTTGAGCGGGGCTGTGGATGTGTGGGTATGTGAGGTGTGGGAGAAGGGGTGTGTGTGTCTGGGGGTGGATAGGTGTGGGGTGGGTGTGGGGTGAGGGAGCATGTGGGTATGTGTGTGGATATGTGGGATATGGGTGGGTATGGGATTTGTGGGGGTCTGTGAGTGGGAGGAGGGGGTCTGGAGTGTGTGAGGGGGTGTGGGGATCTGTGTGTTTGGCAGTGTGAGAGGGTGTATGAGTGTACAGTGAGGAGTGCTTGTGGCATTCATCCTACAAATACACACACACACAATCTCTCTCCATTCCTCGCTGTACACACACACACTGTCACTCCCTCATTGCACACACATACACACTCTGTCCCTCCCTCAGTGCACATGCACACACACACGTGCACACACACACACACACACACACACAGAGTCCCTCCCTCAGTGCGTGCACACACTCTGTCCCTCACTCATTGTTCTCTCTGTCTCTCTCTCCCCCTCCCTCATTGCATGGACTTGTGCACATGCACACACACACTCCCGCCCACTACTGGCCCTGGGGTACCAGCATGAACCCTGTGCTCCCATGGTTCAGTGATGCAGCTGGGAGCCCTGTGGTGCTGGAGTGGCCAGTAGGGGGGCAGGAAAGCAGGGAAATGGCAGATACAGGTGTGGGGGAGTGGCAGCAAGTGGGTGTGTGGGAGCACAGTGACAGTTGGGTGGGAGCATGGAGCCCATGCCCATGTACCAGGGCCAGTGCCAATGGGGCCCAGAGCAGGATGGCAGTTGTGTGGGACCTGGGCTGGCAGAGCTCTACGGAGCCAGGCCAGCTCCCCCCTCTCCCTGCTGGTGCAGCCCAGCTGGCTCTATAGAGGCCTTGCCAGCCAGGCCCTCTCCTTCTGCCACCCCACTCTGGACCCCGTTGGAACTGGCCCTGGGACATGGGTGTGGGCCCCACACTCCCATCCACCAGCTGTCACTATGCTCCTGCATGCCCACCTGCTCCTACACACCCTCCACCTGCTGCTGCTTTCCCTACTTTCCTGACCACTACCGTGGTGCTCTGGCACCATGTGGTTTCCAGCGGCATGGCCACAACTGCAGCACTTAGCAGGAGCCGGCTTGGCGCGGCCCCAAGCACTAGGGTGATTGCCTGTGGTCATCCCTTACCTCCCTCCTCCCCGACTCTAATCTGAATTTCCCTCTCCAGCGGAGAGAGGCAGGAACAACCACAGGGGTCCAGGCCAGAAGCCTCTGCTAGGTACAGACTTCTGGCTGGGGGAGTCTGGGGTGGCGGGGGGTTAGGGGGCCTTCTTGCTTGGTGCTGGGTTCTGCAATGGGCTTCCTCTGGGTCCTACTGCATCTGTCTCCTGTCATCCTTGACAGGCAGTCAAGAGCAAATAAATGTTAATTTTCTAAATGTTTGATGGGCCAGATAGAATGGCCTGGCAGGCTGGATCTGGCCTGTGGGCCATATTTTGCCTTCCCCTGGTGTAAATGGTACTAGCTATTTCCAAATCTTGTTGATTTTAGTATAACAGATACTGCTAAAACCAATTCAAACCTGGCTGCTCTCTGCTCTCAACTGTTCATACTTCATTAAGACTCATTATACTTATATACACTATGGATGGGCTGAGACTCTGTGATTATCCACACCTCATTAAGGCTCCTTACCTGACTGGTCATAGTGCCTTGCCTCTAATGGTGATCTTGAAATTGAGAGATATACAGGAGCTCATCTATTTCCGGGCTGCTCATAACATAGCACTGCCAGCAGTCAAGTTCGGCTAGAAGGATAAACCACTCCACATAACAATTTTCTCATGGCCAAATGATTCCACCTATAGCTTAGACTGTATAAACCCTCCATGGACCCTGGTTACCTACTCTAGTGACTAGGATATGCTAAAGCCCATGTTGCCACATCTTCACTGCTATTGGTACCCACGTGAACTAGATTGAGTCAGCACAGGTATGCTGGTACATGCAACGCTCACCTCTTCATTTTTCTGTGTAGACCATAAAATCATAGAATCAATGGACCGGAAGTGACCTGGAAGATCATCAAGTCTGGTCCCCTGCCACAGGCAGGAGGTTAATGAGCTCAGATTAGCTCAACAAGGTGCTCATCCAAATCCATTTCTTCTTTATGGAGAAGAAACTCTTCCTTGTGTCCAGTCTAAATCTTCCCTCTGTTAGTTTGTGACCATTGGTCCTAGTCTTCTCAACGGGTGCCTTCCTGAAGAGTTGCTCCCCCAGATCTTCGTGCTCCTCCCTGATATACTTGTAGGTGGCTATCAAGTCCCCTCTCAGCCTCCTCTTCCTCAGACTGAACAATCAGAGTTCCTGAAGCCTCTCCTCATAGGGCCTATCCTCCAGGCCCTTGATCATGCAGGTGGCCCTTCTCTGCATCCTCTTGAGCTTATCTGCATCCTTCTTGACGTGTGGTGTCCAAAACTGGGCACAGTACTCCAGTTGCGGCCTCACCAACGCTGAGTAGAGAGGGAGGACTTCTCTGGATCTGTTCTTAATACTGTTAGTTACAAGCTTGTGATTGGTGGCCTCCTGAACAATCTTTTGAAAAGTTTTTCCTAGGATCAAAGTCAGACTAACCAGCCTATAGTTTGCAGGGTCAGCCCTCCTCCATTTCTTAAAGATGGGTACTACGTTAGCCCTCTTCCAGTTGTCCGGGACCACTCCCATGTTCCATGACTTTTCAAATATCTTTGCCAAGGGCCTTGCTATGAGTTCAGCCAATTCTCTTAGGACTCTTGGATTTAGGTCACCTGGCCCAGTGGGCTTGAAAACTTCCAATTGTTCTAAGAGGACCCTCACCTTGTTGGGGCTGATTTCATGTTGTCTGTTGACTTCCCCACATTCCCTGGGCCTCTGGACAGGAGCACGGCTCTTGGTAGCTTTCTGGAATACCGATGTGAAGTAGCCATTTAGGAGGTCTGCTTTTTGTGGGGATCTACTGTGGGCTGCCCCTTTGAATTCAGTAGGAGTCCCACAGTGGAGCTTTTTTTTTGCTCCCCATGTACCTATGAAAGTCTTTTTCTTGTCCTCAATTTTGGATGCCAGTTTGATTTCCATACCTGCTTTGGCTTTCCGTATCTCATACCTGCAGACCCTGGTTATATAAGTGAACTCTTCTCTGGTTGCTGATTTTTTTCCATTGCCTGTATGTATCCTTTTTCTTTTTCAAAAATTTGCTAATCTCCTTGTTGAGCCAAGTTCCCTTCCTGCTTTTTGGTCTCATGGGAATGGCCTCTCTTTGTGCAGAGAGGTTTGCTACCTTGAGGAGGCACCATCACTCCTGAACCCCAAGTCTTCCAGTTGCTAGTCACAGAGGACCTTACTAACTAGACCCTTGAGTTTGTTAAAGTCTGCACTTCTGAAATCTAGGACCTCTTTTATACTAACTGAAATCCTAGCATTCTGGTGGATGGTGAACCTAATTAGATTGTGTACCACCAATCCTGAGGTCCCCTACCATGTCCTCCCCTTTGGTAAGCAGTAAATCCAGAGTGGCTTCCCCCCAGTTAGTCCTTCAACAACCTGTGACAGGTCATCAATAGTTGCCAAGAAATGGGCTGATTTGCTGGAGCTGACCGAATGGTCTTCCCAACAGATGTCAGGGTAGTTGAAGTCATCCATGACAGTCAGGTCCTTAGTGTTGCTTGCCTCAGCCAGTTCCCTGGAGAATGCCTGATCATTCTCTTCTTGTTGGGAGGGAGGCCCGTAGTAGACCCCCACCATCAGGTCACCCTCTCCCGAATCCCCTTGTATCTTGATCCAGAGGGTCTCAAGGGACCTTTCTCCACTATCAAACCTGACCTGCGTGGGTGGGTGGGGGGGTACCGCTCTTTCACATAGAGGGCCACCCCTCCTTCCTTCTTCCCAATTCGGTCTTTCCTGTAGAACCTATATCCATCGATATCCACAGCTCAATCATGTGTGTCATCCTATCAGGTCTCTGTCAACCCGATGAGGTCGAATTCCTCATCTATCAGAAGGAGAGCCAGTTCCTCCTGTTTGTTGTCCATACTTCTGGTGTTCCCATAAAGGCACCTGAGTTCCCCTCTGGTCGCCTCAGGTTTTCTGTCATTGTGCAAGAATCTCAGGGCATTGGTGCTCATCTGGGTGTCTACTATGTCAATACCCTCTCCTGGGTTCCTAAATGAGCACAGCACAACTGCAGAAAAGGAGCAAAGAGAACCTAGAGCGTGGGCTAAGAGGTACTGATGACATCATTACAGCATTCCCTTTGCATTTGGGGGACACATCCCAAGTGTTTACCCCAGCTCTACAAAGCTGATTCATGCCCTGCAAGTTCCACTGGCTTCAGGAGGAAGCCCCACATATGTTAGGCAGACATAGCAATCCCATCGTGTGCCCTTGGTCCAGTTCTGGGGTCATGTTTATATCATAGAACCTCTTTTTATATTTAATATTCTCTTCTATCATCCTAGTTTTACAGCTAGTAACTCTATTAACACACTAACACTTATCTCTCATTATTAACTTTATAAATATTTATGCATGCTCAGTTTATTAGCTAATATTAATATTAATGCCATAAAGCTTCAGCATTGCCATTTTGATGTCATCCTTTAAATGCATTTTCGCTTCTGGCAGTTTGACAGTACATCAAGCAAGTCAGGCAGCTGTAATTCACTCCCACACCAAGAAGGGGTAGTCACTATGAACTTACAAGTGTTGCTCTGACCTCAGACTTCTACCCCTGCCCCATCCACCTTCTCTAGATTATGTGATGCCTTGTTAATAAGAGAGATTTAGGTCTAATCTACATCCCATCTATTTCTCTAAGTACCTGCCAGCCCAAAGTCAAACACCAGAGGACTAAACCTTCAATAGCAAAAAGTGAGGGTTCTACATTAAATGCAGTGACACAGTTAGTGGGCACCTTTTGACTAGAGAGTATGGCTCAAGGCACATTCCCAAGGTCAAGGGCAAGCCACTTGTATAGTTCTGGGTATCATACCTCCCCTACTCCCCAGGAACACCTGTGCCTATTATCCTGGTGGCCAGTTTAGAATTTCATTGCACTCACTGAGGTCTCACACAGGGAGCCCTGTAGGGACAGATAATCTAATAAAAACCAGACCCTACAATAATCATCCAACTGGCCATGTAACAAACCACCATCTCTACCTGATGACAAGAAGTACTTAAGGGTCCAGAAACAGGCTCTAGCAGCTCAAAGGAGGCTC